>NC_045428.1:118697640-119015640 GCF_902635505.1 Sarcophilus harrisii | reverse complement strand
TGTGATCTTAACAGACTACAAAGGGAAACAAACATCTATTTAAAAATCAATAGAAAAGAATAAATACATAAGTGTAACCTAAAGAGATTGGGGGGAAGGGGTCTAGAAAGCAATTCACAAGGAAAAGATCTGGGAATTTTAGATGCACATAGACTCAATATGAACCAACAGTGTGATGCAGCAGTTGACAAAAGTAAACGGCATTGTAAATTGCATAACTAGAAATAGAATAACTGGAATGAAGGAGGTGATATTCCCTCTGTTCTGGGCAGCCCTGCTCTGCCATATTGTTTTTAGTTCTGGGTAATCCATTTTAGTAAGATGATAGCAAATAAGAACATCACCGGAGAATAGTGACCAAGTCAGGAAAAGATCTCAGAACAATGTCATGGTAGACAGAAATCAAGACAAGGTTAGCCTGATAGTAATAAGGCTCAGCGGAAGAACTGATGATGAAAGTTTGTCATGTCAAAGAGGGGCTAAACTTGTTTTTCTTGGCAAAAGAGGGTGGAATTAGAATAGGAACATAGTATAAGGGAAAACTTCATCTATAATGAATGTTGTCTATAATTAGAAAGGTTTTTGTATGGATGAAAATTATTCCTAGTCACTGGAGTCTTAAAGTAGAGACTACATGGATCATCAGATACAACATGTGTCACAATGTATCACACAGGTTATCAGATACAGACAGAATTTATGCTTTATGCTAGCATTGGACTAAATGATTTCTTAAGACTTCAATTCTGAAGTTCTATGATTCTATGAAAGCATACACATTTTCTCTCTTTTTTTCTTTTTGTGTGAACTTAAATCTATCCTCGTTCCAGAACTGTAGGCTGTTGGAATAATGCTCAGAGAAATGCACTGGTAACCATTCTGGAGGGTAATTTGGAACGATGTCTAAAAGGCCATCATACTATGCGTGTCCTTTGATCCAGCAGTGTGTCTACTGGGCCTGTATCCCAAAGAGATCATAAAAAAGGGAAAAGGACCCACATGTGTAAAAATGTTTGTAGCAGCCCTTTTTGTAGTGGTAAGGAACTGGAAATTGAGTGGATGCCCCTCAGTTGGAGAATGGATGAATAATTATGGTATTTTAATGTTATGGAATATTATTGTTCTATAAAAAGTGATCAGCAGGATAATTTCAGAAAGGTCTGAAGAAACGTATATGAACTGATGCTAAATGAAGTGAGTGTAATCAAGACAACATTGTATACAGCAACAATAAGATTACGTGATGGTCAATTCTGATAGACTTGGCTCTTCATCAAAAGGAAGTAATTAAGGCCAATTCTGATAGATTTGTGATGGAGAGAGCCATCTGCATCCAGAAAGAGGTCTGTCGGACTGAATGTGGAGCACAACATAGTATTTTCACCTTTTTTGTTGTTGTTTGCTTAGTTTTTTCTTTTTTCTCATTTTTTTTCCTTTTTGATTTGATTTTTCTTGTGCAGCATGATAAATGTGGAATATATAGAATGTATACATTTATAGAAGAATTGCACATGTTTAATGTATATTGGATTACTTGCTGTCTAGGGGAGGTAGGTAGAAGGAAGGAAGGAGACAAATTTGGAACACAAAATTTTGTAAGAGTGTATGTTGAAAACTATCTTTGCATGAATTTTGAAAATAAAAAGCTATTATTTTAAAAAAGCGAAAAAAGAAAATGCATTGGTAGTGTATTTTGGCAAAATACATTGGTAATATATTTTAATCAGACTGGATTGTTAGCTCTTCTTATATGATTTTCTACCTGTGCTACCACTATACCTAGAACATTTTTTTCTATCTAAAAAGGATAGAATATCCTCTACCCTTTATTCAAAATTCAAAATGCTAACTTCTATACAAAGCCTTTCTTGATACTCTCTCCTGCCTCCCCTTCTCCAGTTTCTTAGCAATCTTTCCCTTGTGAATTAGTTTGTATTTATCTTTGAAGATGTTGTATATCCATGGAGTAATGTAAGCTCATGGAGGTATGATTCTTTCATTTTTCTTGTGTATATGCTCAAGGCTTAGCACAGTGCCTAGTATCTAAAAACTGACTGTTGAATTGAATTATTTTTTCCACAATCAGGAAATATAATCTAGCAACAAGGCTTTCTATTTTATAACTGTGTACTTTTATTAGAACATCATTAAAATTATTTGTAATTTTTGTTTCTCCTCAACATGAACCTATTAATCTAACAAATTTTCAATGGGAAGAAAAAAACTGGCATAGCATTCTGCAACCTTGGGTTATTTTTCAAGAGAAAAGCACAAAAATTAAATACAGAAAGGAGGGAAAATACATTTACTCTTTTTCACATAAGCAAAGGTGAAATCACTTCCAAATGAATACTTTGGAAAATCAAATTAGGAATCAAAGGAGTATGGAATGATTGATGAATTTTGTGAGCAAGAGCTCTGCAATACAAATGTATATACTACTGTAAATTTAAAATCAATGGCATTAAGTACTGCATTTAGCACAGTGCAGTAAGTACTTTACAAATGTTAAGTCATTATTATTACTATCACTATTATTGGGGTATATGGGGTGCTCAGCGGAGTTATATCTTTGGTGTGAATCTTTTTCCTGGTTGCTCATCCATCAGTCTGCCTGTCTCCCAACTCACTTGTGGTTCCAAGAAGCTGTAGCTAGAAAACCTTGGTAGATGGACTGAACTAGACTGAGGATAAATGAAAGGTCTCAAACCTGTTGGTGAATTAGGGTGGCTATCTACCCCATGACTGAAGACTCCCTGGTGGAATGGGTGAATGAGAATAATTTATTCCAATGGCCTTGAAGATGGCAGAAGTAGGTGCCATACAATATTTAGAGCTTGGTCAGACATTGAAGATGCTAAGGTTATCCACTGCATTCTGGCCCTTTGTCAGATCCTTTGACTCTCATTCTGTCACTGAACTTTGATGTCATGGAAAGAGAAAGTGAGACTTATGACTTTGTGCAATTCTGTCTCACTTAAATCCATTCATGCACAAGTTAAAACATCACCAGTGATGCCACTGGTCCTTTTTAAAAAGAAAAGACAAACAATAATTACTATTTTATTACATGCAGGAGGAAAGTAAAATCTGAGCAGCAGTTCTCCCACTATTGTCATTAGTGCTCAAATTTTATTTTTGTGTCATTTACAACTAGTAAAAATGTAGAGAATTTGAAGGTAGTCCAGAAGTGATCCCTCTCCAAACTGTTAAATGGTCAGAAAAGAAGATGCATACAATTGAATAGTATCTTCAAGCACAGTTTTGGGAGAATGCAAGGATGTGTTAGAGACATCTCAGGAGCCAATTGTTAAATTTTCAGTGGGAGCATTTACAACTCAGAAATAGGCAAATGCTACAAAGCAGAGATTGATCTATTGTTTTGTTTATGGAAAATAATATGTTAATAATGAAGATTGAATTTTAAAGTGTGTTTTATGTACTTTTTTTTTTGAAGAACTATTTTAAAATATTTAACAGCTGCTGGGAGAAAACCAGGCTGAATTAAGTAAAAATTGGAATTGTAAACATTTAAAATAGTTTTAGGAATTTCTAGATAAATAGGCATATATATATACACATATACATAAAATATTTGTATATGTACGTATATGCATAATCAATTTACAAGCATTTATTATGCTTCTATTATGTGCCATGGAAATGTAACTCTTAAATGTTTCTAAATATTTACCTTACTTAAAAAATTAGTATTTATTTTCCCCCAGTTACATGTAAAATTAGCTCAACATTTGTTTTTAACATTTTGAGTTCCAGATTCTCACCCTTCCTCCTATCTCAATCTTCTATCTCTTTAGAATGCAAGCAATTCAATATAGGTTACCTATGTATTGTTATGCAAAACATTTCCTTAACACTATTGTTATGAAAGAAAACATAAGCTAAAAAAAAGAAACCTTCAAGGAATATAAAGGAAGTAAATAAAAGTCTACTTCAATTCTTTTTTTCTGGGTATGAATAGCATTTTAAAGTTGACTTGGACTGTATTGCTGAGAATACTTGTATTATTGTCAGATGATCATCTTACAATATATATTTGTATATAGTATATTTCTCTTTGCATCATCTTGTAGAAGTCTTTCCAGGTTTTTTGAAGAGCATCCTGCTCATCATTTCTTATAGCACAATAGTTAGTATTCCATCATAATCACATAACACAATTTTTCAGTTATTCCCCAATTGATGGGCATCTCCTTAATTTTCAATTCTTTGTCCCAGAAAAGAGTTGCTATAAATATTTTTCCTTTTCCTTTTAAAAAATGTCTTTGACCTAACTGTTTGGACATGTATACATATATTGTATTTAACTTAAACTTTAACATATTTAACATGTATTGGTCAATCTGCCATCTGGGGAAAGGGGTGGGGAGAAAGAGGGGAAAAGTTAGAACAGAAGGTTTTGCAAAAAATTACCCATGCATATGTCTTGTAAATAAATAAGCTATAATAAAACAAAACAAAACAAAAGAAACAAACAAAAAAGTATCAGAAGTCAATGAGTGTTGAAAGCAGGCCTCTGTCTGCAACTGTTTTGAAGGGCCCATTCAGGTCTTTCTTTTATTTGTAAAGGGTTAGGTCAGGCTATAGGCTCCTAATAAGCATTCAAACTGTGGTCCAGAGTATATAAATTAATTCCGTCCAACAATCATTATCAATCAGTGTATAAAGTATTATGCTATATTGTATAATGTATATTGTAGAAATATAAAAATTGAAAACAGAAACAAAAATAAAAATGCCTTTGGAATAAAGACTTAGCAATGGTATGACTAGGTCAAAGGATATGCATAATTTTATAGTCCTTAGGGCATAGTTCCAAATTGCTCTACTGAATGATTGAATCAATTCACAACTCCATCAACAATGCATTAATATCTCATTTTCCTCACAGCCTTTCCAACATTTTTAATTTTTCTCTTCTATCCCATTAGCCAATCTAATAGGTATATGGTAGCACTTCATACTTTTAATTTGCTTTCCTCCAATCAGTAGTGATTTAGAGCTTTTTTTCATATGGCTACAGATAGCTATGATTACTTCACCTGAACACTGTTCCTATCTTTTGATCATTTATGAATTGGAGAATTGTATCTTGCTTTAATAATAAAATATGTCTACATATCTTCATAATTTACTCTCCTTTTAAGCCAAGTTTCTTTTTATGGGGTAAATTGCCATTGTTCCTACTGTCTTGAGGAATGCTTATTTCCTCTAACGGAGTAACTCTGAAGTCTAGGTGAGAGTTAAATGTTTTTGACAGCTTTTTAAAAGTGCTTACTTTCACCTGGAAAGATTCCATCTTCTATTGTTCTAACCAAGATGTATTATTATATCTGGGGGGAAAAATTGCATCTGTCCTCTTCATATTGAGTGTGTGAAACAGGAATATTAAAGTATATGCTGTAAGACTCATCTATAATAAATACAATCATTTAACTACACATATCTAACATTCCTAAATTAATAAAGGCAACATGTTTATATAAACAGAATAAACATGCCCCAATACACTTATTGATGGGGTTCTTTCGATTTAATGAAGACAAAGGTAAACCAGCCCTGTTCATATGGCATTATCACAAATTCTTAATCGATAGACTCTACCTTCAAGAAAAGGGCAAGATGGGGATTATGACCAAATTTTTTGTAGACCAAGGAAGAATGGCCTTAAATTATTGAAGGATGGATTTTGTTTTGACAAAAGAAGTAGCTTCCTGACTATAAGAATATGAGATACTGGGGCAGACAGTTGCAGGAGAACTACATAATTTTCTTTCCAGGAATCTTTAATAACAGGGTAGGCACTTACCTGTATGGATGGGAAAGATGAAATAGAACTCAGATTCAGGGTGACAGACTAGATGCCCTCATGGAATCTCTTTCCATTAGTTTCAGTGGCAGGGACAATTAATTCGATAGCTCATGAAATGGTTGATCAGTTCCAATTATCATCCAGCAGACACTAACAAATGAACCTGGAAAGTAATAAGATTTTTGTAGGGTGAGTGGATGTGATGCAAATATAATTTTAAAATCATTTTCTATAATAAAGAGGCCCCAACATTTGGAGCACTACAACTCTATTACATTAATAAATTTTTATATTTATGGTAAAAGCTCATAAAAGTAGTAAATGTTTAGCCCCCAAGTTAACAGATGTTTCATTTCCAAATTAGTATTGTTGGATTTGTTTAAATGGAAAAATTAAAGTGATTGAAAAGCACTTTTGAAATGTGTAGTAATCATAGTGATAATATGACATTGATGCCAAATGTAGCTAAGGTTTTAAAAAATGAGCAAGAACCATGCACCTCTTTCAAGCATAGCAAGTATTGTTTAATAAGTAAGGTTTTTGCCATCAGAATATAGTCAGCCTAATTTTTCTTTCCTTTATAAAACAGAAAGGGCTAATAAAAAGGCAATATAAATTCTCACAGCAAGATTTGTTTAGCAAGTTATTATTCATCATCAAAGCATCTTGGAGTTCCAAGGGAATTTGGACATAATTCAATTCAACCTCCCTCCTCTAAAGGGAATTCCTTTAACAGTATGTCAACAATAACAACAACAACAACAACATCTCATCACTATTTGAATTTTTCAGTGATAGTGAGCTCACTAATTTTTGGGGGAGACCATTGCTCTAATGGTTATAAAACTCTTCAATATCCTAAGCTAAAATTTGCCACTTTTTAAAGTTTTAACCTTTAGTTTCTTCTTATCATTGAAGAAAATAGACTAATCCTTTTCCAAGTTTTTCAAGTATTTGAAGGCAGTTTTATACTTTCCCATTTAATTTCTTCTCTTGGCTAAAAATTTTCAGTTTTTTTGATAATTCTTCATATATCATTTCAGGAGATTTTAAAATGCTGGGAGGTAACCACTGTCTTTTTATTCCCAATAAATAGGAAAAGTAAATGACATAGACTGTAAGAAAAGCTTAATAAATATTGAGTAATATGACTTCCAGATCCTTTCTATCTCAGACACTTTTCCTAGTTCATCAGTGTCCTTATTTTAAAATGTAGGTATCCACAATCAAACACAGTACACTAGATATGAGTTGATTAATGATAAGTCCATTATTATTCCCTTTTGATCTAGACATTATACTTCTACTAGCAGACTAAAGTTGATTTTAGCTTTATTTGTGGTCATATCACAGGATTGCCCAATATTGAACTTATTGTTAATTCTAGCAATTTTTTTTATCACACAATCTAGCAGTAAAGGGCATCTAGGTAGCACAGAGGATAGAGCATTGAATTTGGATTCAGGAAGACCTCAATTCAAATCTCTCTGCAGATACTTACTAGAAGTAGAACCTTGGGCAAGTCACTTAAACCTGTTTGCCTCCATTTTCTCATCTGTAAAATGAGCTGAAAAAGGGAAATAGCAAACTACTGCAATATCTTTGCCAAGAAATCTTTAAATTGGGTCATGAAAAGTCAGACATGACTGAAACAACCAGACAACAAAAAAGCTAAATTGTCTGTTTTAAACATATGCAATGTATTCTTTGAACCTAAATGCAGGCTTTTTCCCCATCCTTTTTTTTTGGGGGGGGTGTGTGTGAGGCAATTGGTGTTAAGTGATTTGCCCAGGGTCACACAGTGTGAAGTACTTCAAGTCACATTTGAACTCAGATCCTCTTGACTCCAGGGCCCCAGGCTCTATCCATTATACCACCTAGATGCCCCTAAATGCAGGATTTTAATCTTTATTAAATATTTTCTTGTTGGTTTCTGCCTATTGTTCCAGCTTGTTGAAATCTTTTTGAACATTAATTATTTCATTCATCATATTAGCTCTCCCTTCTAGATTTTGCCATCTGTAAACTTGGTAATCAAATTTTTTATGCTATCATCTAAGTGACTGATTAAAAAAATATTGACTAAGACAAGATATTTCACTATAGGACTTCTTTTAGTTTGACATTCCATTAATTATTATTCTTTGAATAAAGTCATTCAACTAGCTTCAAAGTCTAACAATACTTCCATCCCTCCCACATTTCTCTATCTTGTCCACAAGGATCCATCTGACACTGAGGATCAGTTATGAATGAAGTGGTGTATCTGAGAAATGTAAGTTAAAAAAAAGACTGGCAATTCCATAGTGAAAATGAGGGATAACAGATGGATAGTTTTTGTATTCTACTGATATCCAAAAAATGTTAGAAAAATGCAAGGAAGACTCTGAGTGCACTGAGCGAATTCCTTTTAATGAATTTGTGGGAGGAAATGGTTGAGAACCACAAAGGAGGAATAAGCATGGATTAGAATGACCTACATCTTTGGGGAGGGGGTGGGAGAGGGAATGTCTGCATTGATGAGACCTCAGATGTACAGAACTATTGTAGTATACATGGATATCCTGAAATACTTTTTCAAATGTCTTGCTCACATCTGCATTTGATATGTCTATGACAGTCTTCTAATTATCAGCTTAGCAATCTTTTCAAAAAAAAGAAAATGAAGCTTTTTGGAATGACTAGCTCTTAGTGAACCCTTTGCTACTTCCATGTCATTATTATTATCTTCTTTAAAGGGTTACAAATCCCCAATATATATCCCCTTTTTAGAGTTCTGCTTGAAATTAATGTGAAATTTACTAATCAATAATTCCCAAGATTTACATTTTTATTCTTTTTAATTTTTTTTTAAAACATGAATTGTGGTAGGCAGGTTTCAGGCAGTTCTATGTATAACTATTCTGCCTACTTGTTTCCAATGAACTAAAAATGATAGTCCAAAGCTCAGGGTGAGAAAGATTTATGGAATAGGTGTGAGTATACAGTCATTAACAAACCAGTCAAAGTATTCCTGACCTCTCTAATTCCTTTGTTAGTCAGGCTATTGATAAATATCTATTATGTACCAGATTTAAATCTCTCATTGGAAGCTAAGCTAGCGGACCCCTGAACTCTCTTCCAAATCTAAAACTCAAATCCCATGATTTCAGTATTTTTGTGTACATGGAAAATATGTATATCTTTAAACATATCCATATCCATGTATGTGTATAATACGTTGCTTTTTTGCCAGCTGATGTGTAACTATTATGCTGTGGCAGTTGGACTGGGAAGGGGCATTTCTAGTTCCCTCATGGATCTGAAGGAGAACAGTAAGACCAAGTATTAAGCATCAGTTCTTATTCCTCTCACAGCTCTTGTTGGGCATGAGTTTTGTACCTCCAATGTATGAACAGGAGACAGGTTCCCCTCTGCATTGTTGTGTTTTCATCTCTAGCATCATCTGCCACAGCTTGACAAAATCTGTGTTTACCTTGAGGCAAGCATAAGTTTTCTATCCCTTATGAAACCTCTATGGAAAGCAAATTTCAAAGAAATAATTGCTACAGTAATTTCTTCTTTATAGGTCAGTTCCCTGCTATCTGTCAGCCTCCAATCTAACCTAAGGATCACTGGCCCCTAGCCAGGAACAGCTTGAAATATTCTTATGCATGGGGACAGCAAGAGGTGTTTGGTTTCTGAGACCTTTCTAGTAGAAGGTAAGCTCCTTGAGGTCAAGAACCATTTGGTTTTTAATTTTTTTTAATCTCTATTACACAGTGTCTTATATATAATAGATGCTTCCATAATGTTTGTTTAATTGTTTTTTTTTAAGTTAGACATTTTAATCACGATTCAAAGTTTGAAACATTTTACATACCCTATGTCATCTGAGTTCCATAACTATTCTGTGATGTAGGTATTATAGATACAAATGCCATTTTACTGATCAGTTAACTGAAAAGCAGTGATTTCAAGTGACAGAACCAGTAAGTGTGAGATTTAGTCCAAGACTTCCTAGATCAGCACCCTAATCCTTAAACCAGGCTGACCCTTACTTCGTAATTGACAAAGGGGGTAGCCTAGTTATCAAAAAGCAAAATGGTCTAAGATGAGACCAAATGACTAAATAAACTGTCTGGTGAACAGAGTAGATTATTAACCACAAAAGCATTTTAAAATATCAATATTTGACTAAGATGCTCAGTGATCAGATGAAATAATTACTTTTTGATATGGCATATTTATTTAATGAGCAATTGAATGCACAAGACAATCTGAATGCTATAGCAATTGCTCTTCTTAGTTTAGGTGCTGTTCCTTCAGGAAATCATTCCTGAGCTGCCAGTAGAGAATCTTTAGGAAACCTATTTGACCAGTACTAATGTTTACATTTTTTAGCCTTAGAATGCCAATTATACTTCCTCTTGTGCTTAGGAAGGTATCTACATTTGCTGTATGTTGGTTTCTGAAGATGGCAGTTTTAAGAATGAAAACAACTTCACAAACTATTGTTTTACTCTGTTGCTTAGAATTCCCCTTTGTCATCTTCCATTGCAGGTAGGACTAAAAATAGCTTGAATTGTTGAAGTAACACTACCCAAAACATCCTTATGTAGTCTTATAAAACTCCATCTATTCTATCCTTCCTTATTCATAGAAATTGAACAGGAGTAAAATGATCAAATTTTTGCACAAATACATACAGTAAAGCAAACATCAAAAGGAAACAACTGGGAAAAAATCTTTGAAGCAAGTTTCTTTGATGAAAGTGAGATTTGCAAGAACTGATTCAAATTTATAAAAATAAGATCCATTCCCCAATTGACAAATTGTCCAAGAATGCACCCAACCTCCGTGGAGTGTTTTGAATTTCTATTGGTATGATCAGCTACTGCTGGTACATGACCCTAATATCATTTTGGTCTTATTCAGGCATAAAGAACAAACAAGAAGAATGTAAACAAGTAGTTTTCAAGGGAAAAAACCCAGCCTATGTATAACTATATGAAAAAAAATGCTCAAAATAACTGCAATTCAAGCTGCAAATTAAAACACTTCTGAGAGTCTGTCTCACACCCATCAGAGTGGCAAAGATGGTAAATGGGAAAACAGATACATTGATCCACTGTTGGGGGACCTGTGAATGGGTATAATAATTCAGAAAAGCAACTTTTTACTAAACAATATGACTCAGCAATATCCTACTTCAAAAAATTTTTTTTTAAAAAGGAAAAGGTCCATATGTACATAAATATAGAAAGTTTTTTTTGTGTGTGTGATGGCAAAAAAGGACTAGATATTCACTTACTGGTTTAACAATTTGATTTTTTAATTACAAATTTTACTTTGAAAAATAATTTAAGTTTCGATTATACCAAACTGAAAAGTTTTTGTACAAACAGAACTAATGCAGACAAGATTAGAAGGGAAGCAATAAACTGGGAAAATATTTTTACAGTCAAAGGTTCTGATAAAGGCCTCATTTCCAAAATATATAGAGAATTAACTCTAATTTATAAAAATCAGCTCATTCTCCAATTGAAAATGGTCAAAGGATATGAACAGACAATTCTCAGATGAAGAAATTGAAACTATTTCTAGTCATATGAAAAAGATGTCAAGTCATTATTAATCTGAGAAATGCAAATTAAGACAACTCTAAGATACCACTACACCCTGTCAGATTGGCTAAGATGACAGGAAAAAATAATGATGATTGTTTGAGGGGATGCGGAAACTGGGACATTGATGCATTGTTGGTGGAGTTGTGAACGGGTCCAACCATTTTGAGAGTAGTTTGAACTATGCTCAAAAAGTTATCAACTGTGATACCTTTGATCCAGCTAGTGTTACTACTGGGATTATATCCCAAAGAGATTATAAAGAAGGAAAGGGACTGTATGTGCACGAATGTTTTGGCAGCCCTTTTGTAGTGGCTAGAAACTGAAACTGAATGGATGTCCATCAGTTGGAGAATGGCTGAATAAATTGTGGTATGAAAATATGGAATATTACTGTTCTGTAAGAAATGACCAACAGGATGATTTCAGAAGGCCTGGAGAGACTTACACGAACTGATGCTGAGTGAAATGAGCAGGACCAGGGATCATTATATACTTCAACAACAATACTAGATGATGACCAGTTCTGATGGATCAGGCCATCCTCAGCAACGATCAACCAAATCATTTCTAATGGAGCAGTAATGAACTGAGCTAGCTATGCCCAGAAAAATAACTCTGGGAGATGACTAAAACCATTACATTAAATCCCTTAATCCCTATATTTATGCAACATGCATTTTCGATTTCTTCACAAGCTAATTGTACAATAATTCAGAGTCTGATTCTTTTTGTACAGCAAAATAATGTTTTGGTCATGTATACTTATTGTGTATCTAAGTTATATTTTAATATATTTAACATCTACTGGTCATCCTGCCATCTAGGGGAGGGGTGGGGGGTAAGAGGTGAAAAATTGGAACAAGAGGTTTGGCAATTGTTAATGCTGTAAAGTTACCCATGTATAAATCCTGTAAATAAAAGGCTATTAAATTAAAAAAAAAAAAAAAAAGAAAAATAAACCTCTATCAGAGTATTTATGTACATTTTTCCTTTCAGGTTTTAGTTTTTCTTCTAATCTTGACTGCATTGGTTTTGTTTGTGCAAAAGCTTTTCAATTTAATGTGATCAAAATTATCCATTTAAAATTTGAGGCCAGGAGGGTGAGTTAAGAATCAGCAATGATTTTAAATGCTTCCCTTAAGGAATGGGGAAGGTGGGAGGAGAGATGTACTTAGAAAGGAGGACAATGATATCTGTTTGGGAGCCACTGGCGCTTATTGAGTGGGGGTGATGCGGTCAGGTGTGGACTTTAGCAAAATCCCTCTGGTGGTTGAATGGAGGGTGATTGGAGGGAGGAGGTATCGAAGTGAGACAGGACCCCTCCCCCAAGCAGTGGTCCAAGTGTGCATCAGGTGGGCCAGATCAGAGCAGAAAGGGGAATAGGTGAGAGATGCTGTAAAGGGCACAATAGACTTTTCAAAAGGGCCATAGGTGCCCTTGATGAAGGCAAATAGTCTAGTCCAGGTGAATGGCACTCTGGTTCTGAAGGAACTGATGAATTGTATTGCTGAGCCATTGCTGAGAGAGATGCTACAAGATTGCATAAAGGCAGATGTTATTCTGATTTTCCAAAGATGGGGGGAAAATGGAGCCTCTGAGCTCTAGGCTCCTAATTGTCGCTGAGGCTGTTCAGTCATTTCAGTTGTGCACAACTCTTCGTGACTCCATTTGGGATTTTCTTGGGAAAGATACCAGAGTGGTCGGCCTTTCCTTTCTCCAACTCATTTCTAGGCAAAAACTGAGGCAAATAGGATGAGACTGCCCAGGATCGCATTGTGAGGGAGTGTCTGAGGTCAACATGAACTCTGTCTTTTTAACTCCAGGTCCAGCACTAGGTGTGCTAGGGTACCACCTAGAGCCCACACTTTGATTTCTGGGAAAATTCTAAGAGGGATTCTAAAGAGATGGCTGGGGAATTTTGAGAAAGAGGAGCCAGCCTGGCTTCCTCATAGGTCACATCTGAACAGCTTCATTTTTTTTTTTTTTTTTTGACTTAGTTCCTAAACAACTCATTGTCCATGCCTAATATGGGAATATGATTTACATAATTGCATATATATATAATCTATGTCAACTTGCATGTCATCTCGGGGTGAGGGGGAGGTAAGGAAAAAGGAGAAAATTTGGAACTCAAAATTAAAAAAAAATGAATGTTAAAAATGGCCTTTTCATGTAATTTGGAAAAATTGAAATCTTATTTAATGCAATAAATAAATAAATAGATCATTGTCTGGACATAAAAAAAAATAATAATAATTTAAGTTCCCATATTTGGGCTAAACTTTGCAAATTTTCTTGGGCAAATATATAACACTAGTTAAATTTTCAGTGGGGTTGAGGATCAGCCTTTCCAAAGGCAACATGGTATGATGATTGGATTTCAGGATTTGGAGTTGGGAGATTTGACTATTCTAGGCACATTTTTTTTTTCATAATTATAACTTTTTATTGACAGAACCCATGCCTGAGTAATTCTTTACAACATTATCCCTTGCACTCACTTCTCTTCTGACTTCTCCCCTCCCTCCCCACCCTCTCCCCCAGATGGCAGGCAGTCCTATACATGTTAAATATGGCACAGTGTATCCTAGATACAATATATGTGTGCAGAACCAAACAGTTCTCTTGTTGCATTGGGGAGAATTGGATTCAGAAGGTAGAAATAACCTGGGAAGAAAAACAAAAATGCAAACAGTTTACATTCATTTCCCAGTGTTCTTTTTTGGGTGTAGCTGTTTCTGTCCATCATTGATCAATTGAAACTTAGTTAGATCTTCTCTTTGTCGAAGAAATCCACTTCCATCAGAATACATCCTCATACAGTATTGTTGTTGAAGTATATAATGATCTCCTGGTTCTGCTCATTTCACTTAGCATCAGTTCATGTAAGTCTCACCAATCCTCTCTGTATTCATCCTGCTGGTCATTTCTTACAGAACAATAATATTCCATAATATTCACATGCCACAATTTACCCAACCATTCTCCAATTGATGGGTATCCATTCATTTTTCCAGCTTCTGGCCACTACAAAGAAGGTTGCCACAAACATTTTGGCACATACAGGTCCCTTTCCCTTCTGTAGTATCTCTTTGGGCTATAAGCCCAGTAGTAGCACTGCTGGATCAAAGGGTATGCACAGTTTGATAACTTTTTTGGGCATAATTCCAGATTGCTCTCCAGAATGGCTGGATGTATTCACAATTCCACCAACAATGTATTAGTGTCCCTGTTTTCCCACATCCCCTCCAACATTGCATATTATCTTTCCCTGTCATTCTAGCCAGTTTGACAGGTGTGTAGTGGTATCTCAGAGTTGTCTTAATTTTAGACACATCTTTTAAGCTATTGGAGTCATAATTTCTTTGTCTATAAAATGGATATAATAGTATTTGTATTATTTAGTTCACAAAATCATTGTAAGGAAAATGGTTTGCAAATTATGAATTATAAATGGGAGAAGTATATGATATGAAGTATACCAAAAGTCTTAGTACTTTGAAGCCACTAAAGCTTAAAATGTAGGTGTCCCATATTTAAAGACACCGTGTATTATTTCCTGTCTATTTCTATTCCCTTACTTTGCTTTATAGATTCAGTCACCATTCATTTATTGAAGTCTCGAGGGAAATACTTGAGATTGTAACCAGTGGGAGCAACCCTTCAGAGCAGGCTGCTTGGATATTGGAAAGGCAGGAAAGCAAGGAATCTCATTGAACATTTGATAATTTTAAGTTTCAGCATATTTTGAGCTTTTGCTTCAAAACAGCTCATTTCTCTGTAACTAGTTAGGAAACAAAATGAGCAGATTTTCCTTTCCCCCTCCTCCCCCCCCACCCCTCATTACACTAAACAATCTTGTAATTATATGGGAAGCCAACCAGGGCAGTCTAGTCAGAGACTTGGCTTAATGTCCTAAACCTCACAGTGAAATATGCAGACATACTGGAACCACATGTTAAAATCTCATTAGTTGATTCAGCCTTTCTTCCTTCTGACTAACCTAAACTCAGGATCATTTAGCCCATTAGAGAACTCTATCATGGGAAGCTTTAAAAAAACTATTATCTAGCCCTGAATAAAATGTCAAAAAATACTCCAACCAGAAACTACCTTTGCCTAGAGGCTGGCCTCATTCTGAACTAATTTCACCCTTGTGGGTTAGAATTCAGGAGTGGGAGGGGAACTTTGGAATCAGTCTCAAGGTCAATCTTAGTTGAGATGATCCCAAGAAAATCAGAGCATTTTTAGTTGCAATATGGGATTTCAGACCCTTTCTAGAATTGTCTAAGACCAGGACCAATGGCCTGTCCTAAACCATAATTTTTAGATCCACTTCAGAGGGGTATCTTAAGGAGTTGGGAGGTGCTGCACGACTGGATTTTTCTTTTATAGCCTCACCCAAATAATTATAACTTGTGACTATAATAATTCTAGTTTCCTAATATGGTTTGTAACTTCAATTTAAAGACAGTTTCCAAAGATGGGTTTAAAAAATGTTCTGAGTGGCAGTATCACTGAAAAAAATAATTTCAATTTGATAAAAATGCCTACTATGTGCCAGGCAGTGGATTAAGTGCTGTGGTTATAAATAAGAAAAAGAAAATTATACTTTACCCTCTAGGAGGGCAATGCAAAGGGGAAAAACACATAAAAGAAAGCTGGAAAGTAAGGGAAGTGTCAACATGGAGTACACTGCAGGGGATGGGGATGAGGGTGTGGAAGCTGTTCTATGGAGTTAAAACCAAGCATAAATGTTACTGGGAACTCTAAGTCCTCTATATATATAAAAGGAAGGTTTTCAGAGGAGTTTATTGTTCTACCCTGCAGCACTAGAATAAGAAGGAGAGGCAACTGAGAGAGTTGAAAAGGTATTACGTATCAAAAACTAACATTTTCAATAGTGATGAGATTTCAGGCGATCAGCTTTTCCAGGGACTTGGTATTTTGAACAACACTATTTTTGATACTTCGGTTTAAGCATACAGGGAAGAACCAGAGGATTTGTTGTTATTTTTCAGTTGTGCCTGATTCTTTGTAACCCTATTTGGGGTTTTCTTGGTAAAGATGTTGAAATAATTTGCCATTTTCTTCTCCAGCTCATTTTACCAATGAGGAAACTGAAGCAGACAAGGTGTAATGACTTGCCCAGGATCCCATAGTTATAAAAGTGTTTGAGGATGGATTTGAACTCATGAAGATGAATCTGCCAGACTCCAGATACAGCACAATATTCACTGCACTATGTAGAGTCAGAAGAGTCAGCTTTAAATCCCAGCTCTACTGGTTAGTAACTGTGAAACAATGGGCAAATCCATTCATCTTTCTGACATTTTTAATCTATAAAACGGGAATCAGACTATTTGTAATGTATTATTTGTAATGCTTTCTCATTTATAACATAAAGAAAATTATACCTATCTCTAGAGGTTTGTATAATGATTAAATGAGATAGTGCATGTACAGTGCTTTTCAAAGATAAAACCTCCCACATAAATGGCAGCTATTAATATTCATAGTCAAACATTACAAGATTTTCAATAGATAATTTTAAGGCCACACCTTCAATTTCTCATATTCAGACATTTTACCATCCCAATCTGGATCCATTAAGACTTTTAGATATAGGTGATCCAGTTGTTTATATGCTTTGCATAACAAGTAATGGTACAGTTGGAATGACTTCTTCCAGTTAATGAATCTCAGAAGACAAATTGTGTATTGTGGGCCTTCTGGAATACTGGAACCTGGATCTCAGCATTTTAAAAAGGGATTGTTTTGTTTTTGTCTAAAGCTAATAGATTAGAATAAAAATGAAGAAATAAACTAAGAACATGGCTGCTTCACAGATAGCATTGACATTTTTTTAAAAAAATAGCCTCCTAAAAAACAAACATGGTTGATTATTGAACTTCATTCTCCAAGAGCATCAAAATGACTTAATTATATTGGAATCAAGATACAGTAAGCCGAGCTCCAAAGGCTCTACCACAGTTAAAGCATAAATAGTCCAAATGAACTAATCCAGATAAACTTACTGTTTGAAGTAGAGATGTCTTTAAATTTGTGCATCTCTCATTTTTTTTGAACCACTGCATTTCTGCTTTGCATAAAGAGCACAGTATCTTTTTTTGATGTCCCTCCTGTGCAATAGCTCACTATCTCACTATCAATTCCAAAATTCTTCAGAGAGACCTTGAGACACAAATACTTATTGTGAGACTACAACTGAGCAGGAAATTGTCTAAGACCAGCCACTTGGTTGACAGCCCCAAGGTTTTTTCTTCTGGGGAACTCACTACAATGGTGTCAATAATGACAGAAGAAAGGAATTAGGGTCCAGGATTCATTAACATTTTGGACCTTGTACCCACCTTGGAATTTATGTTAACTACTTGGCTAATGTTTTTATGCTCTGTTTATAAGGACAGAAAAATAGAACATTCCAAACATACTCCCAAAATATTTATAAAGAACTTTTGTTCCTTTGATTAATTTCAACAGTATAGACATGTAGAAGAATAAACATGTCACTGCATATTAAGATTTTATTTCCTAGTCACAACACTTTGGCAGCACTCTGGACAGAAAGCATTCTCCTTTTCTTTTAGATGTTGGCACATCTTTTTCTAAGAGTCTTTCAGTATCTGTCTTCTTTCAGATTTATTTAATCTTCATTTTATTTAATCCCTGTGTGTCCAATTCTTATCTTCTTCCATATCCAGAGAGGCCTTTGAAGTCAATGACTTTCACAAGTGTCTGCATACAAAAGAGATTCACAGATGTAGAGAGGATGATAAATAGCTTAAATATTTGCACAGGATATTTTCTGATCTTGCCTTTTCCCACTGCCATTTATTTTATTGTCTCCCTTTCCTTCACTGTATTGTTGCACTCACCTTTCCTCAGTTTCCCATTTTTTGCCCTCCACTTAAGCTTTTGCTTCTTTCAAATTTTTTTATCTCTTTCTTGTGATGCCCCTTCATATAACATTCCACTAACATAATATTCTTATTTGTACATCACCACCTAGCTATTCCTTCCCTGGTTCTCCTCTCTGAGATAAAAACAATTAATCTATTTGGATCCCCCAAATGTATCTTTGGTTCACTTTACCAATATTCTTGGAACATTTTTACTTCTGAATTTCACAAACCAATAGATCTGAAGTAAAATATAGAAGAATTCTTAAATGTCATTCTCACAGTATATAGCTACAGTTTTGATATAATTTATTATTGGATGTTTCCTATTCTTCCGAATGTTTACCTTCTGAAAATAGACTTTCCTGTCTATAAATTGCCATATAGATGTATGTATGTTTGTAGGAAATCGGTTGTTCCCAATGTACTGTCTATTCTATAGAAATAGAGTACTTATCAAATTAAGGATTCATTTTCTTTCCTTGGAAATAGGATTAGATTGTAGAGATAATGGTGACATGTATGTGTATCTATATCTACATACATGTATGCATGTTTGTATATATATTCTAGCTCTATAACCCGTTGGCCATATGAATCTGGGTAAGACACATTACCTATCTGGGCTTCAATTTCCTTATCTGTCAAATGAAGGGCTTGGATTAGATAATTTATGTGATTTCTTTCATCAATAACATTCTATGGTGAGGGATTTATATAGTTCTTAAGCTATGGAAAGCTCCTCTACTCTACTGGAATCTGAATGCTATTAAGAAAAAAGCAAGGGAGGCATTCAGTATATTAAACAGACCACATGTGGTGAATTTATGGAAGGCTATGTTTAAGGATTATCACAAATCTATTTCTGCATTTGAGTGTTTGAGCATAATCTTTAATAGAGGAATTGCTACTCAGAAACTACAGCCCCAGTTGGGTCACATAGCTTCTTCCCTCTCTATTTCCTGTTTTGTATCTCTCTTCCCTCAGCTTGCTATTGCTTGAAACTAATTCCATCCCTTACCACCATTCAATCATTTTCTCTGAGCTCCATTTCTTACCTTGAAACTTGTTCAATTGCAGATTTCAGTCATATGATTGGTAGAACCATCATCATTAACTTGGAGCTGGGGGAAATTCTGTTCCCACTGCTTAGTTGAGCAAAAAGAAAAATAAATAAAGCAGGTAAATCAAAGCTTATTGGACTGCCATATTGGAGGAAAAGAATTCAGTTCTGCCTGCTGAAGTATCAGAGTTGTGGTCCTGGTATTCCTCCATGAAATTCTGAATGTACTGAAGGTCTAATTATCATTTTCTGTATTGTTTCTATGGGAAAAATATATCCAAAACTCCAAATCAGAAGGAAGAAGATAAGGAAAACAATATTTATTGTTTACTATGTGCCAGGTACTATGCCAAGTGCTTTACAAATACTATCTCATCTGATCCTTGCAAAAATTCCTGGAGGTAAGAATTATCATTATTACTCCATTTTAAAGCTGAGAAATGAAGGCAAATATTAAGTGAATTGCCCAGGATGACTTAGCTAATAATTTTCTAAAGATTAGATTTGAATTCAAGTCTTCCTGACTCCAGGTCCAGCATTCTGTCCCCTTTACCACCTAGCTATCTCTAAAAGAAGACACCTTATTAGTAAATAGGTACTATTCATAGAAGGGAATATCAGATAAGAAAATTCTACAGAGTTTATATCTATGAATCCCAAATCAGAGTAGTATGAACAGTAAAGAATAATTTTGTTGGTTTTTATGGAGCCAATGACTCTGCTGCTTTTGTAGCATCTTTTCACGAACATAGCTGCTAAACAATAAAGATGCAGCTTCTCCAAACCCCGAATTTGGTACTGGTTTGCTTGGAACTCTGTGTTACCTATTAGTCATAAAACCAAATAAAAAAGTGTGGGAAAAGATATTTGATCTCATCATAGAGGATTTCCTCTATCATTGCAGACTGTAATCTAGCCATGCCTTTTCATCCCACTCAATTATTGTGTCCCTGTCTGCCCTTCCAGAGATTCTCCATAAAATATCCTACCTAAAATGCAGAGGTCTTCTCTGGAGCTTTTATGAATATTCTCACAGAAGGCAACATTTGAAACTAAGAGTGACATTTACTGGGAAAATTAGTTGGTAAGCTCATCTTAGACAGTGATATGGGATAATTATAAAGGGAAAAGAGCTAGCATTGAAGGATTTTTTGGGGAATCTGCATTAGTTTAACTATTCATTTATACTGATCAAGTTGACTATTAAAGATGTTAGAGCTGGATAGAACCCTAAATAGGGAAAAATGAGAACCAGCCTGAGATCACCTGGCTAAGAAGTGATTGAGCCAGGACTGCAATTTAAGTCATAAGCAACGTGGCAAAGAGAAACATACAGATTGATTTATAGGTAGAGATGCAGGATTTGAATTCTGGCTCTGTGTTTCTCTTTTTTTTTTTTCCTGAGGCAATTGGGCTTAAGTGACCTGCCCAGTGTCATACAGTTAGGATGGGTTAAGAAGCTGAGACCAGATTTGAACTCAGTTCCTCCTGACTTCAGGGTTGGTGCTCTACCCACTGTGTCACCTAGCTGCCCCTGGCTCTGTCTCTTAATTAGCTGTGTGATCTTGGGACCTGTTTCCTCATCTGTAAAATGAGTTGATTGGCTGGAGTGAATAATCATTAAGATCTCTCTAAATGTATATCTTTAATGATTGCACTTTGACTCTAAAAGTAGTGTTCATTTTCCTATACTTGGTTTAATTATTCTGTCATTTTGCTGCTTTGTTACATATAACCTTTTATTCTGCCCTGATTCTTTCCTTATTTATTCCTTGCAGCATCTATAGCAGTGACTTTCTTATCAACAACCTAGAGATAACGTTATTGACCTTATCTCACAGAAAAATTATCTGTAAAAGAAAATATTCTCATTGAAATGTGGGAGAAGCCCTGACATGGCCTACATACAGAGCTGCCTGCTGTCACCACTGGGGGTCAGAAGAACAGCAGAGCTTTGAAACCAACTATCAGAGATCTCAGTCCTTTCTTAATTCCCAAAGCATCGGAGGGGCCAAGGGAAGTTAATCGACCAAGCTAATGAGTAATGGAGCAGGGACTAGCTAGAACTCAGGTAGAAAGAACTCAGTTTTCTGGGTTCCTGGAGTCAAGGCTCTTGCCACTCCCCTCTCACAAGCTACTGCCTGCTCTTAAAAAAAAAAAAAAAAAATTCTGAAGACATGAAATAAGCTGGCAGGGCAAGTTTTTAATAGAGAAATAAGGACTAAACAATAGTATCTCTAAATGAACTCAGTTGGCGTTTGATCTTTTAGAAATAAAAAATCTCTTTGGACTTAGAAGGAATTTGACAGATTTTGTGGTCTCCCAGCCAAGATTTCACTGAAATAATCAGAAATGGAGGTTAATGATATTTCATGAAGATATCTCAATCTCTCTCCGTAATCTACCTCAGTGTGATACAACTTGGAATTCCTTCCAATAGGGAACCTAAATTGTTCATGTTATAACCCCAAACTTGTTTCTCTATTTTGAAGACTTAAGGAATCTTCTTAACCTGAAAATAAAACACGTTAAGGAACTCCCCCTCCGGTTGTATACTAAATGGAGACTAGTTTGTTTATGAAAGATTCTTGAATACACACATTAATGTCCACGAATCACCCTACCTCTGAGTGGAGAGTATTTTAGTCAATCTTGATTCTCTCTGGAGAACTTCCAGTAGCGTAAGGATGCTGCCTAATTAGAACTGCTATAGCTTCAACTTTCCTAGGCACAGCCCAGCAAGTTTTATTTTTTATTTTTTCCCTTAAGGTTTCCATGCGTTCTTAAAAGATGCAGAGCTCTCCATCCAAGCTCAGGACCACGCCTCTTTCCTGCTAAAACCCTCCAGTTTCTCTCTCCCACCTCTTTCCACCTCTCTTTCAATACAGAAGAGAAAGAAAGTTGAGGGAGAGAGCGCGGCTCTAAGTCGGTTTTGAGTGCGGAACTGGGGAGGAGACTGGGGTGGAGAAGGGCAAACCGAAGGGTCACCGCAGCAGCTCTCGAAGCTGCGAGCCCGGTGGGGATGGAGAAAGGCACAACGTCAGCGTTTAACATGCAAATATATTCCCCATCTTCCCCCTCCTCCTCCTCCGCGACAGCCTCCTCCTCCTCTCGTTCCCCCTCCCCCTGCCCTGAGAGTGAGGAGGGAGCCCTAGTCTCAGCTGCCTTCAGCTCGCTCCGCAGCTCAGCATCCACCCACGCCTCCTGGGAGTCGTGGCGGCCGCGGGCAGCTCTACATAAACACCGAGCGGGCTGCCGCTGCCCGGGACTCTCCCGCAGCCTCTGCGAGAGCTGGTGCGCTGGAGTCGCGCCGCGCAGCCCACGCCTGGGCGCACTAGCCGCGCGCTCTCCCTTACCTCCGCGGCTCGCTCTCTGCTTTGCGGGGCTGGGGCAGCAGCAGCAGCGGCAAGTCCTGTCTCTGGAAGGTGACTGCCCGAGACTCTCTCGGACGCCTCCTCCTCTTCCCTTGTCTGCTGTTTCTTGTTTCTCTTCCTCCTCCTCCTCCATCCCCATTCCTCCCGTGTCTTCTCGATGGCTCTGGCGGACAGCACACGTGGATTACCCAACGGAGGCGGCGGCGGCGGGGGCGGCAGCGGCTCTTCGTCGTCTTCTTCGGAGCCGCCTCTGTTTCCCGAGATCGTGGAACTGAACGTAGGGGGCCAGGTATATGTGACCCGGCGCTGCACCGTCGTGTCCGTGCCGGACTCGCTGCTTTGGCGTATGTTCTCGCAGCAGCAGCCGCAGGAGCTGGCCCGGGACAGCAAAGGACGCTTTTTTCTGGACCGGGACGGCTTTCTTTTCCGCTACATCTTGGATTACTTGCGGGACTTGCAGCTTGTGCTGCCCGATTACTTCCCCGAGCGCAGCCGGTTGCAGCGGGAGGCAGAGTACTTCCAGCTGCCCGAGCTCGTGCGCCGCCTCGGGGCTCCCCAGCAGCCCGGGCCGGGTCCCCCGCCGCCCCATTCTCGGCGAGGGGTGTACAAAGAGGGCTCCGTGGGGGGAGGAGGGGACGAGCTGTTGCCCCTGGGCTACTTGGATCCGGAGCAGCAAGAAGGCGCTTCGGCCGGGGCTCCCTCACCTACTCTGGAACTAGCTAGTCGCAGCCCATCTGGGGGCACCGGGGGACCGCTGCTCACTCCGTCCCAGTCCCTGGACGGCAGCCGGCGCTCCGGCTACATCACCATCGGCTACCGCGGCTCCTATACCATCGGGAGGGACGCGCAGGCGGATGCCAAGTTCCGGCGGGTGGCGAGGATCACGGTGTGTGGCAAGACATCTCTGGCCAAGGAAGTGTTCGGGGAGACCCTCAATGAGAGCCGAGACCCTGATCGGCCCCCCGAGCGCTACACGTCTCGCTACTACCTCAAGTTCAACTTTCTGGAGCAGGCCTTCGACAAGCTTTCCGAGTCCGGCTTCCACATGGTGGCCTGCAGCTCCACGGGCACCTGCGCCTTTGCCAGCAGCACAGACCAGAGTGAAGACAAGATCTGGACCAGCTACACCGAGTACGTCTTCTGCCGGGAATGAACCATTTGGACACCCTCCTTCTTTTAGCCATCCCTCCTCCCCCCTTCCCTGCATCCCTGAGGGATATTATTTTATCACTTCGCCCTCCACCTCCACAAACCTCCTTCGTTCTTCAGAGACACCTTCTGTTATGACTTCTTGTCTATAATAGCCCATCTTATTCTTTAACTTAGTTCCAGTCCTTGAACTTGAAGTTCAATTTTTTTCTTTGCTGATCTTTTAGCCCCGGTTCACAGCTCCTATCGAGAAGGGTTAAAAGGTCCATTTCTCTCCTTCCGCTTGGCTATCAGATTCCTCTGTCTCAGTACTATTCCGATCGCCACTCCCTCCCCCATCTTCTTTCCAGCCTATCTTAAAACCTGGATCAAGTGAGACAAGGTTATCACAAAACGGAAAACAACAACAACAAAAACCCTACCGAACCAAATACTTTGGACCTGACAACAACGCCTGGAACTGTTCAAACTCGTATGGGAAAGTATCCAGGTTGTTGGAGAAAGTAACATTCCTTGAAATTTTCTCAAGTGCTTGTGACTCATAGGTGGTCTAAAGGGTTCAGAATTGGTAATGTTAAAAGTCTGAGGAAAGTTGATGATTTTAAACCGTAATAGTGCAGCCACTTTTTGACTTCCTTTTAATGATAGATTTTCACTGGGTGCAAAGGCTGTTACAGACTGGGAGTAAGAGAGGCTGTACTGGAATTTGGGACATATTGGATACAATTGAATTACTCTAAATGAATAAAGTCTTTTAAAATGTTGAAGGTTAAAGTAAGAAAAGAACAAATGGCTACATTTTTAGTTCTCTCCATTTTCACGTAGAATAGTCTTTGCCAGCTACTTACACTTGCAGAAAGGGAGCTAGATGACTGCTTTGCTTCCTGAAGCTGACTTCCCTGGCCCTTCACCAAGAGCACTTTGCTCTACTTTAGTTAACATAGCAGTCATTATTGGCAACAGGGAGAAATATTGCTGCCACAGAAGACAATAAGTAAGCCCAAATCTGCAGCATTGCAAGAAATAATTTGACAGTGAGTTTAAAAAACAGTAGGATAGCCACTATTTTCAGTGGAAGACCCATGAATATGAAAAAAAGCACCAGGTGTGGATGGAGGGCTCTCTTTTTCTTCCAGCGGGAGGAGATTTGGTCCTTGCTTAGCTTTAACTAGCAAGTACATTGGGATTAGGGAGAAGAGCCCCTTGGTTTGGAATCTGAACATTTTTTCCCATCTGTTTAAGTACATGCATGATTTTGATGCCAAACAGTGCAGGAAAGCACATGCTCAGCAATTTATAAAGATGTTAAATAACATACAGTAAAACAACAGTTAGTGAAAAAAGTAGCTTATTAAGTTCATTCTGATTTCTAGCTTAGAATTTACTAGTACTTGTATGACCTAACCAAAGAACTACCCAGTAGGGTTTTAGTCTTTAAACTTTATTTCCTCATTCTGGAGAGGAATGCTAAATGAGAAATTTTAAAAATCCTCTTTTATTTGAGTAAAATATGTTTAATTTTGGTTACACATAGATTTAAGGCCACTTATTGTTATTTTCTAAAAGTCAAATGCTGTTTGACTGCTGTGTAAATCTGAAAACAGTATTTTTGCATTCTTCTCTCATCAAATTTGTTAGAAGAAAGGTGGAATCTATCCAGGTAATTCATTTGCAGAGAAATCTAAGTACCAAGTGCTGTCCAGTTGTAGAGACTTTTATAAAATGGAGTATTTTTAAAAGAAGGCAAATAAATGCTTAAAAGTTATTGGAGCAATAAAATGGTAACTTGAGGCTAGTGCAACAGAATATAGAATGAGACCTGGTTGCCTTATGCCTTTACTCTAAAATGAAATAAATCCCCTTTTGCATAGCCTATCTATGTTATAAGAGAAAGGAAACTGATCCTAGCTCCTGAGTATGTAAGATGTCATTCTCTGGAGATTTCCTGGCCTCCAGGTCTTTCTATTTTTTTGTTTGTTTCACTACTTTTCTTAGAAGTATCTTTTGAAAAGATTTTGTAAGAAGCAATTTTCAGGAAAACGTATTTAAATTTGTGCTTTTTTTTCTTTAATTCTTAAAAAAAACAAAACAAAATGAAGCTTGTACTGTATCTTATTATGCCCATTAATAGA
This sequence comes from Sarcophilus harrisii, assembly GCF_902635505.1. Lineage (NCBI taxonomy): Eukaryota > Metazoa > Chordata > Mammalia > Dasyuromorphia > Dasyuridae > Sarcophilus > Sarcophilus harrisii. The sequence continues at coordinate 118,989,557 of NC_045428.1, read as the reverse complement.
ATTAAGGATGGAAACAATTTTAATCTTAGATGATGTGTGACCCAATGTACATATAGAGTATGTGAATATTTTACATACATCTTTTAATTTTAAAATTCATATACTAATGCTATGAAATGTCATAAATTAGCCCAATCCCTTATATCATGTGCTGTATATACTAAGGTACCATATTCTGATCAGTTTCCTTATTCCCATTTTTGTGAAAAAATTGAGTATGAAAGAAATATAATTGTACAACTGAGTTTGGTCCACTATTATTTGCTTGAATCCTAGTCATCCCTAAATTTCTATTGATTTGATGCCATCTTAAAATTAAGTATTTCTATTTTTAATCTGCCACTTTTTTCTTCTTTTTGAAATGGGAATAGTGAGGGTTAGAGTTTTCTCTTAGAGTGTCTGCCTAGCAACAGGTTTGTTTTTTTTTTTTTTTCTTTCACAAAGAACTGTTTTTATGATAGAGTCATTGAATGACATAAAATGATAGGAATGAGTGATTATATAAGGAAAATAATTTCATTTCTCTTAGTATTTTAACTACTATCTCAGATTTGATAATTATTAAAATGTTAATCTCACTTCAGTCTGGAAGTAAGGTAGTATTGTTTATTCAGTGTCTAGTGGCCAGAGGTGAACACCACAAAAAAATTAGTTAAGGCCAAATTATATTTATTTATTGGTTCATTAGCCAAACATATCCAGAACTTAAGTTTTAGAGATTTATATCTGAAACTCAATTCAGGGGTCATTGGGTTCAACTCCTTCACTTTGTAGATCAGCAAACAGATCTAGAAAAGTGAAGTGATTGTATGGAGGTCTTTTGACTCCAAATACAGGGCGTTTCCATTATACTTATTTTTTCTTTTAAGGAGGACCTCAAGAGACGTATTTAACAATTGAAAGGATTAGTGGTTCTTAATGATTGAAAGATTCAGTGATTCTTATTTATGCCCACCTACCCATAAAAGTCCATCCAAATCATCCAGCAAACACTTTCCATAAGTACTAGGTTCTCATCTCTCAAACTCACATGCCTGTCTTTATAAATTTTGTGAATTTTTAATCTATTAAGTCTTTTGGTTGAATCTGATATTTTGTGTATCTTTTAGTTGGAGAACTAAGGATTCAGTAGTTAAGAGGAGTTGACTGTGCTTTTCTTAAAAAAATGGATCCCTTGCCCTTCAAGTTGGAACTAAGATGCCCTAAACCAGAACGTAACCTTTAATAAAGAAAACTGACAATTTTCTGGTGAAATTAGACTGTTTTGATATTCAACATAATTTTGGTAAAGAAGTTTACTCTGAGATCTGTGTTATTTGCTTCTCAAACCCTCTATTCACTTTGAATTGAGACTGTTAGCTGCATCTCCACAGATCAAAACAAATTGAGGGTTGGCAATTACCTGATAAATATTGACAATGTTGATAATTAATTTGGGCAATTCAGGCCTTACAAAAATACTTATGCCTAAACACCTTGGGAAAAATTGGGAAAGAGGAGAGAGGCAGGGACACTGATTGTCCAGGTAATGTTGGCCATTATAAAACTAGTTCAGATTAGATGAAGATTATTCATGTTGATCCATAAATTCTTTGATATCTGGAAGCACAACTTCTTAATCATTAGTTTTATTTAAAAATGAAAAGGTGATGGTGAGGCATCTTGAGTTCACTAGCGGTTAAAAAAAACAGGTACCATTATTATTAATACTGTTTTATCTCTTTTGAAACCATATGTTTGACAGGATATCTATTTTTATACATGTAGATTATGAGCCATATTCATCCTAGTTTTTAGACTGAATGGTGTAGAAAACAGAAATCCCTTGAGGATGTTAGTGACCAAATTAAATTTTTTCAATACTTACTTTACTCTTGTGTTTTATATTGGGTTGTATTTTGATTAAAGTGTTAAAAATCTAGAACACATTGTATTTGACATTATTGTGTTTATATCTCTAGCAAGGAAAAAACTTCTCAATTCCACATTCTTGCACAACATAGTATGTACATAACAGCTTCTCTGAAGAAATTCATTATTAGTTGAGGAATATTCACAATTGGTTTATTTTCAGGTAAACTCACAATATAAACTGCTAATGATCCAGTTTTCTTTAATGCAGGAAATTTTTATGGAGCTTGGATAAAGTACTTTTTTTGTGTAGTGCCTATACATGTCACTGAAATCATACTGAGTTCCCCTGTAAGAATAGATATTTTTCTAATCTTACAGAAAAAATCAGTACATTATTAATGGAAGTTATGATAATTTTTAGGAGAATATTGTCACATAGAAAAGTCTTGATGGAGAAGTATAAACTCATGAAAAGTTTCTTTTACAGGCAAAATTATTTTATTCAGTTGATTGAAAGTTTACTTTAATAACAGGCTATGGAGTATGAATGTATGTTGTGAACCTATTGAAGAAGATTCTTTGTCTTAGATTTTGGATAACTAGTCATTTATGATTATTAAAAGGGCTATTTTTCTTCACTCTGAGGACATTTAGATAGTGGATGACATTTCTTAGATGACTTGTTTGAATCTTTATTTTTTCAAAATAAGTCTGTTATATACGAAGTCCTTTTTGGTTTCCAAAAGTAATACTTCTGGCAAAACAACTTCTAGTAATTATAGACTAAAAGGTAGAGATTTTAATTCTATCCTGGGGTGTCCTGAAAACTTTTATTTTCAATATAGAATAGAGTATAAAATTTTGAGTAGGTAGAATATGGACAAGTGGATTTGTATCTTCAGCTAGGTCATATTTTCTAATAAGTATGGAGGTATAAGAACAATCATAATGTAAAATAATCCTGTTGCCTTTCTGACTTTAAAAGTAGTTGAAAGTTCCTCTATTTCTGTTTCAATACAAATAAAAAAAGATGCAAGACTCCATCATAGATGGTTATTTGAAAGAAGTCAATGATCATACATTATTTACATTCTTTTCATGTAGACTAATAATTTGATAAATTGAAGAATGCTCTGCTACTAATTAGCTATGTGAATTTGAGCAAATGATTTCACTTTTCTGGACCTCAGTTTCTTTATATTTAATGAAAAGTTTGGCTGGATGGTCTCTAAAGTAGCTTCCCAACTCCCTATCACTATAATTCTGTGAATAAAAGTTGCTGTTCTACTGTCAGCTGAACAATGTAAAATTCCCACACAGCAATTTTTTTATAGCTTTCAGTAGGTTATTTCAGGTTTTGAGATCTTTTCCCCTCCTCTTCTAAATTTTGTGGAAGTGGTATATGTCATTTAATATAAAATTTTAAATCATTATTGTGAACTAATCAGGAAACCAAGGAGGGGAAATTACCACTTCATTTGATAATAAACTGATTTAAAACCCTTCTCATTTGTAAAAAGTTATGGGGAAAAATTCTTAAGATGTCTCCTAAATGTTCTAGAGATTTTTATTTTCCATGTTCACAACTAGTTGTATAACATCCTCAATAGTGTTTCCCTTCTATTATTGTGGAGTAATAAATCCTTGATTATGTGACTTGTTATGTATTCTATTAAATGCTAAAAGCAAAATAATCATTCACTACTTTAATTATTCCTTCTGTTTATTGGGTATGAATTCATAGGAATCTTGTCTGATTTCAATTAAAAAAATTTCCTAAACAGTGGGAAAACTTCCCAAATTGTTATGGGAATAATGATGTGTTTGGTACTATCAAATGAACTTCTTATTATGTAATTGACCAGCTGTGCCAGGAAGTGAATAGATTCCTTCCCTTGATGAGTCTGTGCCCAAGAAGGCACAGAACATGGCTCAGAATGGAAAGAAAAATTCTGATTGGTGAATGTTTTTCTTTACCTCAGTTCTCTGTAGCATATGTACCTTTTTAGGAACATGGGGAATGTAGGTGGTGATGACAGCAGAACTGTGGATTAAAGCTGGTAGAGAAAAGGAAAAATATAAAGAAATATGTCTTAATTAAAATTGATATTTGAAAAGGTGAAGAGCAGAGATAGAGAAAGTGGTTAGCTCCATTTTTAAAATTGGGGGAATTTACTGCATGAACATCATTCACTGAGATCATGCAGTAAAATCCCCCAATATTATCTCAGAAGGAATTCTTTATCATTGTTTTCCAAATTGAGGGAATCAAAGAAGCTATTGCTAAGGGACCCCAAGTAGCTATTTGTGCCATAGAATTACAGCAGCAAATTTTGCTTTTTGAAGAGTATGAGTCAATTTTCCCCTACATCTCTTCTCTTCTAATATTTAATGCCTTCCAAGGTGAAAAAAAGACTTTTGGGTGCTTTCTGCCATTTAAAGGGAGACTGTGGTTTGTACAAACTGTGTAAGATGGTGGGACTGGGATGGAAAAAAAAATCTTGAACCATTTTAGGGAAGAGGCAAGTTTATAAAGTTGTGTGTAGATAATGCTTTAGGTTTTCATATTTTGAAGAGATTTCTTTTTAGAAATCTGCAAGCCCTTTATCACTTATATAAAAATCAATTTTTAAAGACTTTGTTGGAGTTCTAAGTTCTATTCTGATTCCTTATTGTGGTGGTCAATTGAGCCTAGGTTATCCAAGCCATGCCAGCAAAGTGTATGGAAAGTGATATAGGACCACTAATGTGTGATGTGTGAATGTATGTGTATGAATCCATATGAACACATAGATACATATGTGTGTGTGTGCAAGAACAGATTATTGCATTTCTTTTGTATGTGAAGTTTAATTGATAGTACAGAAAAAATTGTCAGGGAGCTTCATGATCTCTCTCTCTCTCTTATTCACATGGAATCTCCTACCTAAAAGTCTCCTAAATGTACCCTTTATTAAAAAAAAAAAAAAGGCCATTCTCATCTTCCTCACCTTTTGTTCCTCTTGTATTCTCTTTCTGTCCAGCCTATACTTATGCATAGATAAAAGAGAGACTACATGCATGGATTCCACTATTATAGCTGATGGACAGCAGTAATACTGCTCCATTTTCTGGTTTAGGCTAGTCATAGCTACTTTTGGTATATAGGTGAAATTCCATACGTAAGCAGGTAAAAGGGCATTGTGTTGAATATTCTTCTGTTGCTATGAGTAGTAACAGATTGTGAGTAACAGATTGATCACTAGACTTCTACCTGAAACTCTTCTAATTTCATATAGACCTTCCAAAGCTCACAGTCACAGTCTTTGAGGACACAGGGCCATTTCCACATAACCAGGAAATATCATGGAGGACTTCAAAAAATATATAAATCACAATAAAATAATAATATCAGTACCCTGCAGAAAATGGAATTTGTGGTTAACGACAGTTACTACATTAGGTCAGTTTTCTAAGTATTAAAATGACACATCCTATTTACTAGATGAAGAAATTGAAGTAAGAACTGCTATTGATTGAATGTAGTTATCCCAATATACAGAGAGGCTTGTTGAAGTAGTAGGAGGAAGGGAAGAAATAAGCATTTCTAGAGTACCTGCTATGTGCCAGGCACTGTACTAAACACTTTCCAATTATAGTGTATAGAAAGCTAGCCAGGAAGACTTGGGTGAAAGTCTAACACATGTTTTCTGTGTGAACCCCTAGGGAAATCACTTAATTTCTTACGTTCTGGGCAATTTTCTAAGATATAAGTTGTAGATAAAGTACCAATCTGTACTGGTGGAGTACGTTTCCTCATTTGAGAATTCCCTATCTCACCTCTCCCTTTCTCTTGTAAAACTTTCTATTTGTAGTTCTTTTAAAGCTTACTCCTCATTTTAAAAAAATCAATCATAAATCCTCTATCTTTTATCTCTTTATTTTTTGGAAGCCAAGTCAAAGCTAATTTCTATTTTAGGATGGATAAAAAGGTTCTTTTGGTCATTAGCTTTTTTCAGAATTCAAAGAACACAATGAATGAGTCATTTCAACTAGAGAAGAATGCCAAGGGCAAGAAGCTAGGAATTAGACTATACTTTACACTTTATTACTTGCCTTCTAACTCACTAAAATTAAAAACTTAATTTTAGTTTAGCCCTCACATATAATTCCTTTTTTCCCCCTGAGGCAATTGTGGTTAAGTGACATGACCAGGGTCACACAGCTAGGAAGTGTTGTGTCTGAGATCAAATTTGAACTCAGGTCCTCCTGATTTCAGGGACTATGCTCTATCCACTGCGCCACCTAACTGTGCCACCTATCTGCCCCCCTCACATATAATTCGTTGTCAAATTTAGATAGTAATACTTTATGCAGCATTTAGAAATTTAATTGTTTTATGCAATAACTTGTGTGTATCAACTTATTTTTTTCCTTGTGCAGTGGGAAGAATTTGGTTTATTGTGTGTACTATATATAATTTCAGAGAATTAGATATTGAATATTACCAACTTTGCTTTGTGCTAAGTAGATTTAATAAGTCAAAACTCATTCATAATTGCTTCCTCTAAATTCATATTTTGTGAAATTATAAGTATGGATTCAAAAAATTATTAATCTTCCATCTGACTTGAAAATCACTTGCTTTGATCAAACAAAACAAGTTTGATATTTTTTTTTCTGAATTATGATTAATTGGTTGGCAGCTGCTACAAGGCCTCATATGAATTTTTGTCCAAAAATATTTTCATTTTACAAAGGAACTCAAATTCACTGACAACACTGTTATAGACTTTCTACCGGGGTAACCATTTGATATGTGGTTTTGATGATCTTAACTAAAAATTTTCAAGAAACATTGTTAAAAACCATAGGAAAAGAATTTGACCTACCTAAAAAGTTGTAAATAATTCCCATATCAACAGCTGAGACTTGTGGACTTGTTAAATGAAGGCTCCAAAGGCTGTTTTCTTTATTTAAAAAAAAAAGTTCTTTTTGAGGAGGTTTTGACCTTATAATAGCTAATGTACTGTTTTTCTCTCTATTCAGAGGCTCACTCTTCATCACGTGATATTTTTCCCATTTGGGTCAGTCTGTTCAAAGTGTAAGTTCTATACATGAGCCAGTATCTGAAACACAGCTGTTAGGTCAAAGTTTAGGCCCACCAGCTTTGAGAGTGTTCCTTTTAAAGCATGAATAGCAAAAATACAATGAAACTTTATCCACACTAGTTTCCATCATAGAATGCTTAAAAACCTTCAATTCTCTAACAAAGTGCCATGAACAAGTAAGATATTATTATCAACATATCCAATTAAAAGTTTTTTTTTCTCAAGGTGTATTCATATGAAATTCGAAATTGTTGCATTGAGATTGTTATAAGGATTATCTGGGCAAAATAGGAGATTGAATTTTTGGAAGTAGCAAGGGGAAGGGCTTTCTTTTTTTATGGTTAATTTAAATTATTTAGACTTTTGTATCAATTGTCTACTTTACTTTGTATGCTCTAACACAGTTTATAATATAAATTTACCCAAAAGAAATTTTTCCTGCTAAAAAGAAACTGTTTATCCTGATAAAAGGAAATTGTTCATGAAGCTCTAGCACTTCTGGTGTGAGGGCTGCTCATTTACTTTTTAAAAAAAATATTATTATAGCTTTTTATTTACAAGATATATGCATGGATAATTTTTCAGCATTGACAATTGCAAAATCTTTTGTTCCAATTTTTCCCCTCCTTCCCTCCACCCCCTCCCCCAGATGGTGCTCATTTACTTTTGGTATCCATTTGTCATCAAACTTTCACCTATGGTTTCAAGAAGTTATGTCTTGCACCAGCCATACCCCAGTATAACTGTCTCAGCAGACTGTCTAAATCAGGTTGAGAGTAACTGACAGGTCTCAAGCCAGTTAATGAGGTAGGTGATTGTCTATCCCAAGCGAGTGAAGATTACCCAGAAGAATGGGCAAATGAGAACATTTTGTTCCAGTGGTCATGAAGGGGCTGTGGAGGATTTAGAGCTTAGTCAGACATCAAAGATTCCAAACTCATCCACTGTGTTCCTGTTCATCACCAGTCAGGTTGACTTTTGTCTTGCTATTGGACTTGATGACTCTAGAAGAGATTTTGAGGCTGACAACTTTGTGCAACTCTGCCTCACTTAAATCTAACTCACATACAAGTCAAGACATCACCTCTTTGAAAAATGAAGGATGGACAACAGGAATGCTCATTTTAATATCCCTGGTTAGTCTAAGGATATTCTTTCCTCCAAGACTAGTAGATGGAAATGGGAGCTAGAGAAAGGTAAAACACAGAATTACAGTTTCAAAGAAAATAGCATGAAATTTATTTATTCTTTCTTCCCTCTTACTCAGCTCTGCTAAGAGTGTATCTGAAAAAAAAAATCAAGGAAATAGGAACTTATTCATTCAATAAAAAATTTATTAAACTGCTTATTATGTGTTTGTCACTAAGATCTAAAGATACAAAAATACAACAGTTTGTGAAAAATGGAACCTATTGACTGGTCCTTGTCAATGAATCTAATTGTTTTGACTTAGTAGACATAAAACACTTTATTTTGTTTGAAAAAAAAACCTAACATTTTTCTTATTATATTTCATCTTTTGGTTTCTTAAAACTTTAAAAAATGAGTAGTTTCCTTCTCTTATCTAGTAGAGCAGTATTTATCAAAGCATTTTTCATAAATTCTAGTATTTCAGGAAGTATTTTTCCCCCCAAAGAGCATCTAAATCATTGGAACTTTGGCTAGGTGAGTATATTTGTTAGTGTCACTCCTATAGCCCCCAGACCTTGTCTCTAATACTGCAGAGAGGATTAAGCACTGAGTCACCACAAACAGTTTTCATTGTTTCATGAAGTTGAACAACACTGATTTTAGGGAATTTTATGTGAGGGAATTATAGCAGCAAGTGGTAATGGAAATTGAATGAATCACACTGGACTAAATTTTGGAGCTAGCTCAGTTCTGTTTCTATTCAATTATGAGTTTAGTACAATTTTTGTTTTATGAGAGAATTATTCAAATATGGGAATTGGAAGAAAACTTTACTGCATTGTTTAAAGTATTCCTGTTTGACTAGGGAGCTGGACTCCTTCTACCTGCTGCTCAGGGATCCTTAACCAAAAACCTAGGTTATGCTGATCAGAAACTCAGTCAGATCCAAAGATAGAATCAAGGAATTGTTTTTTTTTTTTTCCCCCTCACATTGCAAGCAACCTACTGAAAACTGATCCTACTGGTCAATCAGTTATTATTTATATTTTTCTTTGATTGAATACTGGCTCTCCAGTGGAGTAAGATACCTTTTCCCCTCCCTGGTTTCAGGTAATTATACTTACTTACTCTCTCCCTCCCAACTTGGAAAGTCCCTAATCTTACCTACAATTAGAAAGCAGATGATCTAATTTTGTATACTGATTGTTTTCTTTTAATTTTATTTCATTTTAATTTATTTATAAATTATGGCCAATTTATTAATTGGATTAAGAGACTTGTTTAGAGTCACAAAGCTAGGAAATAGTTAAGTATCTGAAGAAGGATTTGAACTCATCCTCTTGGACTCCAAGGTCCATGCTTTTTCCACTGCACCCTTTAGATGACCCTATTTTTTAAAAATGGGTCTTATTTGATTTTTTTAAAGCATGTAAAGTCTGTCTCCCTTTGTATTTGGGGTACAGTGTCAACACTAAGGGGCTTAGGCCTGGTTTGTTGGGCTTGTGTTGCTTAATAAATTAATATGCCAGGAAGTTTGAACTTTGGTTTTCTCAGTCATTTCAATTTTCATCTGAAACACCTATTAGTTTAGTGGTACTCATTGATTTTTAACTAGAAACGTACTTATTTATCTATTGAATGACAGAGCTTCTATAAAATGAGATTATTATTATAAAATAAGTAATACAAAATGATGGGAACTATATATTAATATGCATTTGCCTTGATATTTTAATTGAATCCATTATCTCATTGTTGGGCTTCAAACAGAAAATCTTGTGGTGTTGTCTTTGTCCAGGGTTCAGGCTGTTTCCAAATCAAGTAAAGGCATTTATTTTATTTTTTTTGCATTGATATATTATTTTATTTTATAGCTTTTTATTTACAAGATATATGCATAGGTAATTTTTCAGCATTGACAATTGCAAATCCTTTTATTCCAGCTTTTTCCCTCCTTCCCCCACCCCTTCCCCCAGATGGCAGGTTGACCAATACATGTTAAATATGTTAAAGTAAAAGTTAAATACAATATATGTATACATGTCCAAACAGTTAATTTGTACATTTTGAAATAGTGTACAATTAGCCTGTGAAGGAAATAAAAAATGCAGGTGGACAAAAATAGAGGGATTGGGAATTCTATGTAGTGGTTTATAGTCATCTCCCAGAGTTCTTTCCCTGGGTGTAGCTGGTTCAGTTCATTACTGCTCTATTGGAACTGATTTGGTTCATCTTCAGTGTTGAAGAGGGCCACGTCCATCAGAATTGATCATCATATAGTATTGTTGTTGAAGTAAATAATGATCTCCTGGTCCTGCTCGTTTCACTCAGCATCAGTTCATGTAAGCTCTCCAGGCCTTTCTGAAATCATTCTGTTGGTCATTTCTTACAGAACAATAATATTCCATAATATTCATATACCACAATTTATTCAGTCATTCTCCAATTGATGGGCATCTATTCAGTTTCCAGTTTCTAGCTACTACAAATAGGGCTGTCACAAACATCCTTGCACATGTAGGTCCCTTTCCCTTCTTTAAAATCTCTTTGGGATATAATCTCAGTACAAACACTGCTGGGTCAAAGGGTATGCACAGTTTGATAACTTTTTGAGCATCGTTCCAAATTGCTCTCCAGAATGGTTGGATGTATTCACAATTCCACCAACAATGTATCAGTGTCCCAGTTTTCCCACATCCCCTCCAGCATTCCGCATTATCTTTTCCTGTCATTCTAGCCAATCTGACAGGTGTGTAGTGGTATCTCAGAGTTGTCTTAATTTGCATTTCTCTGATTAATAATGACTTGGAGCATCTTTTCATATGGCTAGAAATAGTTTCAATTTCTTCATCTGAGAATTGTCTGTTCATATCCTTTGACCATTTATCAATTGGAGAATGGCTTGATTTCTTATAAATTAGAGTCAATTCTCTATATATTTTGGAGATGAGGCCTTTATCAGAACCTTTGATGTAAAAATGTTTTCCTAGTTTATTGTTTCCCTTCTAATCTTGTCAGCATTAGTTTTGTTTGTACAAAAACTTTTCAATTTGTATAATCAAATTTTTCTATTTTGTGATCATAATGATCTCTAGTTCTTCTTTGGTCATAAATTCCTTCCCCTTCCACAGGTCTGAGAGGTAAACTATCCTATGCTGTTCCAATTTATAATCTTATTGTAAAGGCATTTATTAAGATTAAGTGAGAATCATGCCCTCAGAGTGGGCTGTTCTTTTAGGAACCAACCAGGAGTTAGCAGGAGTCAGCCACCCAACAAAGCAAGACAAAAATATTTATAGAATCTGATTATATCATAAGATATTTAGATTTTGAGATTATAGGAGGAGTTTGCTACCATGGGAAGGTCCTAAAACCTTGATGGAACTGTACATGCGGTTACTCAGAATGCACACAGAAAAGCCACTTAGGGAGGTATTAATGTATTATAATCATATTATAATTATCCTGACTACATCATAAGTTCACCCAACAGGACAGCAAAAAAAAGGGCAAAATACAAGCATCATGTTGGGGAAAGATTAATTAAAGGTTGTGGTTTAGTGTCCTAGTCGACAGCCTGTTGGTGCTATGTTTTTCTTTGTTGTTTTCTATGGTACGTCTAGAATTGATGGATAATGGAGTTATAGACCATGTAGACCTGTGCCTGTCCCAGCCAGCTAGTGACTGAGGTTTTTTGGTGGGATTTGGGCTGGGGAAGCAACAAGCAGAATTCCATCCTCACTGGCACTGGTACTCCTTCTGTAAGTGTAGATTGTAATCCATCTATAAGTTCTCATCCTGTCCCATTCTTTTTTTTTTTTTTTGTTTATGCTTATCTATAAACTTTCCATAGAGGACCTATCCAATATGATGCTAACTTACCTCCTGGACTTTAAGAATTTTTTTGGGGGGTGGTTAATAATATTTTATTTTTCTAATTACGTGTAAAAATAGTTTTCAACATTCATTTAAAATAAGATTTTGAGTTTCAATTTTTCCTCCCTCTCTCCTCTCCCCCATCCCCAGGATAGCAAGCAATAAGGTACAGGGTATATAAAGAACAATACATATATAAAGATATATGTTATATAAAGATTATATAAAGATATTTCCTTATTAGTTAATGTTGTGAAGGAAAGAGAACAAGCAAAAGGCACAAAAAACAAACAAAAACCCCCAAAAAGTGAAAATAGCATGCCTTGATCTTCATTCAGATTCCACAGTTCCTTTCCTGAATGTGGCTAGCAATTTTTGTCATGAGTTTTTTGAAATTGTCTTGGATTATTGTATTGCTTCACATAATGTTGCTGTTACTGTATATATTGTTCTCTTGGTTCTGTTTACTTCATTCAGAATCAATTCATATAAGTTTTTCCAGGTTTTTCTGGAGCACAATAATATTCCATTACATTCATATACTATGACTTCTTCAGCCAATGCCCAGTTGATGGCCATTCCCTCAATTTCCAATTCTTTGCCACCACAAAAAGAGTGCTATAAATATTTTTGTACATGTGGGTCCTTTTCCCCTTTTTTTATGATTTCTTTAGGATACCAACTTAGTAATGATATTATTGGATCAAAAGGAATGCATTATTGCCGTTTGGATATAGTTCCAAATTGTTCTGGAATGTTTGGAATCAGTTCACACCTTTATCATGCATTAGCATTTCAATTTTTCTACATCTCCAACATTTATCATTTTCCTGACATCTCAGCTAATCTGAGAGGTATGAGGTGTTTCTTCAAATAGTTGTACAGTTGTTTTAATTTGCATATCTCTAATCAAGAGTGATTTAGAGCTTTTTTTTTCATAGGACTATAGCTTTAATTTCTTCATCTGAAAATTGCCTGTTCATATCCTTTGACTATCATTTGGGGAATGATTTGTAGTCTTATAAATTTGACTCAGTTCTCTCTATATTTTAGAAATGAGGCCTTTATCAGAAATATTTTCTCTAAAAATTCCTTCCTAACTTTCTGCTTTCCTTCTAATCTTGGTTGCATTGGTCTTATTTAATTAATTTAGTGTAATCAAAATTATCCATTCTGCATTTCATAATGACTTCCATTTCTTATTTGGTTGTGAATTCTTTCCTTCTACATAGATTTGACAGGTAAACTATTCCTTGCTTTCTTAATTTGCTTATGGTATTATCCTTTATGTCCAAATCATATACCCATTTTGACTTTGTCTTGGTATATGGTATTAGATGTTGACTTATGCCTACTTTCTGCTATACTATTTTTCAGTTTTCCCAGCATATAATGAGTTATGTCAGCAATGAGGACAGATAATGAGTTACTATTCCAAAAGCTGGAGTCTTTGGATTTATTAAACAGTAGATTACTATAACCATTAACTACTGTGTCTTGTGTATCTAATATATTTCACTGATCCACCACTCTATTTCTTACCTAGCAATAGTTTTGATGATAGCTGCTTTATTTTATAGTTTGAGATCTGGTATAGCTAGGTTTCCTTCCTTTGCATTTTTTCCATTAATTCCTTTGATATTCTTGATCTCTTGTTCTTCCAGATGAATTTTGATATTATTTTTTCTAGCCTTATAAAAGAATTTTTGGTAGTTTAATTAGTGTGGCACTGAATAAGTAAATTAATTGAGGTAGAATTGTCATTTTTGTTATATTAGCTCAGCCTGCTCATGAGCAATTGATATTTTTCTGATTGTTTAGATTTGACTTTATTTGTGTGAAAAATATTTTGTAATTATGCTCATATAGTTTTGGGGTTTATTTTGGCAAGTAGACTGGCAAATATTTTATTTTGTCTACATTTATTTATTTTATTATAGCTTCTTATTTACAAGATATATGCATGGGTAATTTTTCAGCATTGACAATTGCAAAACCTTTTGTTTCAACTTTTCCCCTCTTTCCCCCCACCCCTTCCCCTAGATGGCAGGTTGACCAATACATGTTAAATATGTTAAAGTATAAATTAAATACAATATATGTATACATGTCCAAATAGTTATTTTGCTGTACAAAAAGAATCTTTGAAATGTTGTACAATTAGCCTAAGGAATAAAAAATGAAGGCGGACAAAAATAGAGGGATTGGGAATTCTATGTAGTAGTTCATAATCATCTCCCAGAGTTCTTTTCTGGGTATAGCTGGTTCAATTCATTACTACTCTATTGGAACCTACATTTATTTTCAATGGAATTTTCTTTTCCATCTCTTCTTGTTGAGCTTTGTTGGTAATGTATAAAAATATTGATGATAAAAATATTTATATCCTGCAACTTTGCTAAAGTTGTTAAATTATTTCAAGTACTTCTCTAGGATTCTCTAAGTACACCATCATATTATCTGAAAAGAGTTAAAGTTTTGTTTCCTCATTACCTCGTTTGTTTCCTTCAATTTCTTTTTCTTGTCTTATTGTTAAAGTTAACATTTCTAGTATAATACTGAATAGTAATGGTGATAATGGGCAACCCCTGATCTTACTGGAAATGCTTTTAGCTTATCCACATTACATATAAAGCTTGCTGATGGTTTTATCATTTAAAAAACAGCTCCCTTTATTCCTATACTCTCTAGTGTTTTTCAAAGGATTGGGTGCTGTCAATAATTTTTTCCTTTAACTATTGAGATAATTATATGATTTCTGTTGATTTTCTTATCATTTTGTCTTTTCTTCATAAAATCTCTATTGTAGTACCTCATTGTGATATAGAAATGACCTAAGATTCCCACAGATTATGACAGCAGAGTGCATGCTCTGATAGTTTTTACCAAGCCAGATAGACTGGGTATAGAGGCCTGATAACAGAAATACTTACTATCCAAGCACCAGTCTCACTAATCATAGAATCCACCCCCATGGAAACCTATGAAATCAATCAACAAGATATAAAATGGCCCTTCAGTTTCTGCATCACTGGTAGCAAAAGAATGGAAAGGAGATAGACAGAGGGGACCAATAATTACATTTTTAAAAGATTATTTCTTGGTAATGTCAATGTAAGGTCCTTGACCAACAATAAACAAGTTCTGGTTACTTCTAGTCAAAAGAAACCTCATCAATATTGACAATTTTTTTTCCTATAAATGAGCTATATGTTTATCTAGATATAGACATATCTATCTATCTATATCTATATCTATATAGATATAAAGAAGTTGCAGATAAACTTTAGGAGGATAACACAGGTTTTTGTTTAAAAAAAAAAAAAAGCATGAACCCTTTGATCCAGCAGTGCTACTACTGGGCTTATACCCCAGAGAGATACTAAAGAAGGGAAAGGGACCTGTATGTGCCAAAATGTTTGTGGCAGCCCGTTTGTAGTGGCCAGAAACTGGAAAATGAATGGATGCCCATCAATTGGAGAAAGGTTGGGTAAATTGTGGTATATGAATATTATGGAATATTATTGTTTTGTAAGAAATGACCAGCAGGATGATTTCAGAAAGGCCTGGAGAGACTTACATGAACTGATGTTAAGTGAAATGAGCAGAACCAGGAGATCATTATATACCTCAATAACGATACTGTATGAGGATGTATTCTGATGGAAGTGGATTTCTTTGACAAAAAGATCTAACTCAGTTTCAGTTGATCAATTATGGACAGAAGCAACTACACCCAAAGAAAGAACACTGGGAAATGAATGTAAACTGTTTACATTTTTGTTTTTCTTTCTGGGTTATTTCTACCTTCTGAATCCAATTCTCCCTGTTCAACAAGAGAACTGTTTGGTTCTGCCCACATATATTGTATCTAGGATATACTATGACATATTTAACATGTATAAGACTGCTTGCCATCTGGGGGAGAGGGTGGAGGGAGAGAGGGAAAAAATTGGAATAGAAGTGAGTGCAAGGGATAATGTTGTAAAAAATTACCCTGGCATGGGTTCTGTCAATAAAAAATTATTATAATAAAAAAATTAAAAAAAAAGCATGACTAGTTTTATTTTGCAGAAAAGCAGTATTTCAAAAGAATTTCTATATCTTCATTAGAATTTTATCATCTATGATACTTGAGCTACTTCATTTGATGCAGATTAAATGTTTTTATATACATGGTTGTTACTTCAAAGTTCTCAAGGTCAAATAATTCATCACCTAATGGGTAATAATAACCAGATCTTCTATATGTAGCTATACCAGTGCTTAAAAAGTAGAGAGTCTATTGCCAGAACTCAACTTGAAGGCTTTAGGACAGAAACTGCTGCAGGTTGTGGTTTTATATTACTTTGAGAACTCAGAGTCATCTTCACACTATAATGAGGTACTTAGGCCACCATGGGATCCTGTACCTCAGTTCTACTCTGACATAAGGCATTTCTCAAACCTTAAACACCCCTCTTCTCATTGCTTTTTAAAAAAATATATTTTGCATTTTGTAGTTTTGTTTTCCCTTATTAAGATATAAACTCCTTTAGGGCAACAATTGTTTTGATTGTTATCTTAATATCAACAGTAACTAGTATAATACTTTTCAAATTGAATGAACTGGAATCAGAATTGAAAGAAAATGCTGTATTCTGAGAAACTTAATAAATCCTCTATAGAAAAATTATTCAAAATGGTGTAATCCTTTCTCTTGAACTTTACCATTGTGTTTCCTACTTCTGCCTCCCCAACTGCCCCCTCCTCAAAAAACCCTTCACTTATTCTGAAGCCTTGTCATGATGTAAACATGACCTTAAATTTGTCAATTGCTTGCAAGCTCTGACAGGTTCCTTTATCAGAGTCCAGGTATTTGTTGGTATTGTTTTACATAGGCCAAAATCCATTGTCTTCTCATTTTCAAGAGCAGTGAATTCCAGAAATTTAATTTATAAGAATCTTGACATTGGTTTTTCCCTCTTACAAGACAGGGCTTTGGCTCTACTTAGAAAAGAAATTATTAAATAAAATAAAGGAGATCTGTTTTGTTTTTGGTTAGAGTTATTTTTATACTGTGGGAGAACTGGTTTTTGTCTTTGAGTTCTTCAATTTATTCAGAAAACTTCATGTTTAAATAAAAAAAAACAATGTCTTTATTTTATATATACAAAGCTGATAGTTGTATAGTTAACAGTTGATTACTCATTTTGTGGCTATCTAAGGCAACTTATGATTTTTTCCTCCTGCCAATGCTATATCCCGTGGTGTGAAGGTAGGGAAAGCTAGGCAGGTTTCTTAGATCTAGATAGATGCACAAATCCAAAGTCTAAAAAGATCAACAAAACAGAGAGGATAAATCAACAAGAATAGTGAAAGATCTTGTTATTTATGATTCTTGTTTATTTTCTGCCTTTGTTTACCTTTCTGTTGTGTGTGAATAGTTAAGACTTCACAGGTGTGTGCTTATAGCTAATGAGAGTCATATACTCAAAGATATCTGTAGATTATATTTATAATAGAAGTAGGAGACTAGAGCTCTGAATATGAATGAAGCAACCAGGTAAAGACTTTGGTACAATGAAGAAGGGAGAGATGTAGACATTTTGTGGAAATGATCATAATATAATAAATACAGAACTGGAAAGGACCTCACAGTCCATCTAAATTAATCCTTTAAATTCATAGCTGAGGACATCAAGACTTTAAATAATTTGCCTAAGACCACACAGCAGCAAATGTCAGAAAGTACTTGAATGGAAAGTTTTATAGTTCTCTGGATGCTAAAAGATAATGTGAAATCGAATGTAAATATACATTTTGAAGACTTCCAGAATTGAAATTCTATCAACTAGATTAATATTAAAAATTATCTTAGCTTGAAAAAATTACAAAATAAATTCAATATAAAATTTTTTAAAAAGCAGATTTAGTGAATAGAAAAGATAGGATGCATTCAGATTTCTTCATGGACTTCTTGGCTTGGCCTTTTTTTAGGATTGATGCTTTTATTCACATTTTATAGTAGATAGAATACTATTAGACCTGGAGGAGAAAATGAATGCTATCTCCAAGGGAATAGCAAAAGCAGAATGTCAGACATATCACAAAAATGGATATGATCAGATCAGTTCCTCAAAGGAAATTGCAGGAAATGGTGTGACTTGCTTCCATTGTAATAAGGGCATAAATTGTTGAAACACATTGTTCTTTCTAGGGTAGACTTAGATCATGAGACTATAGGATTTAGAGCTTGCAAGGATTGGAGAGGTCACTTAGACCAATCCTCTTGTTTTGGAGGTGTGGAAATTGAGACCCAGAGATGTTAGTGAGTGTCTTGCCTTATGAGTAGCAGACACAAGTTTCCATCTTTCCACTTTTGTGATAAGGTTTAAACATTGAACATGGAAAATGTTCTTTTCCTCCTGTTTCTGATACATGTAAAATGGGAGTGGGTAAAGGCCAGTTATGGGAAACAGTTTCATTTGCCTGTGCTTGCTTCAGCAGAGTCTGGTGTCAATTTAATATTCTTTATTATTATTTTACATGCAACCTCCTTCCTAGCTTATGATTCCTGTCAGATCTGTGCATTATTACACATTAGTCATTTTTCATGGTTTGGCCTATAAGGCTTAAAAGGAAGACTGGTGTATTTCAGTAATTTTGCTTACAATTTGATTTGTGTTCACTAGAATCCCAATTTAGTTTCATCAGCACATTTCAACACACAACAGCTGGTCCCCTGGTTGTGATCATTTACATATATTAGCAAATGAAGGCTAGGCACTAGCAGCTCCAAAATGTCATCTGATACCCTCCTGGAGGTGCATCTGACTTCTCTTGTGGTGAGCTCTGCCTCCACATTTTAACAGCTTGTCTGCCTTAGCGACTGTAGTCTGTGAAACCATTTATTTTTAAGTTGTCAGGTACCCAGTGACTTTTGAGCTCTGACATTATGAGATTCCACAATGAAAGTAATCTGATAGCTTGTTCTGTCTTTCTTCAAGGTTATGCAGAAATGATTTTTCTAAATATGTTTGTCATTAGATAAATGGAAAGCCTTCAAGCAATACTCTTTATTGGGTAATGGCAGTTTTCCTTAGGTGAGTAATCAATAAATCAATTAAGAACATATTCTTTGTGTATGAATGGAACTAAGGTCCCATTCAACTGAAAAAATTTGGTCATTCTATGAATATCACTATTAGCTGGTAAATTAATTTTTTTTTTGGCATGGTGACAGTATTCATTATGACGAACATAAGGAAACTGGTTTTGGTTTGTGGTTTGTGAAACTACTTTTATTACTATGCATCTCAGGGTGGGGTTTTTTTTTTTGATAGTTTCCTTTATATGCATATTTTATGCATTAAAAGCTGGATTAATGACCAATCCTACCTTTGGATAAAAGATGAGGTTTAAAATGTGGGGGACTATAATTAAGGATGTTGCATATATGTGGCCACTGTATTAGTTTTACTTACTGTTTTTATGTATTACAAGGGATGGCTAGTGCACTAGGTAAGGAGGTGGATGAGGTATATAAAGAAATTAAGAACCACCAAAAACATTAATAAAAATTACTATTTAACAAATGAAAAGTAGTGTTTCTTGAAATATGGTCTGGAAACTTTGGTTATCTATAAATTTCTTCACGGAATTCTTGAGTTGCCCTTTTTTCCCTTTTAATTGATATTTCTATCTATGTGATACAGTAAGTAGAATGCTACTAGACCTAAAGACAGCAAGTCCTGATAGAATCCTACCTTTAAAACTTATTAGCTATGTGAACATGAGTGAGTCCTTTCCACATTGTGAGTTTCAGTTTCCTCCTTTATAAAAGTGAATGATTCTTGCAGTACCTACCTCATAAAGTAGTTGTGAAAATCAAACAAGTTGTTATACCCAAAGCCCTTGGCAGGCTTCAGAGTGCTAGATCAGTCAACAATTAATTCATTCCTATCATGATGCACTTATTTATCATCCATCTATCTATCATATAACATCATTGATATTTTTGTTTCTGGTATGAATCAAGATATAACTTTTTATAATTCTTTTTATAATTGATGTAATATGAAAACCTAAAACTTTTGGCTTTGAAGTCTGCCTCAGGAAACTCCTACACCCAATCTGTCTGATTCTGAATATTCTATTTCTCAATTCGTTGCTAACTGATGATCTGGTCAGTGATTGTAGAGGGTCACAGACCATGGGGGAACTCTCAGTGAGGTATAAGACCCTTCAGTCCAGAAGGAATCTGCTGACCATGTCTGGTTTGGCTCTCATCTCCTCCTGGGGGTGTCTCAGTCTTCCTAAGAAGTCAGGGGGTATGACAACCTGTGTGCTACTTCAAGCAAACATATTTTCAGTAAAGAGATATTTACATAATAATAGCAGGGTGCTTATAGTTAGCACATGGACAATGTGCTGTGGTGATGTGATTGTACTAAGGTATTTAAGGTTGAAAGAACTTAAACTAAATGGACTCTGTATTTGACCATCCATGTGGGTCCCTGCCTCATGACTCCTCCTTTAAGACCAAGGACTTAGGCTGGTCCCAAGATCTTTCAGAGAGCTAGTCTGGATGGTACATTTTGGTACCCCAACATGGGGTTCTAAAAATCACAGTACATTTTGGCACACAAATGTGGGGCTCTAGAAAGCACACTAGAAGGGATAATCAAATTTCAAAGATCACCCCTCAATCTGGAGATACTTCTTAGCTCTATCCTTGGTCTGTAGAATTAATTTGCCAGTGATAGACTTTCTAGCCCTTGAGCTATAGAATTAACATATCTATGGTAGAAGCTGGATAAAATGACTCTTCTTGGTTCTGTTTCTTTACTGGATTCCCTTAGAATCCAGTTCTCTTAGTAATGGTGTACCATTACTTTCAATAAAACTTTGCCCCTTGGCTAGGAGATGGGTTCAAGCCTGCAAATTCTTTTGAGACATCTTGCAACAATGGTCTGGGACTTTTGGGGTCCCCCCTTCCCAATCTCAACCATATTATCTAAAACAGATACTTTAGTCTTGGATTTTTTTGGGGATAGCAAATGGAATTCAGTAGACTATATTGGAGATAACATGACATAGTAAAAAGGACCTTGGTTGTGGAATAGAAGAGGCTTCAAATCCCACCTTTGATACTACTTGTGAGACTTTGAGCAAATTACTAAATTCCACAGGCATTAGTTACCTCATATGTAAAATGAAAGGTATTTGAGGTAGATTTCTTTTAACTCTGGAACAATGATCCTATGATCTGTAGAATGATTTCCTCTGCTGAAGTGGTCTGTAGATGAGAATATTTTGTGAACAACTGAACTGAGAGATTCTGTATTCCATAAGGAAAGATAAATCTCTTCTGCCCAACAGTAGGAATTTATCTTTTTTCATATTGGGTGGGACAGGATCATTCATAAGAGACTCTCAGAGTAAGAAAAAGCAAAAGGGCACCTCCCATCTAACAAGGTATTTGTCAGTGAAAAGAATGCAAAACATATATTGCAAAGTACCATACCCTAGAAAGATCAAATTAAATAGCTTGACCTCAGAAGACCCTAAAGACCCCCCCTCCACCTGGTCTTTTCTCCCATTATTTGGGGGAGTACAGGCTTACATTCTCTATCTCAGGCTTACATCCCAGAAATCTAACCTAGAAACAAAAGGATCTAACTCAATAATAATAAACTCTTGATTTAAGTTTCCCTAGAGAAATATAATATATAGGCAGATATAAAATTCAAAACCATCATCACCTTTAAAAGAAGTACTTAAATGCTAATTAAGAAGTGGTGGGAAAACTGGAGGGGACGATCATCTGCAGCTTTTAGCTATAGCTTTATTTGTTATTATAAAGTTTCAAGTCACAAAGTATAGTTTAAGACTATATTCCCATGAGAGCATCTTCACTCAGTTAATTGCTCACAATATTTTGTTTTCAATTCCCTTTTTTGCTTGGTAAAGTATAGTCTAATGTAAACAAACCATTGTGCTAAGTGCTTTATTGCAGTGCAAATTGTTGGAGGAACACTGATATTGATGAGAGTATAGAACCATTTGAATATTGGAATCTAAGTATCTTAGACAATACGACTATTTTTTGCAGCACATAGGTAGGATTTTATAAACTTTTTATATAAAATTTAAAAATATCTAAATGAGTTCTTATTACAGATTTTTATCAAATATAATTATGTGATAATTTAGTAAACATTTATTATATGCCTACTGTTTAGAGGGCTGTGTTACAGAATGAGGGAAATAGAAAGTTTAGGTAAAACTGTGCTCTTGGAACTTAGTTTGATAAGGGATATGACAGTGGTGCTGTCTCTTTTTAGTGAAGTTGAAGGTTGGAAGGGAGTAAGGACAGAAGCACAGAAATGTAAAGAGGAAAGTTCAGATGTAAAAGGAATATTCAGTAGAATAGGTCTGAGAATTGAATATGTCAGTTATTTATGAAAACGCAAGCAAGACAATAATATGGCCCAGGGAAAAGATTGCATCAATAACCACTCATATGTTAGACCCAATGGGAGTATGGGAATATAATTTGGCTGATTATCATAAAGAAAAGTGAAGTCCAAAACTGAGGGAGACTACTTCTGTATCAGGAAAGTTGTTAATCAAGAGAGTCTCTCCTAACTCCTTTCTAGAGGTGATATACCGCAGAGTTAAAGTTTAGAGGAAGTAAAAGAAGAGAAGCTTTTGCAATTTTAGGCTAAGGGTGTAATGATGAAAGAGTATAGAAGTCCTTGAGTTAAAAAGGACACTGTAATATTCAGCCTGAAGAGTGTGCAGTACTATTTAGCAGAACCAGTAGTGGTGGAAGATTGAAGAACAAGCCCAGGAAGTCCAGAAGAAGCACCATACCCTAGGAAGAGCAAAGTTCCCTGACTTGCACAGTTTGGCAGCAGTCCCTTAGTCTAGTAACTTGCCTACCTCAGCCCAATAGTAGCCATAGTGAGCAAAGAGCCAGACTCAAAATTAGGAGCACTTTGGTCCAATGCCTCTGACATATATCAATTGTGTGACACTAGCTAAATCATCCTACCTTTCATTTCTTTACACAATGCTGTAAAAGTTGCAGAGGAAAATGCCAGTCTACATTGAATAAGAGGTTCCTTGGATTCCCTATACTAGTGAAATTTGATTTTGATTATACATGTGAGGTCTTGGAAAACATATTTGCATATTAGCCATGTTGCAAAAGAAAACACAAAATAAAACAATAAAGATAAAGAAAATTTGAAAGAGTATGTTTTAATCTACATTCAGAATTCATTAGTTCTCTGAAGATAGATAGCATTTTTCATCATGGATGCTTTGGAATTGCCTTGGATCATTGTCTTGATCATGCTGATCATCCTTACAATATTTCTATTATTGTGTTCAATAGTCTTCTGGTTCTACTCGCTTCATCAGTTCACATGTCATTCCATGTTTTTCTGAAATCAATCCTGGTTGGAATGTCTTAAAGCACAATAATATTCCAACACAATCATATACCACAATTTATTTAGCCTTTCAACAATTGATAAGTATCCCTTATTGTTCCAATTTTTTGCTACCACAAAAAAGAGCTGCTATAAATATTTTTGCACAAATAGGTCTTTTTTCCCTTTTATTTGATCTCTTTGGATTATAGACCTAGTAATAGTATTATTAGGTAAAAGGGTATGTACACTTTTATAGCCCTTTGGACATAATTTCAAATTGTTTTCTGAAATGGTTGGACTGGTTCACAACTCTGCTCACAATACATTAGGGTCTTAGTTTTTCCATATTTCCTCTAGTATCTGCAATTTACTTTTTTCCATCATGTTAGTCAGATTGATAGATGTGAAATGATATCTCAGAGTTGTTTTAATTTGCATTTCTCTAATCAGTAGTGATTTAGAGCATTTTTTCCCCTTCTGCCCATCATTAGCTTCTGAAAACTGCCCATTTGTATCTTTTGACCATTTTTCAACTGGGGAATAATTTATATTCTTGTAAATTTGACTCAGTTTGCAATGCAATCGAGAAAGGAAATCTTTATCAGAGAAACTTGCCACAAAAATCTCTCTCCCCTAACCCTTTATTATGTTTCTTCTAATTTTGGCTGTATTGGTTTTCTTAGTGTAAAAGTTTTCATATATCTGTGTAGTCAGAATTATCCATTTTATATAATATAGTATTCGCTATCTCTTGTTTGGTCATAAATTTTTCTTTTATACATAGATCTGACAGGTAAACTATTTTCATCCTCCCCTAATTTGCTTATGGTATCACCCTTTATGTCTAAATCACGTACACATTTGACTTTATCTACCACTCTTTTTCTTAGTCAGTAATAGATTATTTTTATGATTGCTAATTTATATTATAATTTGAAATCTGGAACTGATAGGCCACCAGCAGTCACATTTTTACCCCCATTGATTCCTTTGATTTTCTTGATTTTTTTATTCTTTCAGATGAATTTTATTATTTTTTCTAGCTCTATAAAACAATTCTTTGGTAGTCTGATTGAAATGACACAATAAATATATTAGCTCATATGAAATGATCATTTTTATTATATTGGCTTGGCCTATACCCATGCAACTGATATTTCTTTAATTGTTTAGATCTAACTTTGTATGAATAGTGTTAGGGCCCTTTGGGTACAGTTTTATAATTGTGTTCATATAGTTCTTGGGTTTGTCTTGGTAAGGAGACTTCCAAGTATTTTATATTATCTGCAATTATTTTAAATGATGTTCTTCTTTCTATCTTTTCCTACTGGGTTTTGTTGGAATGTGAATATATTTTATTATACTGAAGCTATTAATTATTTCAAGTAGTTTTCTGGTTGACTCTCTAAGTATACCATGATATCTCAAAGAGTGATAGTTTTGTTTCCTTGTTGCCTATTCTAATTCTTTCCATTTCTTCTTCCACTCTTATGCTATTGTATGGAACGGGTGCTAGACTCCTTATCCAAATTAACTAACCAGAGACATCTTCAGATACAAAGAAAAAGCATTTATTCAGTTCTTGCAAGGAGAAGCCCAAGCACTTCAGTATAGAGCCTCTTAGCTCCCATCTCTCAGCACGTGCCTAGTGAGCAGGGAATAATAAATCTGTTTAAACAACAAAAGACCCAAGTCTTTTTATTGGATGGACTAAAAAGGAAGCAACCATTATTGCCCAGTGGTCAGCAGTGTGTCTGCCTCCTGTGTGTCACATCACTTCCTGTCACTTCCCAAACCCAGAGTCTGATTTTTCTGCCCTACAGAACTCTAGGCCTAGAGATCATATGATTTCCTGTAACCTGGGCCCAAGGACCAACCTTCCTGCCCCACAGAACTCTGAGAATAGGGATCACATGACAGGGCTGCAGGCCTAAGATCTGATCCTTCATCTCAAAAATAAAAATTTTTGGGAAACCTTCACCTGGTCCCATTCATTATAAAGCTAGCACTTCTAGTACAATATTGAATAACAGTAATGATAATGGGCATTCTTTCTTCACACTGATCTTATTGGGAAGACTTCTAGCTTATCCCCATTACAGTTAATGCTTACTGATGGTTTTAGATAGTATTATTTATCATCTTAAGGAAAGTTTCGTTTATTCCTAGATTTTCTAGATTCCCTGCTCCTCAACATATACGCTTTGTATCTTATCCAAAGCTTTTTCTGAATCTATTGAGATAATATGATTTTTCAAATGGATCTAGTCAATTACGTGGATAGTTTTCCCACTATTGAGTTGGGTCTCCATTTCTGGTATAGAGCTCACCTGGCCATAGTGTCTTCTTGATGTATTTTTATAATCTTTTTGCAAGTATTTTATTTAAAAAATTTTTAAACCAGTATTCATTAGAGAAATCGCTCTATAATTTTCTTTGTTTTTGCTCTTTATGTTTTAGGTATCAAAACCATATTTGTTAAAAGGAATCTGGTAGGATTGTTTCTTTGACTATTTTTTTCAAATAGTTAATATTAGTATTGGAATTGTCCTTAAATATTTGGTAGAATTAACTTGTGAACTTTTTTTTTAGTGAGCACATTGGTAGCTTGTTCAATTTCTTTTTCTAAAAGAGCATGACTTAGGCATTCTGTTTCTTTTTCTGCTAATCTGGACAGTTTATATTTTTGTAAACATTCATTTCTCTTAGAATGTTAGATTTACTAGCATTGTTGGTGAATTAACCCTTTTTATTTTTGATAGTGATAATTTCTTTTTTTTTCCTCAAATCAAATTAACCAAATGGTTTAGAAATGTTAGTGTCCTCCCCTCCACCATAAAACCAGCTCCTAGTTTTATTTATAAATTCAATAGTTTTCTTACTTTCAATCTTGTTCCTTTGATTTTCAGGATTTTTAATTTGATATTTAATTGGAGATTAAAAATCTCCATGCATGTCCAATTCATTCATCTATTTTCTCTTTTGCTGATGATTTAGAGATACAGAATTTCCCTTAAATACTGTGGGCTTTGTCATATAAATTTTGCTATGTGGTGTTTTCTTAAATATAATTTCTATTGTATTATGGTCTTCATAGGAGGCATTTAACATTTCTGCTTTTCAGGATTTGGTTGTAAAACATGGAACATAGTAAAGTTTTGTGAAGGTGTCATTACATCTGAGAAAATCTATACTCTGTTCTATTCCCACTGAATTTTGTCCAGAAGTCTATCATATCTAATTTTTCTAAAATTCCATTAACTTGCTTAACTTGTTTCTCTTTTATGTTTTGGTTAGATTTATCTCATTCTGAGAGGGGAAAATTAAGGTCATCCACTAGTATATATTTATGGTCTGTTTTCTCCTATAACTCGTTTAACTTTTTTTTTGTTTGATGCTATGCTATTTAGTACATGTATATTCAATATTGGTTATTACTTCATTATCTATGATGCTTTTTTAACAAGATGTAGTTTTCTTGCTTAACTGTTTTATTTAGATCTATTTTTACTTTTGTTTTGTCTCAGATGATGATCACTACTACTGTTTTTTTCTTCCTTCTTCCCTCTTTCCTTCCCTCCCTCCCTCTTTCCCTTGGTTCCTTCCTCCCTCCCTCTTTTCCTTGGTTCTTCCCTTCCTCCCTCCCTCTCTTCCTTGATCCTTTCTTTCTTTCTCATATAGAAAAGGTATGGTTTTTCTAGTAGCAATATGTGATTGTGAGAGTTGTACTTATGGTAAACTGAGCACCACAGAATAATGCTTTCAAATTGTGGTTCAGGAGAAGACTTTTGAGAGTCCCTTGGATGACAAAGAGATCAAATCAGTCAATATTTGAAATTAATTCAGGATATTCACTGGAAGGTCACTGTAGCTAAATTTAAAACTTTGGCCCCATAATGAGAAGATGGGACTCAATGGAAAAGACCCTGATGTTGGCAAAGATTGAAGACAAATGGGGACAGTAGAGGATAAGAAGGATAGATACTATCATAGAAACCATGAACTTGAATTTGGACAGATTTTGAGATATGGTGCAGTATAGAAGGACGTGGCATGGTCCACAAGGTCACCAACAGTCAGTCACAGCTGAATGAATGAACAACATTAAGAAATGTTATTATTTTCCATATATCTAGAATCACAGATTTAATTATTTGAATATCCATCCTCTCAATCTCCTTCTTCCATTCCGTAAATATTTTGAAAATAGAATACAAGGGATTTAGTAAAAACAAATGTATATTTTGGTTGAGAGTGTGGTATATTGTAAAAACTTAAAAGCACAAATCATGGTTAAAGAATCCAGAGGCCTTTTGGAATTTAAACTGTAGGATTTTGTTGTTGTTATTGTTTTCTCAGAAGGGAATAAAGAAAAAGACCTGCATTCAAAGCCTACCTCTGACACTTACTATCTGAGGAACCATGGGCAAGTCATTTAATCTACAAGTTTTTTAACTTGTAAAATGGGCATAGTAACACCCCTATTCTCTACCCAACTGGGTTGTGAGCATCAACTTAGATCATGTAAATAAAGTCATTTATTTTTTAGATTCATAGGATCAGGGATTGATATAAGTATTTGAATAACATTCTCTCAAACTCCTCTAGTTTCCTCTCTAATACTTAAAAAAATAGAAGATATGGGACTAAATAAAAAAAATTACATCTCTTTATGGAGAGAGAGCATGGATTTGCATAGTAAACTGTGAATATTTAAAAGCACAAATCATAGTTTAAGAATTCAGACATCATTCTTTATTTAAATTGTAAGTTTTTTTTTTTCCTCAGAAGGGAATAACTTTTGGGATCCAAAGTGGGAAAATTAGAGTTAGGGAGTAACAAGAACACCATATAATTTTGGTTACAGTAGAGACACTTACTATTTAAAAGAAACATCTGGTGAATCCTTTTGTAAAGAAACGAACTCTTTTGTAAAGTGAAAAAAATTATTCCTCAATTCATCAGGTTTATAATTTGAGTTTTCTTAAAAAGAGGAGCATATGTAGGGTGTTTACCAAGTGGACTAATGATATTAATATTAGTACATTGGATTTACATAGGCAAAAAATGTTGTTCCAGAGAGAACCTAATGCTGTAACATTTCTTAAACCTTTCCTGAGATTTCTAAAAATTAGGTAGGGATAGCATTTTTATGCCCATTTTATAGATGAGGTAACTGAGAAGGAAAGCATCTCTACTAAGGTCATGAAAGTTCTTATATTTGCTCTGATCATTCCTGAAGGATTTTGGCTACTGGAAGACTTTATAACTAGTGATCAATGTGAAATTTGCCCATGATCTTAAGGATTGAGAACCCTTCTAGCCATCTCAATATGCTGTGTCATAAAATGAAGGAATTACTGTAAAGACCCATGGCAACCCAGTCCTATATTCTTTTCCTAAAACATGATTCATGTGCTAAGGGAAAGAATTGGTTTCTTTCATTGACTTTTGTTGTTGTTGTTGTTGTTGTTGAGGCAATTGGAGTTAAGTGGTTTGCCCAGGGTCACATAGCTAGGAATTATTAAGTATCTGAGACCAGATTTGAACTCAGGTCCTCCTGACTTCAGGGCTGGCGCTCTGTCTACTGTGCCACTTGGCTGCCCCCTTTCACTAATTTTTTCAGTCCTCTTTTTCTGGATTGAATTCCATGATTTCTAAGGTACCATCTAGCTTTAATACTTTATGGTCCTATGACTCCATGATGTCAACTAGGAAGGTCATATCTGGTCCAGCTTCTGTCAGTAGTCATTCATCACTATGAATTTATATAAACCCCTTTGAACCCATTTATATATTTTGCCTATTTTACTTCTTGGGAGATTATAAACTCTATAAGTTTAATATTCACTATAAGAAGTGCTTCCTTTGTTGTACTTTAAATTTAACTTGCTAAAGTTTTAAAATGTATCCAGGAATTGATGAATAAGTTAATATTTATCTTAACCATGTAGTTCATAATATTTAATGATATGGATCATGTAACATCTTTGCCTTTGTTTTTCCAATATGTTATTTTAGTCTTGTCAATCTATCCTTGTATAGAAATCTCTACTTCCCATACCTTATTATTAATAGTAATCATAGTTAGCATTTATTTAGCACTTTGAGGTTTGCAAAGGGCTTTACAAATATCTCATTGGATCCTCATAATCCTGGGAAGTAGGGTTTTTACAGATGAGGAAACTGAGGCCAAAGGTCACGCAGCTAATAAATTATTAAGGAAGCCTTTGAACAGAGGTTTTCCTGATTCTAAGTATTATGTTCTATCATGACCATTCATTTATCATTCTTTGAACTATATTTATAGTACAGGCAAACTCTTTTTATTGTGCTTCACTTTATTTTGCTTCTCAGTTACTTTTTTTTTTTTAAATAAATAGAATGTTTGTGGCAATCCTGCACTAAATAAGTCTATCAATGGCATTTTCTCCCAACAGCATATATTCACATTGTGTCTCTGTCACATTTTATTAATCATAGTAGTATTCCATTTTCCCTGATTATTATTATATCGGGGTGATCTATAATCAGTGATCTTTGATGTTACTATTGTAATTGTTTTGGAGTACTGTGAACCTGTGTTCATATAAGATGATAAATGTTGTGTGTATTCTGAGTGTTTCACAGGAGCCTATTTTATTCTCCTTTCATTCTTCCTGTCCTCCAATCTCCTTATTCCCTGAGACACTATAATATTGAAATTAAGCCAATTAAGAACCTTCAATAGCTTTTAAGTGTTTGAGTGAAAGCAAGAGTCAATTAATGCTGCAAACTTTATTGTTGTCTCATTTTAAGAAATTGTCACAGCTATCCCAACTTTCAGCAACCACTATTAAGATCAATCAGCAGATGTTGATCTTGAAGGCAAGATTATCCACCATGAAAAAGATTATGACTTGCTGAAGGCTCAAGGCTTATAAACCTGTTGAGTTGGGGAATATATTTTTTTCCACATCACAAAAGAGTTCTTTTTTTCAACTAAGGTTTGTACATTTTTTAAAAAGATATAACATTTGCACACTTGATTGCCTACAGTATTGTATAAACATAACTTTTAAACACAAAAACTTTGTGTGACTCATTTTAGTTCAATATTTTTATTGTGGTGGTCCAGAACCAGATCTACAATATTTCTGAGCTATACCTACATATATTTTATTACATGCCATAACCACAATAACACACTCTTCCAGGTATGGATTTGTAAGATTTTGTTTTTCATGTTTTTTTTTTTTTTTATGATTTTCAATAGTTTATTGATCTTTTCAGTTGAAGAAATATATTGAGATAATGTACTTATATTATATTGGAATCCTCAAATTTGAGGAAAACCTTAAAAGCTGTCATGAGAAGTCTATGGCTGAAACTATTTAGATTATCAAGATGAACAAGATTAAGATCATTTATCAGTCCTTCAGAGGCAGTTATATTGAGTAAAATTGCATGCAAACTCTGTAAAAGCTTTAAGTCTATTGAACTGATCTTTGATTGCTAAGGTCTCATTTTCCTATTTGTACCTGGGATTCTCTGGCTTTTGTTTTGCCAACTCAGTTTTCCCTGTTTAGGTCCTGTTTCTGGCCTCTTTGCTCTGTTGACTGACAATGGATTCTTTTGCTCAGAATAATATCTACCACTTTCAGCATCTCCCTGTAGCAAGACATTGCCACTGTGACCGGTTCCAACCAGCCCAGTTCACCAGCAAGGTTTCAGTTTTTGGACAGTCCTACCTTCCTCTTTCTTTCATATATTTTTGTTAAGGTTGTTCCCTACCTCCTGTCTTAATTAGGTGTCCTATTCACCCCCCTGTAACTCCAGCTTCTCCTTTCTGCTGTTTATAGTTTGTAAAGAAAAACAATATATTTTTATTCATTCATTTTCCCAAAAGCCTGTGATAGATGGCAGCCAATTTTAGTGAATCATATGTTTATATATACTCATATGTTTATTATATGTTTATATCATCCAAATGGATTTGGATTAGGACAGCTAGATGGCACAGTGGATCGCATGACAGATCTAGAGTCTGGAAGGTTCATCTTAATAAGTTTAAATCTGACCTCAGAAACGTAATAGCTGTGTGACACTGGACAAGTCACTTAACCTTGTCTGCTTTAGTTTCATATCTATAAAATAGTCTGGAGAAGAAAATGGCAAACTGGTTGAGTATCTTTGCCAAGAAAACCCCAAATGAGATTACAAAAAGTTGGACATGACTGAACAACAACAACAACACATGTTAATTGCTGATTTATCTAATTAATACCTGTAGCTTTTCTATTTCAGGAGACAATTTTCTGCTTAGCATTTATGGCCAAGGCAGAGAATTCAGCTTGTCAGCCATCTGTTTGTCATGCTAGTGCTAATTTGGAATCATGGTATAATGAAAAGAGTATTAGATTTGAAGTTAGGGAGTGACAAGTTAGACTCTTATCTCTGATAAGGATGGAGCTTCAGCTTTCTCATCTTTCAAATAAGGTAATAATGCCTGTTATATATGAAATGAAATATTATGTACCATGTTTGCAAGTCTTAAAGTACCTTAGAGCTAGTACAATTTTGAAAATGTACTAAGAGTTTTGGTATACCCTGTATAAATGCCAGCATCTGATTTTTTTTCAGAGGAATTCAGAAAGAAACAGTCATGGGATGACATTATTTTGCTCTTATATTTAGATGTATTGTTAATGACTTTTAAGCAAAACTCTTTGGTATGAAGGACAAAAAGAGTTATAGAAGTCATGGAAGTCCCCATCTTGTGTGCTATAGAGAACACAATAGGTTCTGAAACTGGTGTTTAATTCATGTGTTTCTGAAAGGTTTTATTTCTGAGTTTATTTTTGGTTTCCATTCTATTGAGATCCAACTAGACTACAAACTCCATTGGATTAGAAAGACTCTTCAGATCTCTGAAATAATTGCTGATTCCAAATAGAACCTGTAGGTTTCATGGAATGGAACAATCCTACTTTTTGTCTAGCAAAGTCTAGATAATCTTACAAATTTTGTTGACTATCAGAGAACATTCAGTAACTAGAAAATTGATGCAAACATCTAAGTTAGACCAAGTTCTATTGTTTGCTTTAGAGCTAAGTCTGACATTTATATGAGAGTTTTTGGAAGGAAGCTTTGGATACAGCTATCCACTTTGGGACTTATAGCTTTTTTTGGGAGAGTAAAGGAAGATGTATAGAGTTGATTTAATATACTTTTATAAGCCTGAAAAGAGGAGTAGCCAGCTCTACTCAATTTTCATGCGCTCAGGAGAGTTTTGTATGTTATTATATTTATTTATTATTATTAAGCTATAACTTGGTTTTCTTTTTATGATGAAACATAAAATTGGGATGATTAAAGATGATTTAAATATTACTCAACTTGTTTTTAAGGGCATTGATTTCTGTACTTCTGTAAAGGTCCTTCAGATGGCTTTTTATGATCTTGACAATTCTAATTCAGCACATTAAAGTTCAATATAATTTATTTAAAATAGTTTTAAAAGGTTAGGTATCAGGTGTTGCTTAATCTTCTAAGGGATGTTTGGGAAATGCTATCATTTTTTATCAAAATCATTTTCACAATGAGAAAAAAATTGAATCTAGGAAGAAAGAAAACAGGCACAGATGGAAGGCACATGCAATAAGTAATGTAGAGAAATAGAAGAGAAAGGTGAGAAACTGGAAAGAAAAAGATAGATCAATATTGAGGAAAAACTGAATGCCATGAAGAAGGGCTTACTAAACAAAACTGGCACTAATGTGGAATTTGAGAATTATAGAGAACTGTTTATTTTTATAAGAAGCAAAAAAAATCCAAACTGAAAGAAATTTACCTCTCAGGGTTATTGTGAGGATCAAATGAGATACTGCAGATACAGAGCTTTGTAAATTTTAAATTCAATTCCTGTCAGGAGAAGCAGGAAATTGGGACTGAGTATAATTCTTTTCTTCTCAGAGAGAGGGGGGTACAAGGTTAAAAATATATCTGCTACCTTATATATTGTTCATATAGGGGATATAATTGGGTCCTAGCTAACTTTTTATTGCTTTGTCATTTCTGGAAGAAAGGGGACACCCAAGCTCTATAACCAAGGCTTGATCCTCTTTTCACCAAATACCAGTTCTAAAATGAACATATATAGAGAATAACATCATCTGATCACAGCAAAATAAAAATCAGAGTGAGTACAAATAGAAGAATATATACACGATAATATACAATGAAGGAGCTCTCTCATTGGAAGTCAGGTAACTCAGTTTAACCAAAAAAAAGGATCCTGGAAGTGATTCAAGGGAATAGTCCTTCAGGTCTCTAGAGTAGCAAGCTGGGTATAGTGATATGATAGAAACTGCCATTTTCTTATGTCTTCCTAGGGTCTTTTTTTTTTTTTAAAGCAAGCTGATGTGGCGTTTCCCTTTTCCACCTTTTCTCTTGGCTAAATCTTGAGATCTCTGGCTTCTTACTAATTTTGTAAGCCCCTCACACAGAGTTTTGGCCTTATCTCCACCAATAAAGAGAGATTCCTATACCAATGGATGTGTAGAACAGGGGAAACTCACTCACTCTCTCTCTCTCTCTCTCTCTCTCTCTCTCTCTCTCTATGTGTGTGTGTGTGTGTGTGTGTGTGTGTGTGTGTGTGTGTATAGACAATAGGATTAAATGACTTGCCCAGGTACTCTTTCTACTGTACCCCCAACTGCCCTGGAAACATTTAATAAAATAAATAAAAATAAAAAAGGCCATAATGTTGATAAGTCAATATGTGATCCAAAGGGATCCTTATGATTAAAAGACTCAAAGCTTTTCATAACTTACCCTCACCCTTCCATTCTACCTTTTTGGTCTTCTTATACCTTATTTGCTGCCAGAAACCTCTTCAATTCAATGACAATGATTTCTTGGCTGTCCTACAAACTGGATAGTCCCTCTGTTGGCTCTGGGCATTTTCTCTGGCTATTCCTTATGCCTAAAATGCTTTATCTTCTTAGCTTTGTTTATTGGCTTTTCTGAAGTCCTAATGAAAATCCCATTTTATATAGGATACCTTCCCCATTCCTCTAAATTCTAGTGCCTCTCTCTTGGTTAATTATCACCTTTTTAATCTCTTATGTAACTTTTTCTACATATTTGTTTAGTTGTTATTCCCATTCAATTGTAAACATCTTATAGGTTGGTACTATCTTTTGCCTTTTTGTTTACCTAGTACTTAGCACAGTGCTTGGCACATAATACTTGCTTAATAAATGTTTATTAACTGATTTACTAAACCAGGACAATGTAAATTAAATGTGGCCTCAGATATTTACTTGTGTAATCTTGGGTGAGTCACTTAAACATTGTCTGCCTCAGCTACCTCATTTGTAAAATGGGAATAGTAGTAGCACCTAACTCTCATGGTCATAAGTATTCATAAAACACGTGTCATGCTGCCATAGTAGGTGATGAGGTCCTGAATAGTAGATATGTTGGGCAGAGGAAAACTGAAGAATTGATAATATTGATCCCTAAGGCAGGTAGGGATTGAGATCAGTTTAGCTCCATTGGTCCCACCCTCTGGGGAGATTATCCTGTCAGAAATCCAAGTTATGTCAAACCCCTGAGACCTACCCTCTGTAAGGGTCTAGGGGTCGTGGGTAGCCTCACTTTGCCATGTCCTGTCAGAAATCCCTGTTAATTCCCTGAGGTTAAATTTTCTCTATAAAATTTACCTTTGGCTCACGCCATACTCATTGCCCTTCTTTGGGTCAGTTTGCCATGCCACTCTGCCTTGTGTCTTTCCCTTTAGCCCTCCTAACCCCACTTCTCCTCCTTAGAGCTAGCTAACTCTTTTGGGATATCATGCCCCTTTCAGGATTTAGCCTGTCAGCTAAGGGCATGCCCCAACCTCATGGAGGTGCTTCCTTTCTCCTGGTAAATGGCAAGTTCCACTGAGGAACTTCTGTCCATAAAACACCTTTCTATTTTCTCCCAACTCAATTTCATATTTTCCATTCCTATTATATCCCTTCATATAAAACCTACCTTTTGCCAATAAGAATAGCCATTGTGAATTCTTCACATGACCAGACCCCAACATTTGGTACCTACCATCATCAGCCTTAGGCATACAAAGCACTTAATAAATGTCCCTTCTCTGCAAGGGGTCCCTCCAGGTTCTGAGTTCTGGTTTCAAAACAGACCATGTGTAATTTCTCTTCCATATAATATCCCTTGAGGGCAGCTATTATGTTTTTCCTGAGTCTGCTCTAAATATGTCCAGCTCCTTCAACTGTCCTTCACAACAGCAATAATACAAAGATGAAGGACTGCTTTCTTCAGATCATCTTCCAGGTTATCAATGTCCCATTTAGATTGTGTCACTCTCTGTAGAGAGGCTTTGAAAAACTATTCAAAGCCAATAACCTTTAGCCACTGGATCCTGGATCAGTTCAGTAAACAAAGCCAGGTCTGGACTCTCTTATCTCTCTTTATAATATCTTAAAACCAAGTTTTCAAAGGTTTCTTTGCATTGTTGTCCTTTTTGTGCTTATCACAAATACAGGAAATGCTACCTTTGTATAACTTTGTAGCCCCAGGCTCATATACTGAAGCTCTCTCAAGTGTTGATATGACAATGATAATGATGTTTTTTTTTTTTTTTTTTTTTTTTCCAAAAGTATTGGCAATTCATCTGGCTTTGAAGAGTCTTTATTATTTCACAGATTTGAGCAGGGTTGTTGGATGCTTAGGGAATAGGTCATAAGCAATGTGTTTTCTTTTTATTTAAAATCAAATGAAATTGTATTTAGATGGAGGGAATATGTTCATCAAATGTTTGGATGAAAACTGACATGGAACCTAAAAGCTGATTCCTAATAGCACTGTAATTAGAGAAGCCCTGTGGAGACTTGGGGACCAGGTGAAATATATTATCAGTAATTGTAAAACCATAGGAGGGAATGCAGAGGCAGCAGTAGTAGCTGGACTATTTAAGGACAAGGAAGGCTTTTACATTGCTAGGGATAATTAAGTTGGCTATAACCTTCTGGCTCTTGATTACATCTGGTTATTTGTAAGGGCATGGTTGAAAATGAATCTTCAGAGATCAAAAATGTATATGGTCATTCTACCCTCTGAGCTTTTGGAACAGTTTTCCCTTAAAGGCTGATGATAATCATTGTTCAGATACTGCTCAGGCTGTATTGATTATTACTCTGAGACAGTACTAAATCATTCTAAGGAGAAGTTTGAGAATTCTATGAGAATCCAACAGGACAAGAGCCAACCAGTTCTCTTTCCTTTGTCACTGTGGTGAGTTTGGTGCAGTTGTGGTACAAGCTTGGAAGGCAAAGTATAGTAATTGTTGGATAGTCCCTTAGCCAGTACAGACTCTTCAGATGTTGTGGTGGTTATTCCTCCATCAGCTACACTTTCATCCTCAGTATTGTACTGGTAAGTTTCCTAGTATTTAATTTGGGCAGTGGGGTAGGGATTTGTTATTGCAAATCTGACAAATATTTCTCTCTATAAAGAGCAGAAATTTATTTACAAAAACATGAACAACAAAAACTCGTGTGTGTGTGTGTGTGTGTGTGTGTGTATATATACACTTCATTTTTTATATCAAATTTGTGCAAACAAAAGAAAAGTGGCTAAATAAATAGGGAAACTAGTTCAAAGCTGGCTTTGAACTCTTTGAGCCACCTTTTATTCTGTTGTGTTTTTTTTTTTTTTAATGTTTTTTTCTTCTTTTCTTGGGGGAATAGCAGGAGAAGACATAGCTAAGTCTCTAAACCATCTCTAAACCATCATCCCTCTGTTAAGAGTTGGGCAGCATGCTTTAACTTCAATCTTCACAACAAATTGTTCTTCTGGTTCTGCTCATTTTGTTCTGTACTGGTTCATTTAAGTGTGAATCCTTTGTTTTCATCACTTAGGATTTCATTCTTAATATTCTATTAGATTCATATGCCATAATTTATTCAGTTATTGGCCAGTTGATTGGCATCCTTAGTTTCTAGTTGTTTCCTACAACAAACAGAGCTACTATAAATATTTGTGCATGTA
The DNA here is from genome assembly GCF_902635505.1 of Sarcophilus harrisii. NCBI lineage: Eukaryota > Metazoa > Chordata > Mammalia > Dasyuromorphia > Dasyuridae > Sarcophilus > Sarcophilus harrisii. Next base: position 118,952,134 of record NC_045428.1, on the reverse strand, counting down.
TGGGTCTTTTCCTACTTTTATTGCTTTAGGGTCTGTGTCTAGTAATTATATTATGAATTTTGGGGTATAGTTTAAAATGCTACATTGGGCCTTTTCTTTTCCAACAATTATCCAACAATTTTCTCTTTTCTTTCTTTCTTTCTTTTTTTTGTCTTTGAAAATCTGTTGTGTTATATAGAAGCTAAAGTTTGTTTTAATTTTCATTTCTCCTATTAGTGATTTGGAACATTTTCCCCTATATAGTTGCTGTTTGCTTTTTCATTTCCTTTATTCATTTTATCTGTGGTGATGGCTTTTGTTTATATATACTTGCATCATTTCCATCTGTATCTTGGGTATCAGACCCCAAGAAACTTTCTGCAAAGATTTTTTCCCCCTATTTAATTTTAATTTGCTTTTGTTGGTGCAAATTTGATGTAACTAAATTGCTTTAATTTGCTTGATCCTTTCTATCCCTCTAATCTGAATAACAATTTATACAACTTCTATAACATTGTGAATAACTTTTCACCTACCCACATTTTGAAAGGTATCTCCTTCTCTGGACCGTGAATTTTACATGGTATAACCTTTTCTATTTGGCTATATATTTATTTGGAGCTTATTATGGCATAAGTGCAAGATGTTTTAAATCTAATCTCTGCCATATTGCTTTTCACTGTTTGTTGAATAGTGAGTCTATTCCCCTTGTATTTGTGGTGTTACATTGATCAAATGCTTTGTTATTATGTTTATTTGCTATGTGTCTTGTGTTCCTAATTTATCCTATTAATAAACTTTTGTTTTTTTTTTTTTGCCAAAACCAGTTTTGATGATTACTTTTCCATAATATAATTTGTGATGTGCACTTTTTTATTTTCTCAAAAATTCTTGTCACTTTATTACTGAAGATTAATTTTATTTTTTTCTTCCTTAGCCACCCCAGTTCTCCAATTTGCCTTTTTGTAGTTTGGATTGATCTTGAGTAAATAAATTAATTTAAGCAGTACTGTAATTTTTGTTATATTGGGATGACCCAATCAAGAAAAATTCGGATCTCTACCATTTTTGAAGTAGGTATTTTAATAGTGTTCTGTATTCATATAATTTTTCTGTGTGTCTTAGTTGGTGGATTACCAAATGCTTTATATGTTTATTTTTTATTTTTATTTATTTAATTTTTGCTGAGGCAATTGGGCTTAAGTGACTTGTCCAAGGTCACATGGCTAGGAAGTGTGAAGTGTCTAAGGCAGGACTTAAACTCCAATCCTCCTGACTTCAGGGCCAGCACTCTCTCCACTATGCCATCTAGCTTCCCCTATAGGTTTACTTTTTTAATGGAATGTCTCTTTCTGTTCTTTTCTACTGTTTTATTTGTGTAGTAACTCAGGACTCACTTTTTGATACAGGTAAAATTCAATAAATAGAAAAATCTGAGATCAAAACCAACTTCAGACATTTGCTATCTGTATGACCCTCAGCAAGTCACTTAACTTCAGTTTCCTTAATTGTAAAGTGGGGATAATAATAGGACTTACTTCTTAGGGTTATTTTTGAGGAAAAATTAAGATATCTGTCAAATGATTAGCATGGTTCTTAGAACATAGTAGGCACATAAAGTTACTATTTTCTTCCTTTCTTCCAAGAGTGAAATGAATTACATCTCCTTAGGGATCTAGGGGGCAATCTTTAGGCATTGAGCTGCTACCGACTCAAGTCCCTATTTTGGTATGCTCATCCCAATGTGACTAGGACTTAGTATCTCAGTTCTGTTTAATTAACGAACACCAGCTAGCCTTTTTACAAAGGAATAATTTACTTTAAAGATGTAACAAGAATGAGATGGACACATGTTTCCTCCTTCTTTAAAACCTGGAAAAAACATTCTCTCCTTTATACTACCTTGCTCTCTGGGGGATAGGGGACTCAAAATTAAAGCAATTTTTACATGGCCTTCCTCACAATGAATTCACTTTTTAATGTAATATAGTCAATGAATGGATTGGTTTACATTTATGGTACTGTTGGATTGGACTGGGTAAGTTGTTTAGGATTTTCTCTACCTAAGGATCAGATTCCTTATTTAGCTCTTTCCTCTCCCTTCAAACTAAAATACAAACAGTACCTGGCACATAGTAAGTGCTTAATAACTGTTTAATAATTGAGTAATGATTTCTCTGGGGTCTGGGGTGACCAAATAATTGTCTACCCTGGATGGCAGATGATAACACAGTCCCAGATTACCCTACACATAACAGAAGTATGCTCCCCTCAACCTTTGAGTTGCCAGAAACAAATTATAACCCTTCCCTAGGACCTTAGGTATTTGTAGTATCATAAGAGAATTTCTAGCTTAACTCTTTTAGAAAGTGAATTTTTGGGAGAACACAATTGATTCCATTTTGCTCTATATTTGCTGTTTTGCAGTATATGACCTCTGCATGAACAATAGGATCCAACTGTAACAGCTGTTTCTCTTGGGTATCTTTCTTTGCTCCCCTAATTGGTACAAAAGCACTTAATTGCCTTAAAAAAAGAGTATTTCAGTTTCTGGGATGTCTCTTTCCCTTATCTAATATGTCAGTAGTTCCCTTTAATTGAATGAAACTAGCTATATTACTAAGGAAACATCCTTCCAGACAATGATACGTATTCTTTTTAACAAGTATACTTTATTTCTTTGTACAATGAGTTGCCATCTTTTTTTCCTCCTCTGTTTCATGTAATTATGGAAATACAAATGAATTGTGGAAATGAAATTTCCATTCAAATTAAGAGTCTGAGTGTAATAAAGATGTTATCAGATTTTTTTTTTTTCTGGCTTAATTGTCATTAGCTATTAGAACCTACGTCTACATTCATGAACAGTAGCTTTGTTTCATATAGTTGTTAATTGTTTGAAGATTTTTCTTTGAGAATTATTTATCCATATCTTTTGACTACTTCAGTGGGGAATGAATTTTGGCCATGCATTCCTGTTAACAAAAAATATTTATTAAGATCCTATACTAGGCAGTCACTATGGAAAGATAAAATTGAAAACGGTTCCTTTCCTGAAGAAGTATCCAATTTAGGGGATGCAAATTGTAAATAGTTAAGTGTCTAGATAGTAATTTGAAAGCGCTTGCTTTAACAAGCAGTGTTTCCCAATCAATGTGCTGAGGCTGAGTATCTAGAATGATTTAGAATCTCCTTTAAAGCAGGGTCATGCTCTATTGCCTCTGATACCTATGATAGCTTTTGTGAGAAGGAAGATAATAAGGGTTTGGGATTGAACAGTTTGTCTGATGAGGAGAATTATTAGGTGAAATTAGTGTTCCAGGCCATTTGGGGATATTCCCATTGTAGCTTGTACGAGGTTATGGTTAGTCTGTGACTCTGACCATGGATATTATCAAGGTCATCAGTAATAAGTTCTGTCATCAGCCAGCATGAGCTAGAAGTCAGTGAAATTTAGCAATAATTCAAAATATAGTAGTTTAAGAGTTTAAATGAGTATTTAAAGCTGATATGCAGAGAAATCGGGGTTTGTGTGAGCCAGACCTGAGTTAGGGTGAGTCCTGTTTCAGATTCAGCAATGGTACAGTGGCTAGATGTCTGGGCCACAGTGTCTAGCACATAGTAGGTGCTTAATAAATTTTTCTTTCTTTTCTTACTACCTCTGTTAGTTAAAAGGAGTTTAAACATAGAATGGAAAGGATATTCAGTCAGGATATAATAATGGCTCAGCTGAGACTATTTTACTTACCTGCCTCTGTGCTGGCCGTGCTGTTGAGAGTCAAGAGGACAGAGTTCATGTGTATTCCTGTGCCGACTTTGTATTTGGGTCACCAGAAAGCTATTGTTTGTGGTTTGAGCCTGAATTCCTTTGGCCATATAATTTGTAGGATCTTTTCAAGTGTTTGTTTAAAGAAAAAAAAAAGTCACTTAGCTTATGTGGGGTATCACCCTAGGAAAAACTACCCCATCTTATATGATATTACTACTAAAGTATTTACTATTCCTTTCTTAGTGGCGTTGATTAATGAGATAAAGAATAGGAACTCAAAAAAATCTGTCCTATGAACAAATTAATTTCTAACAATGTTTAATTAGATAAGAATATCTTCCATTCTGCAGATTTTACTATATTAAGTTTGCAGAAGACCTCCAGTTCTTTTAATTGCAGAATGAATAAATCTCAAGATATATTGTGAACCCTCACTCCCCTGGGTTGGCAAAGTGAAGAGAAGGCTGTAGATAACCTACTGATGGTCTGTGGAGATATCTGAACTGTGTAGGGGTGGGGAATACATGCAATTTCAATTATAGAAACTTCTAGGATTCACATTTAGTCAGACAAGTTGTTAAATATGATACTCCCAGATTCTTGACTTCCTATTTCTGTTTTATAATTTCCTGTTCTGAATCTAGGCTCTGCATATTGATTACCTATCTTAGTGATTTGTATATCACTTTGTTTTGGATGCCTTCATACCAGACTGATTTGGCCTTTACAGCTAAAATCAAATTCAAGAAGAATTGATTTTTTAAAAAATATTGTCAAGATTTCCCCCTCCCCCTGCACTATATTCCTTCCCCCTTCTCTTTCCAGAAAATCATCTCTTATTATATAGATTTTTTTAAAAGGAAAAAGAAAGCAAAAAAAAAAAAAACTTAGCAAAATTAACTGACCCATTAAAACAAAACCAAAACTTGGTTATATGTAGCATTTCACACCCATGAACCCCGGATTTTTCAAGGTAATAAGGAGGGAGAAATTTTTCCTTATCTCTTCTTTGAGGGCAAGCTTTTTCTTTCTTTTTTTTTTCTTTTTAATTTGGCAATATTAAATTTTGATTGTTTTGTGATCTTTCCCTTTACGATGCTGTCCTCATTCTATATATTGTTTTCTTGGTTCTGCTTACTTTATTTTGCATCAGTTCAAGTAAATTTTTACATAGCCTTGTATCCATCATGCTCATCTTTTATTACAGTGCAGTAATATCCCATTATATTCATGTACTACAATTTGATTAGCTGCTCACTAATGTGATGGGAATTTATTTCCCCCACTATCTCTTCACTACTATACACACACACACACACACACACACACACACACACATAATATAGTTGTAGTTATCTAATTATTTTGGTGTATGTGGAATCTTTGTTTTTGTCCATTATCTCCAGTCGTTCTGATCTGTATCTGGCTACTAGACTCAGATGACTCTAGAGGGGAAAGTGAGGCAGGTGACCTTGTATGACTGTCCCTCACTTAAATTCAATTCATTTGTATGTCATGGCATCACCTCCCTGATGTCATGGTACTCTTCGAAAAAGGAGGACAAATAACAGCCATCTCCTTGAGATATGTTTCCAGAAGTAGGATCTCTGGGGCAAAGAGTATGGATAATTTACACAATTTAAAATTTCTTTCCCTAGTTTTTGCACCAGTTTACAATTCTACCAGAAATGTATTAGTGTACCTATCACTCCATAACTCCTCTAAAGTTACCCATTCTCATCTTTTGCTATCTTTGTAAATTGTCTAGGTGTGAGGTGAATTTCAGGGTTGTTTTAATTTGCATTTCTCTTATTACTGATTTGGAGGATTATTTTGGATGTTGTTAATAGTGTATAATTTCTTTTGTTCACATCCTTTGACCCCCTTTTTTTTTTTTTTTTAAACTGGGGTTATAGATTTCTATTACTAACAAACATACTGTGTTAAGATACTGTGTTAAGCACTGGGAATTTAAAGATAAAGTGCAATACCCTTGAGAAATAGCCCGATTTGGGTGATAGAACATATAAATAGCTAAGTGCTGACATAATATTAAAGAGTGAGTACAAACAACTCTGGGAATTGGGAAGGGTTTCCAATAGGAGACAGACTTGAGCAGAACCTTGAAGGAATGGGGGAATAAGGAAGGAATATATTTCCTGCAGGGGGAACAACCTAGACAAATTTACAGAGGCTGGAATTAAGTATCAAATTCAGGAAGAACATGTAGGTCCGTTTGATTGCAACATATGAGTATGAGAAAAAGAATGATGTGTAGTTAGCCTGCAAAGGTGGACTGCAGCCAGATTCTGAAAGACTTTAAATGTCAAGTTGAGGAGTTTGGTTTTTTTCCCAGATGTATGCTTGTTCTCTTCCCAAATAGGACTCTGTCTCTTCCATCCCAAGTGGGAATTGCTCTTCTTTGTCAGGGGATTGGACTAATCCTTGAAACATAGACCTAAGGAGGAGGGGAAAAGAGGGAACTTGACATAGGAAATTCTGATGCTATGTAAATTAGAAGAAAAATAATTTCTGTTGTTCAGTTATGTCTGACTCTTCATGACCCCATTTGGGGTTTTCTTGGGAAAGATATTGGAGTGGTTTGCCATTTCCATCTCTAGCTCATTTCACAGAAAAGGAACCAGGTAAATGGGGCTAAGTGACTTGCCCAACACAGTGAGTCTCTAAGGCCAGATTTGAATTCCAAAAGATGAGTATTCCTGTTCACAAGCCTAGTGTTCTATTTTCTGTACTGCCTAAAAGACCTTTAATGTGGATTAATATAAACTAAAACATTAGATAAGAAACAATAGATCCAATGATCTGTAATAATGAGCTTTGACTCAGTAGCTAGGTGGGATGCAGGAAAAAAAGCATAGTTTACATTGCAAATAGTTCCTCAAAGATATGGGTGCTCTCTATTTCTTAAACCAAAACTTCCCACAAAATACATCCACACCTGAAATACTGCAGGTTTTCTTGCTTAATTTATCTTTAAAGTAACAAACAATAACAACTGCCAGTACTCAGGAGATTTTGAGGAAAGCATCTTTAATAATCATGGGCATAGAAAGGATACATAGATTTAAAATTGTTATAATTTCAGTCTACATCAATAGCAATAATAGCTGGCATTTATATAGCTCTTTAAGGTTTTCAAGACACTTCACATAATTTAATCTAATAAAACCCTCAGAATAACCTGTGAGAGAGTGATCTCTATGCCACAAGTCTCTTGGATCAGTCCATTTTCTTCTTAGCTGTCAAAGTGATTCTCATCACCCACTGCACATTCAATAAACTCTAACATTTCTCTATCTCCCCCAGGATCAAATAAAATCTTAAAGGCATTAAAAGCTCTTTTATTTGCCCTCCAATCTTTCCAATCTTCTTAATCTTACATTCCTTGCCCATAGCTCCCCATGTCCTCTGCAACCCAAGAACACCAGTCACCTTGCTGTTCCTCAAAAAAGACACTCCATCTTTAACTCTAGACTTTTCACTGGGCATCCCCATACCTGGAATAGGGGAAATCATCTCTGCCTCCTGGTTTCATTCAAGTCCCACCCCCAAATCCCATCTTCTACAGGAAGCCCTTCTGAATTCCCTGAATTATAGATTCTAGTTCTTTTCCTCTGTCGATTATTGTGTTTGTCTCTGTCTCTCTCAAATCAGTTAGGTAGTGCCATACCATGGACACAGTGCTGGACCTGGAGTCAGGAAGATGCATCTTTTTGAGTTCAAATCTGGCTTCAGACACTTAATAGTTGTGATCCTAGGCAAATCACTTAAGCTTTGTTTCCCTCATTTCCTCATCTTAAAATGAACTTAAAAAGGAAATGGTATCTCTAGTGTCTTTGCCAAGAAAATCCCAATGGGATCACAAAGAGTTGTATCACTGAAGAACAACATCAACATCCCAGATACAATTTGTTTATACATGTTGTTTGTATATGGTCTTCCCTATTACACTATGATCTTTTTGAGAGCAGGGCATCTTTTGACTTCCCTTGTGGTTAGACCAGCACATAGAATGTGTTAAATATTTATTGACTGGAGCAGCTAGATGACTCAGTAGATAGAGTCCCAGCCCTGGATTTAGGAGAACCTGAATACAAATCCAGTCTCAGACATTTTTCTGAGTCTATGTATCAAGTCTTCTATATGTCAGTTATCCAACAATGGAAGCCAAGGAGTTGGGTAAGTAATGATCAAATTAGATTTTATAAAAGGAAGGATAGCATGAACAAGGACTTGTCTCCAAGTTTTAGGATACTGGAATCATAAGGACCTTTTGAAACTTAGATATATATTTAGGAGGCATAAATAGAAATACAATTTTATACAGTGACTAGTAAACTTTATAAAATCAATACCATAATCTCTCTTCTTCCTCTTCAAAAAGCTTCTGAATGACTCTAGATGCCAAGTTGAGGAAATACACAAGTTAAAATATTTAAGGAGGTTTTGAGTAAATTGACAGAAGATAGATCCACAATGGATTGTTAAAGGAAACCAGAATGGGGTGTTTTTTAATTTTAATTTTTTATTTCATTTAATTTTGGGGAGCAGATATGGGATATTTATTTATTTATTTTAAAAATCAATTCCCATGTTTTCTCTTTTTTATTATTATTATTATAGCTTTTTATTTACAAGATATATGCATAGATAATTTTTTAGCATTGACAGTTGCAAATCCTTTTGTTCCAACTTTTTCCCCTTCTTCCCCCTACCCCTTCCCTCGATGGCAGGTTGACCAATACATGTTAAATGTTAAAGAGTAAGTTAAATACAATATATGTATACATGTCCAAACAGCTATTTTGCTGTATAAAAAGTCGGACTTTGAAATAGTATACAATTAACCTGTGAAGGAAATCAAAAATAGAGGGATTGGGAATTCTATGTAGTGGTTCATAGTCATCTCGCAGAGTTCTTTCCAGGGATGTTGCTGGTTCAGTTCATTACTGCTGTATTGGAACTGATTTGGTTCATCTCATTGTTGAAGAGAGCCGCCACGTCCATCAGAATTGATCATCATATATATTGTTATTGAAGTATATAATGATCTTCTGGTCCTGCTCATTTTACTCAGCATCAGTTCATGTAAGTCTCTCCAGGCCTTTCTGAAATCATCCTGCTGATCATTTCTTATAGAACAATAATTAATATTCATATACTACAATTTATTCAGCCATTCTCCAACTGATGGGCATCCATTCACTTTCCAGTTTCTGGCCACTACAAAGAGGGCTGCCACAAACATTCTTGCACAAACAGGCCCCTTTCCCTTCTTTAAAATCTCTTTGGGATATAAACCCAGTAGTAACATGGCTGGATCAAAGGGTAAGCACAGTTTGATAATTTTTTGAACATCGTTCCAAATTGCTCTCCAGAATGGCTGGATATGAGATATTTATTAACCTCTGGGTATTGCTATCACTAAAGACCTTTCCCATTCCCATTTTCTTCCCCTCCACAAAAAACCAAAATAAAACACACCATGTCTTTCATAATCCAACTCAGAATCCTCTGACTTGTTTAGACCAAAAATTGTTTTTCTTCTATGGAATTTCTTGTTATAGCATTTATTATCTTCTCCTCAAAATCTAGTCCTTAATTGATTATATTCTCTACTTTGATATTCTTCAGTAAATTCACTTCACTTTTGTCTCCAAACACAATAAATTTCTGAGGGTAGAGACTATACTTTTTTTTTTTTCTCCCCAAATTGACTAACTGCCTGGAAGTGAACCTAGGTGGGTGTGTGATAAACATTTAATACTTATTAACTTGTTGTCTTGACAACTATTTCCCACAAAACTTCCTTTGTTGCTGCTGACAATGCAAAGTAATGGCTTCAGAAAAAGTTATTCTTGGATTCTTAAAAAATGGCTTTTGAGGATATTTTTTAATTGTTTTCCTATCATTCTCTTTTTAATCACATCTAATCAATAACATTATAGTTGTGAACAAGATAAATGGGAGGGGGTGGAAATCTTAAGAATACATTTGTACTATTCAGCCTGAAACTGTAAGCCAGTAAGTATAAGTATACTGTAACTATATAAGTAACTGCTGGAAAACCAGATGCCCTAACAGAAGATCTTGGCACCTCAGCCTTAAGTGAGGAAGATCTTGGGATTCTCAGTGTGAATGGATCTAAGAGATCATCTTTTAAACCAAAATTCAGGGCTAAGAGTAGGGATAGATTCTGTGAGGCTAGAGAAGAAACGTGGAGTTTTATCACTTTTATATTAATATAGACAATGGGCTAGGACATCAACAATTGGGAAGGCCTGAATCAAATTGTACTGGTAGCTTTTAATTGGAGAGAAAAGAAATATTTAAGAGTTATCTAACAGTTAATAAAAGGAGGCTTACTTAGAGCATGAAAAAGGATAACAGTTTGGGCCAGTTAGGTGGTATAGTGGATAGAGCACTGGGATTGGAACCCGGAAGACTAACCTTCATGAGTTCAAATCTGGCCTCAGATACTTATTAGCTGTGTGATCTTGGACAAGTTGCCTCAGCTCCTCCTCTATGAAATGAAGTGGAGAAGAAAATGGCAAACCATTCCATCACCTTGCCAAGAAAACACCAAAATATGGTCAACAAAGAGTTGGACATGACTGAAATTACGCAAAACAACACCAGTACTTCCACAGCACATGTATAATAGTTCCTGTTTCCATATAAATGATTAGTAGAGCAAGATGTGGTGACTCATGTAGCTTTTGGACATTGAGGTGAAGACAAGACTGATTCTCAGGGCCACATGTGAACTAATTTCATAGGTAATAGAAATAACGCTACAACATTGGGCTAAAGAAAAGTTCATTTTTGCCAAGGCCAAAACCAAAATCAGTCCCTTGAAAATCTTCCACATTGTGTTAGATGTGGCTTATGATACCAATAATAAGTTCTGTCTGAAAAAAACAAATCAAAACAACTTTATCTCCATCAGACTCCATGGTTCTACAGGTCACAAAAAAAAAAAAAAAAAAAAAAAAGGATAGTTTGGTTCCCACTCCCATAGTTTTTCTTGTGAACGACTGGCAATTGAACATGTTGATTTGGAACATTGGAGAAAAAAGTTAAAAAAAAAATATGTTCAGGGCATCTTGTATTTTAAGGGAAAAGGAATCTAAGCCTGTTGACTTTAAATGATTAGGGAGATAATTCAATAGGGTATATATATAGGCTTGAGCCTTAGGTCCCTTGGCTTGTAAATTCTTTGCAACAACTTCTTTACCTTTTTAGGAAATGAACTATCACAATTACATAGTGATGGACCCCGATGCCCTTGTAATGCTCCTAAGACAAATTGTTTATTTATAGGAATAGTTGGAATAATATCAACATTGGGGCATTTTTTTTTTTTTTTTTGTCTGTACATAGGCAAGATGGGATATCCAAAAAAGACATTTCTCCTTTTTGCATAAGTCATTTAGAGGTAGGTGTGTCTCATAATTTCCCCAACCCTTCCTTTCCTACCCTTTAGCTTAAGACACTTATCTGTAAAGTCCATTCCCAGAAATATTAATTCATAAATAAAGAAGGGTTTGGAGTTAGTCTTCAGGCTCTGCTATTTCTGCACATTCAACCACTCCATTCCTTTGGACCTCAAATTCAGTAAAAGAGGAAGATGTACTGGACAATATGTGAGGTCCTTTCTCTTATTATTTTATGAAGCTATTAACAAAAAAAGTGACTTTCTTGGAATAATAGTATAATAATAATAATAATAATGATAAATTTGACCCTTAGATGAGATCAGAACTTCCAAGGAAGGCACTTTGTCTCCTCTGCTCATCCCAAATATGAACATATTTCTGGATATAACCAACTTCCCTCTTTGTCTCTCTACCTTTTTGATTGATAAGCCTTTATTTGTGAACTATTCTTGATTCCAAGAATGATTAAATCAGTTCTCTTTGCCTCCCCTCCCCCCTTTCCCTTTCCTTCTTGGTTCCTGGTTACTTTGGTGCTTCATCCACAATGCTTTCTGTCTTCTTTGCAATCCTCAGACAAAGTGAACATTTAATGTATTGAATTTTGAGTCATGTAGATGTTATAAATGTGCTGCAAAGATAAAAAGGACTCAGGAGTGGATGAAGTAAGTTGGCTTATTTATGGTTCTTGTAAGAAATGGATCCAGAGACAATCCCTGGGCAGATCTATGTCTATAGACTCAAGCCTTTTATTTTTTTAACTTGAAGTTAACAGATTTCTTGATCTTCTCATTGCATGTTCCTACTCCTTCATCATATAACCCATGTTCAAAAATGGTGGAAAACCATCTAGGGGAGGAGAAGTTAATATTAATTAACTCATTAAGCATGCACACTCAGTGCTTGCAATTACCTTTAACCCACTTCTTATTTTGGGGTGATTTTTAACAGTTTATCAGATCAGTCGCTCAATATGTTGTTTTGTAAGACTAACTTGGTTAGCTAATGTGACCTTTCTCTAAATCCTTGTCTCTATATGGAAATACAGCTCTGTAGATTGCTAACAAATGACATACAAATTAGCTAGCATGTATTTTCATGATAGTTTCTTTTCTTTTTAAGTGAATTTGCCCTGTTCGTTTTTGGCTTCTTGAGTAGGAATAATTTAATTTCCTCTCATTTACCCCAAATTAATTTTGTATGGATAATTAAACCCAGATTTGAAGTATATATTATTTTGGGGATGTCGATGGATTTTTCCTTTGAATTTTAGAGTATCGTGTATAAGACTTGTTAAGTTTTTTGAGGGGAGAGAGATCTTGTGTGGTTGCAATATTTTCTCACTCTTTTGATATTTCTATTCTATGGCTCTTGTAAGCTATAGCATTTGTTCATTCTTTTGTGGCTTCTTTTTGGTTGTTTACTCACTTTCAAAAGTTTCTGCTTGATTTTTTTTGTAGATGTTTTTCTTGTAATTAATGCTTTCCCATCCCTTCTTTATTTATTTATTTTTTAATTTATTTGGTGAATTTCTTGTTATTTTGTGGGGATAGAGGGAAATGGGATTAGATAGTATTTCTTACTCTTCCATCTTTCCAGAACATCCTTATGAACCTGTTTTATGGTTTTATAATGGTATTTATGGTTTTATGGTTTTATACTGGATTAAGTAAAGAGACAACTTTCCAAAGTTCCATGTTGAATAAGACTTGGAAAATCTTTCATCTTTAAAAAAGGACAAGGAGAACCTAGTCAAGTCTGGATCAAATTTTTTGAGTTTTCTTTTGAGGTGCTAGTAACATTCCTGGGATACCAATGTCTTGACATTATAATGAAAGAGATGAGGGAAGGAAGATTCTGCCCTCTATGAGAATAATAGCACAAAAGCTATATCAAGCATAAGGCAAATGTCTTGAAGATTCAAAAAAAAAAAAAAAAAAAAAAAAAAAAAGTCTTCCCAGAGCTGTGAGTTTCTTTTGTTGAATTTTCTAAGGTTGAAACCACTTTACCTTGGAAAACCTATGCACTTGTGGGAGAATATATCACAGATTTTGGGGGGTTATTTTGTACCAAATATTCCACTGTAGTAAAAGCTATTTCTAAAAGTTTATGAAGTCTGGTTGACTATTACTGATAATGAAGGGGAAAGTACACTCACAGAGGGAGGTTTTCTAGTTACAGTTTTTGAAAGAGATTCCCAAATTCCTTTGAACCCTGAGGGTGGTAATAACCATACTATGGGTGCACAAGCTGAACTAGTAGGGAGGGTTGGGGGAAAAAAAAATCTAGAGTATGCGTTACATAAATTAATAGAGAATAAATACAAAGAAGTTAAATCTAAGATAGGTTGACTTAGGCATTAACATAACCCCAACAACCTGATCTTAAATATTTGTCATCAAGAAATCATAAACAGCCACCAAGTCTTCTTAATAGGTACCTAGTCAGACTCATTAGCATAATGTGGATCAAGTACTTGCTGGATATGTAGCAAAGGCTAAAGTTAGAATTTGACAATTCTGTTCAAGGGAATTAATGAAAAAAAAATCAAATGATGGTGGCTTAGCTGTACCAGATCTAAAACTATATTATAGAGCAGCAGTTACCAAAACTATTTGGTATTGGCTAAGGAATAGATTAGTTGATCAGTGGAATAGATTAGGTTCAAGGGATAAAACAGTCAACAAATATAGCAACCTAGTCTTTGACAAACCCAAAGATCCCAGCTTTTGGGATAAGAACTTACTGTTTGATAAAAATTGCTGGGAAAATTGGAAACTAATATGGCAGAAACTAGGCATTGATCCATACTTAACGCCGTACACCAAGATAAGGTCAAAATGGGTTCATGACCTAGGCATAAAGAATGAAATTATTAATAAATTAGAGGAACATAGGATAGTTTACCTCTCAGACCTGTGGAAGGGGAAGGTTTTATGACCAAAGCAGAACTAGAGATCATTACTGATCACAAAATAGAAAATTTCGATTATACCAAACTGAAAAGTTTTTGTACAAACAAAACTAATGCAGACAAGATTAGAAGGGAAGCAATAAACTGGGAAAATATTTTTACAGTCAAAGGTTCTGATAAAGGCCTCATTTCCAAAATATATAGAGAATTAACTCTAATTTATAAAAATCAAGCCATTCTCTAATTGAAAAATGGTCAAAGGATATGAACAGACAATTCTCAGATGAAGAAATTGAAACTATTTCTAGTCATATGAAAAGATGCTCCAAGTCATTATTAATCAGAGAAATGCAAATTAAGACAACTCTAAGATACCACTACACACCTGTCAGATTGGCTAAGATGACAGGAAAAATAATGATGATTGTTGGAGGGATGTGGGAAAACTGGGACATTGATTCATTGTTGGTGGAGTTGTGAACGAATCCAACCATTTTGGAGAGTAGTTTGGAACTATGCTCAAAAAGTTATCAAACTGTGCATACCCTTTGATCCAGCAGTGTTACTACTGGGATTATATCCCAAAGAGATTATAAAGAAGGAAAGGGACCTGTATGTGCACAGAATGTTTGTGGCAGCCCTTTTGTAGTGGCTAGAAACTGGAAACTGAATGGATGTCCATCAGTTGGAGAATGGCTGAATAAATTGTGGTATATGAAAATTATGGAATATTACTGTTCTGTAAGAAATGACCAACAGGATGATTTCAGAAAGGCCTGGAGAGACTTACACGAACTGATGCTGAGTGAAATGAGCAGGACCAGGAGATCATTATATACTTCAACAACAATACTAGATGATGACCAGTTCTGATAGATCAGGCCATCCTCAGCAACGAGATCAACCAAATCATTTCTAATGGAGCAGTAATGAACTGAACTAGCTATACCCAGAAAAAGAACTCTGGGAGATGACTAAAAACCATTACATTGAATTCCCAATCCCTATATTTATGCACACCTGCATCTTTGATTTCCTTCACAAGCTAATTGTACAATAATTCAGAGTCTGATTCTTTTTGTACAGAAAAATAATGTTTTGGTCATGTATACTTATTGTGTATCTAAGTTATATTTTAATATATTTAACATCTACTGGTCATCCTGCCATTTAGGGGAGGGGGGGGGGTAAGAGGTGAAAAATTGGAACAAGAGGTTTGGCAATTGTTAATGCTGTAAAGTTACCCATGTATATATCCTGTAAATAAAAGGCTATTAAATAAAAAAAAATAATGACAATTCTGAACATGATACTTTAAAAAATAAATGCAAATTTTTATATTTCATTTCAATCAATTTATTTTCATTTCTACATCACTTAAATTCTAGTTTTGGTTGAATAATTATGCTCTGAGCCTGAAGAAAAATGTTGTGAACATCCCAAAGGATATGTCAGAATGTTAATAGGAATCATTATTTAAATTATTTGAGAGACAACTCTCTGGACTTTGATTCTTCTAAGAAGAGAAACCATCTTATTAATAAAATCAATTTGCATTTTATTGAATTGGATGCTGAGAAGGGGAATTGTTTGTCAGTGATTTTATTGATAGTTATTTAATGATCTATTCTTTGGTCTCCAACATTAAAGCCAAGTAAAGCTGTATGCTTGCTTTCCTTCTGACTCAATCTCTAATCATCTACTATGCTTAGATTTACTTTTGAATCTCAAAACATTTTGTTGCAATAGAAGCCTTGCTATTTTGGAGTAAGTTCTAATGACATATTTTCCCTTTAATTTATTTTAAAAATATTGAGAAAACTCGGATGTGTATTTAAACTTTCCAGGCATGTTTTGTACTATAACAAAGTTTCTCAGAGTATTTCTTGGAAGATTCTCTTGCAACAATAGTAAACCTCAAGGGACCACAATAAAGCATCTCAATTGGTTGGCTAGTAAGAAATGGGTTAGAGGAGGGAAGCTTATCATAAATTTCTGCTGCAGTAAAGAATAAAGCAGATAAACATTGCCCATATTATCACCTTGGGGAGAAATAGAACAAATGAAAACTTACTCTTTTTTCCTCTCCTCAACATCACATCAGAAGAAAGTTTGCCCATCAAATCATGCTTTCTAAATTTATCTGCAAAGGGGCTTTCCTGTTCAGTGGAATCTTTGTAAGATTTTCCCTGGTGCTTTCAACAGAAATTTCATTTTTTTAAATCTATTCCAGGAATAAATCAAAATATTTTGGACAGCAACTGTAGGAAGTTGCTTCAACAAATTTATTGAATGGTGCTATATTCAAATTATATTATAAACAGCTTGGGGAGGGAGAAGATTGTGGAGGTAATTAAGTTTAATGAAACAAGTTTCCTTTCCTTAGAGCAAAAAGAATTAGCAGAGCAAGTGAGAAGGATTTACTCCAGAAAACAGAAAAATCTTGGGGAAAGAGAATCTAATAAATACATACAAGAAGTACAACCAGCATATTAAGAGAGCCTTGAAGAAGGAGAGATTTCTTTTAAGGAAAGGATTAGGGAAAGTTTACTAGAAGGAGGATTTGAGTTGGGCTTTGAAGGATAGGACTTCAATACATGGAGAAAGGGTAAAAAAGCATCCTATCAAGGGAAAGATAGATGAAAATGCAGAACTAGTTCAGTGAATGGTCTGGTCTCCATAGTTCTCTCTTTGGATAGGGGTGGCACTTTCCATCCCAAGTCTATTGGAATTGCCTTGAATCACCACAATTGTTGAGAAAAGCCAAGTCCATCACAGTTGATTATCACATAATCTTGTAGTTACTATGTACAATGCTCTCATGGTTCTGCTCACTTCACTTACCATCAGTTCATGTTAAGTCTTTCCAGGGTTTTCTGAATCTCTGTTAAGCTATAGGTTTAAATCAAGCAATGTGATATTTCCTTCTGATCTAGACCATTCATTGAACTAGCTCTGCATTTTCATCTATCTTTCCCCTTGATAGGATGCTTTTTTACTCTTTCTCCATGTATTTTCACTTTTTGTTTGCTTATTTTTTTTCTCTCTCTCTCATTTTTTCCCCTTTGGATCTGATTTTTCTTGCACAGCATGAAGAATATGGAAATGCATTTAGAAGAATTGCATATGTTTAATTTCTATCTGATTACTTGCTATCTTGGGAAGGAAAGAGGTGGGGAAAGAGGGAGAAAAATTTGGAGCCCAAGGTTTTACAAAAGTGAATGTTGAAAACTACCTTTGCATGTATTTAGAAAAAAAATGCAATACTATTAAAAAAAAATCTATAGCTCTAGCAATCAAAGATAAAGCAGGATAGCTTCTGGTCAGGGTGAAATTATGAAACACATTGAATTCCTTGTCAAGGGACTGTGGAATATAGCAGAGGGAGAAAGGAAGGAAGCAAACATTTATTATGCTCCTAATGTGTGTCAGGCATTGTATTGAATGCTTTACAAATATCTCATTTGATCTTCACAATAACTTTGGGAGATAGGCCCTATCATTACCCCCAACTTATTGATGAGGATATTGGGGCTAAGGGAGGTTAATTTCTCAAGTTATAAAGCTAGTAAATGTCTAAGATAATATTTGAATTCAAGCCCTTTATTTGCTATCACCTCGTACCTCCAGATAGTGATGCACCTAAAGTTGGGATGAACTACATCTCAAAGCTCTTTCTATTCTTACTAGTGGAGTAGCCACTGACAAATTACCTAATATGAATTTGTGTTTCTCGTTAGTAAAATTGGGGTAATAATTTTTGTTGTTCAATTGTTTAATCCTTGTTTGACCCTTGATGATTCTTTTTGGGATTTTCTTGACAAAGATAATGGTTTGCCATTTCCTTCTCCAGCTTATTTTACAGATGAGGAAATTGAGGCAAACTAAGAGAGTGAAGTGACTTGCCCAGGATCACACAGCTAGTGTCAGAAGCCAGATTTGAACTTGGGGAGCTTGATCTTCCTGACTCCAGACCTAATATTGTGTCCACTGTGTCACCTAACTGTTGCATGGGGTTAATTACATTCATAGTTCTTCTCTCACAGAGTTATTGAGAGTCTAAAATGAAATAATGATTTTAAAACACTATAGCAATGTCAACTATGATGGTGATGTGATTGTCATGATGTCACTGGTAAAGATGATGATGCATAATAAGAGTTTTGATTTTATTCATTAAGCAATAGGGAGCCATTGAAGATTTGAAATACAGTAAAATGCATTTATTAAGCTCATACTATGACTCGGACACTAAGCATTAGAATCACAAACTTTTTCTGGTCAGAGGCATGTAAAATGAAATGAAAACAGTAAAGGCTGAAAAGAATTTTATTTATTTATTTTTTTTACTTCAGAAGGAATGTGGGTTTGAATGTAGGGACAATGGGAATGAAGAAGAGGGCATAACCGTGAAATACCATGGAGGAAAATCAGTTAGATTTTATAACATAATATTATGGAATTATCCACAAGATCACAGATTTAGAACTTGAAGGGACTATTGAGATGATGAGTCTATAGTTTTAGAAATCTTAGAGTCATCAATTAACTCCATTTTGCAAATGAATAAACTGATTTCCAGAGAAAGTAAATATATATATATATATATATATATATATATGAAATAAATAAAAGAGGTGCAATAGAAACTAGGATTCTGACCCCAAATCTAGCATTTTCTCCATTGGGGGACCATACTGTCTCCCTTAACAATTGGCATCTGATTAGTTTGGGTCTGTTTGAGGACTATAGAGATTAAGCGGAAAGAGTGGATGTTTGGACAAGTGACTAACTGGCCATTGTTTAATTAGAGCATGTTTTTGCCTATTGAAGGAACACTATGAAAAAGTGTGCTGGAGTTAGTGAAATGCTTAAAATTTTCATTTTCCCTCTGTTTTATTTATCCTTGATAAAAAGAGGCAGTTTGTTACCAACTTTTTTTTTTGTTATAATTTTTAATTTAATTTGTGACTTTGACAACACTTTCAAACTCATGTCCTGCTGGAATCATGGTGGGTGTGGAATAAAAAAAAATTGCCATCTGTTTCAGAATCCCTGCTAAAAAGGCACAAGGCCTTTGAAGAACTAAAGGCCAAATATCTGAAGAAGGTGGCTGTAAAAAAAAAAAAAAAAAGTTTTGGAAAATTACCTATGAAAAAACTGCCTACCACATAGAATACAGATAGATGCACAGAAGTGAGATTTAACTGACTGGAATCACAGTAATTACTATGTATCTGCCAAACACAACTTTAGCTTTTGTTATCTCCAAAGTCTAAAAAAAGGTAAGCATGGAAACTTTGATATCATCAAGTACTTATTGGCATATATGTTGAACTCACAAAGGATTTAATTAGCTTACTGAGGATCATAGAAACGTGCTGTCTGGGGCTACTTAAACTTTAAATATGGGATGATTTTTGTCTTATGATCCTTCAAATCATTTTCATGGGAAGGAATGAAAGGAAATAGAGGCAAAGAGACTGGTAACAGGAAGACCAAATCAATAGACTTATTTGAAGAAGGAACTTAAGTTGCTATGACTATTTTCATAATGATTGATTAATAAAAACATGATTAATGTGATTTCTGATTAGGATATGTCCCTGAATGAATGCAAAGGTATATGTTAGATATTTACAACATGCAAAATATTGTATTAAGTATTGGGAACACTTTAATAGGGAGAGAGAATACTTATAGAAAAATTGAGCTGTAGGGAAGATGACTGGACCAGAAGTCCTAAGGATGGAGGGGTGGGTTAATGGCCAGGCCCAGAGGTCCTAAGATCTGCAATTCAAGAATAAGGATTTAAAGTTATAAATTTTGAGAATAGAGAGTAGTAGGTGAATAGTTTTTGTTAATGGATACAAGCCACTAGTCACTGTATCAGCATATTGTTGCCTGACATTGTGTGTGTGTGTGTGTGTGTGTGTGTGTGTATTTTGGGTGGAGATAATTGATCTACTACTGACAGCACGGAATACATGTATGTGTCATTAAAAAGAAAGATTGTCCATGACTACTATGTACTCTGTTTGTATGGTTAATTTGTAGTAGGCAAAGGAAATTAAGAAAATTAATGAATTAATTAGAAATATTAAATATGACAAATCTCAATCTCTATTGGAATATTAGAAATTTTCCTAACTTGGGACTCTGAGCAGTATTTTATTAATATCCTTTCTTCTTTTTAATCTTCTATTAACTCTATAGTGTGTGTGTGTATTAGAAGTAGGCTGTTTCTTTGAATTGAAACTCCAGCCTTTAAGTTGAAGAGGAGAGGCTGGTGCAGATATGTCACCAAAAGGAAGGTTACTCCCTGGATTACTCAGTAAGAACATCTCCTTCTCCTTTCTTTTTCTAATTCTCTTCTTAAAACAGTCTATCGTCTATTTTCCAACCTTATTATTCAACCAAAACTTCTCTCTCCAAAGTTACTAATAATGTCTCAGTCTGGCAATTGGATTAAGTGATTTGCCCAGGACCACACAGCTAGGAAGGGTCAAGTGTCTGAGGCTGGATTTGAACTTGGGTCCTTTTTACCTCAGGGTCAGTGCTCCATTCACTGCACCATCTAGTTGCCTTAACCCTCATCTTTCTTGATTTAACTCCAATCTTTGATACTGTTGATCAGGTTTATTGTTCACACCTGGTTGTCTTAATTTTCTGACCACTGATATTTGATCTTGAATCTATCTGACCCCTTCTTCAAGGTCTTTTCTTT
Organism: Sarcophilus harrisii; assembly: GCF_902635505.1. Lineage (NCBI taxonomy): Eukaryota > Metazoa > Chordata > Mammalia > Dasyuromorphia > Dasyuridae > Sarcophilus > Sarcophilus harrisii. The sequence goes on along the minus strand of NC_045428.1, from coordinate 118,931,288 downwards.
TTTCCTTTTCTTCTGAATTTTTATCTAGATCATGCTTTTTAACTTTGGGTGTTTCCCAAAGCTCTATCCTAAACTCCTTTCTCTTCTACTTCTATACTATTCTCTTGATTTCAGCAATTCTATGCAAATAATTTTCATGTCTATTTATGTTAAGCCGGGTTAAGGCTTTCCTATATTCCTTTTCTAACTTCCTTTTTTTTCCCCCTCCCCTTTCCTAATTTCCAGGCTTGCATTCCAAATGTCAACTGGATGCCCTGAAACAACTTGAATTTAATATGTCCAAAACAATTTATTGCCTTGATCTCCCAAACTTCTCTTCTTCAATAGTTAATAATATTATCTCTGTGACTTATCTCTCTACTAGACTCTAAACTTTATGAGGACAAAGACTGCACTTTATATAAATTTTGAATCTCCTCCAGTTCCAGATACAGTGCTACACATTCTTGATCAACTAATGCTGATAAGATATGATTTCAATTGTCATCCAGCTTAAGTTTTGGGAAGGTGAAATAAGAAGACCTTTTCCTGTTCCTAATTACCTACAGTTTTAAAAAAATTGTATTTTGGGATTTCTATGTTTATTCTTTCTAAATATCTAAAATTGACATACCTGACAAAGTCCTCAAACACTGAGTTAATTTGTTGGAGCTTGATTTTAACTTAATATGAAGCATTTGGTTTAAACTGGAATATGATAATGTTGAGGTCTAGATTTGGGGTACCTAAATGAAATTAGGGTTTAGTTGAGGTCTAGTGGCAGGTTTGGGGTACAAGGAGTCAAATGGAGCTCCCCTGCAACTCCCCTGGATTCCGCACAAGAATACGGTGGTAAATGAGGTCTAGAAACAGTGCAAGTCCCCAATAAAGGTATTTATCAGCCCGAGAGCTAGATTGATAAAAGAGGTTTATTATTGGGTTTGGAAGTAAGTAGATAGGTGAAGGTAGAGATAAGGAGGGCACCGGACAGAGGGTCCAGTGGACAGAAGGTTTTCATATGGCTAGCATGTTTGGGACCTCTGCAAAGAGGGGGTCCCAGCGTGTCCCTTTTATACTGGGAGATTTAGCTCGAGGGGCTTTTGGGTGTAGCCCCAAAATTGGCTCAGATCTGGGTGGGGCTGGGACAGGCCTAGATCTTCTATTGGAATACAAAGGGACCAGGATTTGTGAGTTAAAGGGTAATTACATTACCTAAGGGGGGCTGGGAGTCACAAAGAAAGGAATCTTTCCCACATCAATAAGAAACTGCTTTGGAAACTTTAGGGAGAGAGAAAAGCTGACAGGTATCTGAACCTTGATGGCTTCATGTTTTAAAATTTTAAAAATAAAAACAGTCTTAGAAATCATATTTCTGACCTAGAGATGAAACAGAGCTTACGCTGAGCTTCTCTGTCTTAAGTTAATAAACAAAAAGAGAAGCTTTGAACACAGTGGGAGAGAGAGAAGTTATTAGTGACCTCTGGCTCTTTTCTGGTCCTAGCTTCTGTCCTCTTCCTCATTTTTTCCTTTTCCTTTTGGATAGTTGTAGTTTGTAGTTTGGGAGTTGTTGAATGTGGATTGGGTTTATTGGTATGGGAAGATGGGATGAGGACAATTTAAAAATAATGTTGACTTCAGGAGATCAGCAATGTTAAATCGTTGGGCCAGACAAGTTTAACTTGTCTCTTTCCTACGCTAATAGTACCAAATTTCATTCTTTCCAAATAAGACTTAAATAGGGACTAGAGAGAGCATAGGCGAGTAGGTGGCTCAGTGGATAGATTGCCCACCCAGACTGAAGTTAAGAAGACTCATCGTCTTAAATCAAATTGGCCTCACATATATTAGCTATGTGATCCTGGGCAAGTAATTTAACCCTGTTTGCCTCAATTTCCTCATTTGTAAAATGAGCTGGGGAAAGAAATGGAAAACCACTTTAGTATCTTTGACATGAAAACCCCAAATGGGATCATGAAGACATGACTCATGAAGAATAGGACATGACTGAAAGGACTGAATAACAAAGAGAGAACTTGTATATGATTATTTGTTGAATAGAATGTGTGATTAGCATCTAAAACAATGCTTTGTTGATTTGCTTAGCAAGAAGACCTGAAAATTGTTTTGTTATTTGGAAGCCTGCTTTACTAATGGTGTTTAGTATAAGAGGATTGTTTTTTACTTGTATGTGAAGTGAAAAGAATGTACATTATTTTCTTTTGTACTAATATAATGAAGGTTACTAGATCTGCATTTTAAATGTTGTTTTTACATTTTTGCTGTAGTACTTCAATTATACCTTTTTTTTTGCATTTTATAGGTCAAATGTAATATTTTTGTTTAGAATGGTTTGCTGAATAGATTTTTCATCTACACATAATACTATTTATTTTTTAAAAAATAAATTTTTATTGATGTTTTCTATTTCTTCCATCACTATATTCTCCTCATATCCATTCCTCCTACCTCTCCCAGATAATTATCCTATATAAGCAATATGCTTTAAAGAAGAAAATGAAGTAAAAGGGACAAAAAAAAAATCAGCAAAATTGATCAATGCAATGAAAGTCTGAAAACATCTGCAGTGTAGATCCTGTTAACCTTGCAAAGGAGATGTATAGGGGGAGTTTTTTCATATATCTCTCTGTTGAATAGATTTAAAAAATTAAGTTCTCAACAGTCTGTTTCCCAATGCACAGGATTTTAGTGGCCAGCATGACAATAAAGAACACTCAGTAGAAAAAAGAGAGCTTTTTTAACTTGGGCCTCCTACTATGGGAAAGTAAAGGAAAATAAAATCTTCAATGATTTGAAGACAGCTTGTATATTTCAAACTATATTCAAATACTGTTTCTGGTAGTCAATAAACTTTTTTTTTTATCATACTCTATTTAAAAAAAATAAGTTTATTGATTTTCCCCCTCTTCTCAGATTGCCATTCTCATATAACAAAGAACATTATTTAAAAAAGAAAAAAACCCCAACACAACTTTGCAAAAATATGGGAATATTTGCAATGTGTAACACATATAAACCTCCTTTCTCCACAAAGTAATGGTGGTGGGTGCTTGGGGATATCCTCATATATATCTTCATTTGAGTTATGTTTGATTTCTAATAATTGTTGCATTCACTTGATTATTTTCAGTGTGCAATTCTTTCCATTTGCAGTGCTGTAGTCATATATAGCTTTCTTGGCTACATTTACCTCACTTTGTGTCAGTTCTCATAGACATTTACATGCTTCTTTGTATTTATCACACATTTCTTATAGCAACAATATTTCAAATACATTCATGTATCACAATTTGTTCAGTCACTGCCCATTTGAATGGGTATCTAATTAGTTTCTAACTCTTTGCTATCAAAGTGCTGCTATGAACATTTTGGTGTATGTGGGAGTCACTAAACATTTATTAAGCACTTACAATGTGACAGAGGATGTGCTAAATGCAACAGATATAAAGAAAGGTAAAAGATAGCACCTCTTCTTTTTTTATTATTATTATAGCTTTTTATTTACAAGATATATGCATGGGTAATTTTTCAGCACTGACAATTGTAAAGCCTTTTGTTCCTCCCCCAGATGGCAGGTTGACCAATACATGTTAAATATGTTAAAGTATAAGTTAAATACAATATATGAATACATGTCTATACAGTTATTTTGCTGCACAAAAAGAATCGGACTTTGAAATAGTGTACAATTAGCCTGTGAAGAAAATCAAAAATGCAGGCGAACAAAAATAGAGGGATTGGGAATTCTATGTAGTGGTTCATAGTCATCTCCCAGAGTTCTTTCCCTGGGTGTAGCTGGTTCAGTTCATTATTGCTCCATTGGAATTGGTTTGGCTCATCTCATTGTTGAAGAGAGCTACGTCCATCAGAATTGATCATCATATAGTATTGTTGTTAAAGTATATAATGATCTCCTGGTCCTGTTCATTTCACTCAGCATCAGTTCATGTAAGTCCCTCCAGGCCTTTCTGAAATCATCCTGCTTTTCTTCATCTATACATAATACTATTTATTTTTTAAAAAAATAAATTTTTATTGATGTTTTCTATTTCTCCCATCACTATAACTTCTCCTCATATCCATTCCTCCTACCTCTCCCAGATAATTATCCTATATAAGCAATATGCTTTAAAGAAGAAAATGAAGTAAAAGGGACAAAAAAAATCAGCAAAATTGATCAATGCAGTGAAAGTCTGAAACATCTGCAGTATACAGATTTCTTACCGAACAATAATATTCCATAACATTAATATACCACAATTTATTCAGCTATTCTCCAATTGATGGGCATCCATTCAATTTCCAGTTTCTGGCCATTACAAAAAGGGCTGCCACAAACATTTTTGTACATGTGGGTTCCTTTCCCTTCTTTAAGATCTCTTTGGGATATAAGCCCAGTAGAAACACTGCTGGGTCAAAGTGTATGCACAGTTTGATAACTTTTTGAGCATCATTCCAAATTGCTCTCCAGAATGGCTGGATGTATTCACAATTCCACCAACAATGTATCAGTGTCCTAGTTTTCTCACATTCCCTCCAACATTCCGCATTATCTTTCCCTGTCATTCTAGCCAATCTGACAGGTGTGTAGTGGTATCTCAGAATTGTCTTAATTTGCATTTCTCTGATTATTAATGACTTGGAGCATCTTTTCATATGGCTAGAAATAGTTTCAATTTCTTCATCTGAAAATTGTCTGTTCATACTCTTTGACCACTTAGCAGTTGGAGAATGGATTGATTTCTTATAACAGTCAATTCTCTATATATTTTGGAAATGAGGCCTTTATCAGAACCTTTGACTGTAAAAAATGTTTTCCCAATTTATTGGATAATACCTGTTCTTAAGAAAATAAGATCTAAACGGAAGAGACAGAATGCAAACAATTTTTATAAAACTAGCTTTATAAGTAATGAAATATAGATATAGAGGGAAGACAATAGAATTAAGGAAAATTGAGAGGCTTCCTGGAGAAGATAGGATTTTAGCTCAGACTGGAAGGAAACCAGGAGGGAGAGAAGTCTAGACTTGTGGGAAAGCCAGTGAAAATGGTTGTGGTTAGAAGATGGATGGAGATGGAGAAGGAGGGAGAGGGAAGGGAAGAAGGAGAGGGAGAAGGAGAGAGGGAAAGGGAGAAGGAGGGAATGTGTGTGTGTGTTATAGGAAGAAAAGATTGGGGGGGAGAGGTTATGAAAGGCTTTAAATGGGAAGCAGGATTTTATATTTCATCTTGAAGGTGAGAAGGAGCCACAAGAATTTGAGTAGGGGGAAGTGACATGGTCATTCCTTCACTTATATTGGTGAGTGTCATTTTCTGGCTGCTTCTTGTTTTGGAAAAAGGTAATTTTGTGTTCATTTTTTTTTTCTGTTTTTGTTTCTTTCTTACCCATTCATTCTTTCCCCTTGCTTTCTTCTTATTTTCCCAAGAACCTATAAAGTCAGAAACTTTTTTTCTTTCCTGCCTAACCAGAAGTTCTAAATCACTCCAGCAAGTGATCCCACCAGGAACCCTGTACTCTTTCCACCAATACTTCTATTGGAAGTTGGCTTCTGCCAATCAGTTCCCAATGGTGTACTTGTTTGTGTTTGTGTGTGTATGTGTGTGTGTGTGTCTTTTTGCTCATGAATCTTATTCTTTAAGCTACCTTCTGTCTTCTCTGCCTGACAGAGGCATGAATAATTTACTGTTAGTTTTGAAAGCTAAACTCTTAATGCAAAAGTTATCTGTTTGAGTTAATTTTCATATTTGATGAACAATGATTTCCAGAGTTGTCTCTGAGCCAAAATTTCTGCAATATGATTAATGAATATTTTAATTTGGTATGGGGAAGACATTTAAGCTCCTGTTTTCAAAGAAGACCTGTTGAGAAGGTGAATTGTTGAGAGCATTCTACCATGATATATCATTGCCAAAGTTAAATTAATCATGTCAGTCTGTCAACGACATTTATTAAATGCTTACAATGTGTCAAGGGCGGGGGAGGAAGGGTGGGAGCAGTCATAAGTACACAAGATGTGTAGAATTTGTATAAAAAAAGTAAAAATAGCATCTAGAGACAAAACTTGGTGTCATTGAAGGCTGACATTGAACTTGAATTTGAATCTTTCCTTATTCCAAGTTCAACACAATAGCTATGTGACCATAAGTAAGTTCTCAACATGAGTACTCCAGACAACTCTCTCAAATGATAAATTGGGAATCAGTTGCTGATCTGCATTGTTAAAGAAAGTTCCCTGTTATACCTTTGAAATTACACACACACACACACCCTAATTTCTAAATTGGTTTACACAATTAGCTGAGAACACTGAATGGTTAAATGGCATACCTTGCACACTCAGCCCACTGTGAGACCCACTACAATTAGAACACAGTTCTTCCAGACTATATTTTTTGACCATCATTCCACCTTCCTATCCACACTAAGGAAATCAAAGGGTCAGACCAAAAAAACATTCACCTGTGTTCCCTCCACTTGTTTTTAACTTATACTTGTGCTTTGTAACTTTTTTTTTTTAATGAGAATGAAATTTATGTTTTATAAATGCTAGAACTTTTAACAAACTCTCCCTTTAAGGAACTATATTTTAATAATATATATTATATATGAGAATGGCAGATCTTTAGTTTGACAAGAAAAATTGTTCCTCTCTCTAGGATGGTCCCCACCTTCAAGGATATGGAACTATCCTTTTCTATTTCTTTCTGGGAAGCATGATTTTCCCTTAGGTAAACCCTTATTCAAGATCAGATCAGACTGGCAAAGAGCCTTGGGAACAATGAACAATGAAGCTCTGCTTCAGTCCCCTGCCTCTGAGAAATTCTCTTCTACTCTTTACTTGCTGTCCTTTCTACCACTTAAATCTATTTTGTCTTGACTCATATTTTTGACAAGAGAAGCCCAAATTATCTCTTGCTCTCCTTTGGGAAATTTATAAATATAACAATCCATAAGATTTTCTTTCATTTATTTCAGAAACCCCCTGACAGGATAAATTTCTGGCAATTGAAGTTCCAAATTTTTTGGTTTTTATCTCTTACTTGTAAATAATGAGCATAAATATAAAGAACAGAAAAACTTTTGTATTAAAAAATATATGCATCCTCTCCGTGGGAGAAATTGAAGAAAAAAAAGAAGGCAAAATATCACTGTTCATGATTTGCCTTGAGGGAAGTGAGGAGTTCAACCCAAGCTGATCTTGTAGTCAGCTTCAGTAGCAGATAACTTTGTCTTCTTTACCTTTTCTCCCAGTATCCTAAATTGCCATCTCCTTTAGTTTGGATTTGAAAGTTTTACTTTTGATTTGGCAATCTTTCTTGCTATTTTTCCTGTTCTTACTTCAAAAACTTTTGGTACTTTGCTGACTTGCGGTCATCTGAGGAGAAACTGCTGCCTCTTTAAGACTTTTTTCAAGGCATTCTCCAATTGATAAATGGTCAAAGGATATACAGACAATTTTCAGATGAAGAAATTAAAGCCATTTCTAGTCCAGATGAAAAAATGCTCTAAATTACTATTGATTAGAGAAATACAAATTAAGACAACTTTGAGATACCACTTTACACCTCTCAGATAAAATGACAGGAAAAGATAATAATGCTGTAAGGAATATGGGAAAACTGGGACACTAATGTATTACTGGTGGAGTTGTGAGCTGATCCAACCATTCTGGAGAGCAATTTGGAACTTACCCTTTGATCCAGCAGTCTCTCTACTGGGTCCTTATCCTAGAGATTAGAAAAAAAGGGAAGAAGACCCATGTGTGCAAAAAAGTTTGTAGCAGCTTTTTTTTTTTTTTTTTTTTTTTTTTTTTGTGGAAAGGAATTGAAAACTGAGTGAATGCCCTCAGTTGGAGAATGGCTGAATAAATTATATGTGAATGTAATAGAATATTATTTTTCTATAAGAAACGATCAGCAGGATGATTTCAGAAAGGCCCGGAGAGACTTCCATGAACTGATGATGAGTGAAATGAGTAGAACCAGGAGTACATTGTACACATGTACAACAAGATTGTGATGATTGACTCTGATGGACTTGGCTTTTTTCAACAATGAGATGATTCAGGCCACTTTCAGTAGACATCTGATGGAGAGAACCATCAGCATCTAGAAAAAGACTATGAGAACTGAATGTGGATCACAACATAGTATTTTACCTTTATTTGTTTGCTTGCTTGGTTTTTTCTCTCACTTTTTATTTTCCTTTTTGATATGATTTTTCTTGTGCAGCATGATAAATGTAGAAGTATGTTTAGAAGAATTACACACCTTTAACTTATATTGGATTACTTTCTGTCTAGGGGAGGGGGGAGGTGAGAGGTGAGGAGGAGGGAAAAATATGGAACACAAGGTTTTGCAAAGTTGAATGTTGAAAAATATCTTTGCATGTATTTTGAAAAATAAAAAGGTATTATTAAAAAAAAAAAAGACTGACTCCTTCTTTGGACCATGAATTCAACACAAGCTAAAGAATTCCATTCAGACCAGCAAAACTTTTATTTCCAGCTATATGTGTCCTTGGCAAAGGGGATTATAAGGGTTATATTAGGAACAGAATAAATTAGCAACATTTCAGAATTTCCTATGTTATCCTGCTACTCTACCTAAGCTTCCTGCTCAGAGGAATTTCCACTATTGAGGAGATAATTCCCTCCATTGAATTCTCAGTTTGATAGCTTTGTCAGTGTATTGAATAAAACCACCAAAGGTAATTTGAAGGTTCATTTACTATTGGCAATGTTCAGCTGTCAACCGGGGCAAAATTGGGGTGAATTGAAATTTTATTTTTCACTTTTCTTTTTTCAGTCCTTTCCTTCTTCAGAATTTTCTCCTTCTACCCCCCACCTCCCAGCCCCCCATCAAAGTCAAGTTTTAGGAAATTTTCTGTCCATCACTTATATTTTATGATCAATTTTAAATAGAGGCACTACCTTTGCCACAGGTTTTTGATTCTTGAGTTATGCCTCTTAAAACTTACTATAGTCTCTGAAAATAGAATGAGACTGTTGTAGAAATTCAGCCCTTTTCTGTTGAGGAAAGAGAACTTTAAGGAGGGGGAAGATAGGTGCATCTTCCTTGGTCACCTGCAATCAGTAGTACTAGTTGCTGTTTGATAATTTCCTTGAGAAAATCTATTAACCTTGGAGAGATGTAAATTAGGAGGAGCTCTACTTTCTATTAATAAAAAGGGAATAAAAATTTCATTTTTGAGTGAACAGGATATTGCAAATTACTGTGATTAATCACACCATCCCAAATTGTTCAAGTAGGGAGTAGGATGAGAGTGATGAAGAAAAAGACAACCTTTTGCCATTTCAAGGTCACTGGTAAAATGGACCAAATCGTGGGAGAGGGTACAATTTTGTGTTATTTGCTTTTCTTTTTATCCCCAACTTTTGGAATGTTGCTTGGTGCACAGTAGGTGCATAATACAGGCTTTTTGACTTCAATCGATTTTATTGTCAGTGACAAGCAAAAGATCACTGAGAGTCAGGGGATTCTTGTCCTTAGTTTTACAAACCATGATAAGCTGGGTTTGGCTAGTTAAAGGGAAGGACAACCTAACAGTCCTCAAACTATGGCCTGCGGACCAGATGCAGCAGCTGAGGACGATTATCCCCCTCACCCAGGGCTATGAAGTTTCTTTATTTAAAGGCCCACAAAACAAAGTTTTTGTTTTTATTATAGTTCGGCCCTCCAACAGTCTGAGGGACAGTGAACTGGCCCCCTATTTAAAAAGTTTGAGGACCCCTGAATTTTGTCTTATGAAACTCTAGAAGTTGAAGCTATCTGAGTAATTGGAATAATCTGAATATCAAAAGGGGATAGCAGTGAAGACCTCTAAAAAATAGACTTTATATCCCTTTGTAGTTTTTTCTGTTTTGTGGGATATTTGGTATATTTACATTTATACTTAGCAAAGGGTGGAGACAAGTCTTACTAATTTATTGATATCTGCCTGGGACAGAAGTTGCTTATAAATATTTATTATTATTATTTTTAATATCCAGTATTTTATTTTTTATTTTTGTGGATTGAGAGAGGCTTTGGAGTCAGAAAGATTCAGTATAAGCCTGCTTCAGACATTTAATAGTTGTGTAACCCTGGATACATTTCTTAGCCTCTCACAGCTTCAGTTTCCTTCTAAGTAAACTAGAATAAGACCAGATCTGAATGAAAGCAAAAGTGAGGAAACTGGGCTTTTGCCCCATGGTGGGGAATTTAGGGAATGGAAACAGTACCACCTGAAATGTCATTACCTTTTCACATTGCTCCCATGAGGATCGAAGAAATAACATTTCCTTTGCTTGCCATATCTCTGTGACTATAGTTGTAGGAGCTTCATTCCTCAATAGAGATAGTTTTGTCCAGGAACACTTCCTCCCCTTCACTACTGACACTTGTTATAGGTATAAAAATAGCTAGTTATGGCTCTGGTTAACATACTAAAATTTTGAAGTTACACTTAGATTGCCAACTTTATACTCATATTTTATCAGGGATATGATTTGGAAATGGCAAAACCAAACAAATATTTTTATATCTATGTGTCCCTCTATCCATATGTCTTTTCACCTATCTATCTTTATATCCATTACAAAGTGTTAGTACTGGAAGGGACCTTACGTATCATTTATTTCAATTCCCATTTTTTCCAAATGATGAAACTGGCTGAAAGCTTACTAGCTATTAGAGCCAAGTCTTATGGTTCCAAGTACTCTGTTTTGTGCATTTCACTATGCCCGTTTCTTCCTCTTTGCCTATTCCAGAATATCAATAGGACTTCATATGCTGACTTTTCCAAAAGATTCACCATGAAGTTTTTTAAATAATCAAACTTTCCTGATACATTGAAACATGATTCATTTTATAAAAACTGATTTCATTTTTTTAATATATATATATATATATTAATTTTATTTAATAGCCTTTTATTTACAGGTTATATGTATGGGTAACTTTACAGCATTAACAATTGCCAAACTTATTGTTCCAATTTTTCACCTCTTACCCCCCACCCCCTCCCCCAGATGGCAGGATGACCAGTAGATGTAAAAACTGATTTCAAAAAGGTTTTAGAATCAAATGGATATTGACAATTACTTAGTTATTTACTCTTTTTAACTTTAAGATAATTAAGTTCCATGGAAGAGAAGTCTCAGATGTCAAATTCAATACTTTTCTTTGCTATTCTATAATGTCTCATCATAAGTTTTTAGGGATATGTCAATTATAGTTATATTAACATTCTTGCTATAAATGAAGCCAGAAGGCATAAGTAAAGTTGTAGCCAATCAGAAAGGCAAATAAAGGAATCAATGGAGTTGGTTTCATGGTGTGACCAAAATCAGTAAGATATATCCTTCTTCTCTTCTACTAAGATATATCCTATTTTTTTTAACAGTTTAAAATTCCAACTTCTATATGAAGCCTTTCCTGCTTCCCTTCTCCCCAAATTATATTGAACTGATTTTTAAAACAGCATATGCCTATATATAGGCAAATATTTTCCTCTGCAAGATTATAAGCACCTTAATTTTTCTGATTTTCAATTTTTTTCTCTTATTTCAAGAATATTTATGATGGTCATACATAGGAAGACTATTCTGAAGTCAGTTAAAGTGTAATGTGCTTCCATTTCTTTTAGAAGAAAGTGAACGAATTTACAAACTTGATGAGATCGCTTAAACTGAGTCAAAAATTTACCTTCACACTTGGTAATAACAAGGTAGGCCAGGCAAAAAACCATCTGTTGGAAAATATGGTTCAAGATTAAGAAATAAAAGAGAAGAAAGGTTTATGGATAACTTAGAAACCCCATGTCTCTATCTCGTGAATATTTTTTCTAAAGGTGTAAGTAAGTTGGAAGGTGCCAGACGGGATAAGTTCTGAACAATATAAAATATACCTATCTTCACAGAAAGTTTTTAGATTAGTTTGGTTTTATAAAGACTAATTGATTATCAGTGTCAGGGATAGATAGGATCCTTTTTAAGTCTCTCTTCCAAGTTACCTAAGAAGTAGAATACGGAATGCTGAACTCAAAGCTGGAAGGAAGTGAGTTTGACCTGTTTCTGAAGTATATTAGCTGTATGACACTAGGAAAGTTATTTAATCTCTCAGGTTCCCACACTCAATTCTCTATAACTATAAGTTGCAGACAAGGACCTGTTTTGATTGAGGAAAGGAATTATAGGTTAATTCCTGTCCTTCTCCTTTGTTATTTTCTAATGGGAAAATCCTACAAAGAAGGAAGATGAGAAATAATAAAAATGGTGAAAAGCAGTGAGAGAGAAAAAGACGGCTGTAGAAAGCACAGTAGGAACCTTTAAGTTACGTCATCCAAAGAGTATTGCTAAAAATGGAAGAATAACAACTTAATGGAAAATAAAATACATTTGCCAGAATTTTTATAGCAATCTATTCTTAGCATCAATAATAATATCACCACATTTGGACTCCATATCTTGTGATGATGTAATTGCAATGAGCAAATGAAAATAATGCTCAAAATGATGAAGTTGGAAATGATGGCTATACCAAACCAGGTTCACACTGAAGAAACCTATCATGGAAATAACACAATTTTGAGAGAATAAAGGAATTGAATTTTTATATATATTATAGAAAGGAAAAACACCAAATGATCATAATGGGTCTTATTTCTAGAAAATGATCCAGAGGGCATCAACTATTCTTCTGTATCTTTAATATTTTTGATAATATATTACATATATACTTAGGGCATTCTTTTTTTATTATAACTTTTTATATACAAAACATATGCATGGGTAATTTTTCAACATTGACCCTTGCAAAAACTTCTGTTTCAATTTTTCTCCTCCTTCCCTCCACCCCTTCCCTTAGACGGTAGGTAGTCCCATACATTTTAAATATGTTAAAGTGTATGTTAAATACAATATATGTGTATACACATTTATACAGTTATCTTGTTGCATGAGAAAGATCGGATTTAGAAAGAAGGTAAAAATAACCCGAGAAGAAAAAACAAAAATGCAAGCAAACAATAACAGAGTGGAAATGTTATGGTCCCTACTCATTTCCCAGTGTTCTTTCTCTGGGTGTAGCTGGTTCTTTTCATTACAGATCAGTTGGAACTAATTTGGATCCTCTCATTGTTGAAGAGAGACTTAGGGCATTCTTGATGAAAGTGTGATAAAGAAAGATATAAGTTTTTATAGACTTTTGATAGCATACTACACCTTCACAGTCACATGTGAATGAGTCTAGATCCTGGGATTTTTTTTTTCCAATACTCAGCCACTACAATTAAAAAAAAATCATTTAATTAAAAAAAAAAAAAAAACCTTAGCTTTAAAGGCTATTCTCCAACAAAGCTATATTAAAATAATAAACATTCCCTTATCTCTAATGGTTTCTGTTGAAGATTTGCCAAGTACTTTTCTCACCATAATCATAAAGTAGTTATTATAAGGATCATTTAACCTTATTTTTATCATTATTTAAGTCACAATGAAGTGACTTATATACAGACAAATTGGTAAACATTCAATTTTTTGAATTTGAACCTAGGAATCTCCTTGCTTTAAGTTCAGTGCCTTTTCCAGTATATCATGCTGGTTCTATACTAGAAAGATCAAGTTCATCAATTTCATGGTCACCAATATCAAAACAGTGAATAAGGAGATGTATGATTGCCAAAAGTGTCAATGCCATAGAGGATGTCCTGTGAGGAGAAATAGAAAAAGGCTTCTCTATAGATAATGACATCCTCCAGATACTCTTATTTGTGGATAATATTGTCTAGATTGAATTAACTCCCAAGATACTATATGCTTCTTTAGTGGAATCTAAAATTTCCCATAGAAATAAAACATATGGGTGAGGAATGACTTTTGCCTGGACATGCTGTTGGCTGGATAGTCCATTGAGTTAATCAACCAGTACACACACACACACACACACACACACCCTCAGGTATTGAAGTGGTACAATGGAATCTGGTAGGCTAATTTTATAGGAAAGTTGGTTATATCCACTTTAGGAAATCGTATAACTTCATAACAATTCTAAGCTGTTCTTAGATATACAAACTCCTTTAAAAAAAAAAAAACAACAACAAATTATGTTGTGTGGTCATGAATTATGGAATGGTACAATTTACAAATAATCAGACTGTGGATAATCCCATAGATTTAGAGCTGGAAGGGACTTTGAGTCATGTAATATACCTTTTTAATTTATAGATAAGGAAACTGAGATTCAGAAGTTAAGGAACTTGTCTAGTGTCACACAGAATGGACATTCAGAAAACTCATCTCCTATGACTCCAAATTCAGTGTTCTTTCCACTTAACTTGAAGTGTCTGTTAGTACTTTAGATTGCATCTATGATGATTTGTATGCAAGAAGTTGTGTAACATGTGTCATTCAGGAAATGAATGATTGGAAAAGGAAAGAGGCCAGTCATGTAGCAAGAGTAAGGGATAGCAGATAAACAGCCTCAGAGCTTCAGAGGAACTTGTAAAACATTGGAAGACTGAAAGAAAGTTTCTAAAATTTATTAGATTGTTTAGAGAGGACATATGGGAGGGCATGGACAAGAATTGCATAGAATAAGATATGAATGGATTGTGATCTAGGGGAGGAAGATGGTATACATATCATTGAAATTAAAGATCCTTTGAAGTATAATAATTATTTTTGAGATGATGGTATGAGCTATTGAATTAGGAGTGGTTATGGCTCTCAAATTCATCATCAAGTGGCCAGCCTACGTGTTAAACTTCTTAGCTTGGGCACTTATAAGAAAGCAAACTCAATCTGTTTGTTGCTTGGGCCACTTTCAAAGTTATTCCATTGTGATAGAACCTGATAGAACTTATACTTTATTTATCAATATAGAAGTAGATCTTGGTACCTTCAAACATACCAATATTGATAATTTTAAATAAAGATGAACATGATTAGTAAACATTGTCTTAGTTTTCAATGGTTTAATTTCTAGATCCCTCAGTTATTTTAGCTGTTTCTGATATATTCTTCCCTTATAGGCCCCTCAATACTTATCTGCCCTTGGAAGAGTAGGTATTCTTCACAGTGAAAATCAATTGATTGGATAATAATGATTGAGAGAATGAATATTATAATGTGAGGTGAACCTATTCTAAAGAAGGACTAAGGGATGTGACTGATTATATCTCTCTTACCCCTCTCTACTCAGACAAATATTAGGAATCTGAACAAAGGGATCTACTCCTCATCCAACCCTGTTTGAGTAAAATATAATGGTCAGAATTAGATTCTTTTTGTAAGGCTTTCTAGTTGGGTGGGGTAAGAATTCCATCTAGATAGGGTAGTCTATTTAGATAGGGAAGTTTTTTTGATCAAGGTCCAAAATCTTCTTGAGAGATGGGGCTTTTTTTTTTTTTTTTAAATTTTAAATAGTATTTCTGCCCCAGTTATAGATCAAGCCAATTTTTAGCATTCATTTTTTACAAGATTTTGAGTTCCAATTTTTCTCCCTCCTTTCTCTCCCTTCTTCCTAAAATAGTAGGCAGTTTAATATAGGTTATGCATGTGTTATCATGCAAAACGTATTTCCATATTAGCCAGAGTTGTGAAAGAAGAATCAGATCAAAAGGAAAAATAATACAAAAAAGAATAACAAGTGAAAAAAGTATTTTTGATCTGCAGAGTCCATCAGTTATCTGGATATGGATAGCATTTTCCATCATATAAATTGTAATTGTCTTAGATCATTATGTTGCTGAGAAGAACTGTCATTTATAGTTGATCATCATACAATGCTGTTGATATTGTATATGATGGATTTTCTGGTTCTGTTAATTTCACTTTGCATCAGTTGGTACAAGTCTTCCTAGATTTTTCTGAAATCTACCAGTTTATCATTTCTTTTGGTATGATAGTATTCTATTATATTCACATACTGCAGTTAGTTCAGCCATTCTCCAATTGATGGGCATTCCCCTAATTTCCAATATTTTGTCGCCACAAAAAGGGCTGTTATGAATATTTTTGCACATGTAGGTAAGTTCTTTCTCCTTTTTTATGATCTCTTTGTGATTAAGATCTAGTAAGATATTTCTGGATCAAAGTGTTTGCACAGTTTGATTGCCCTTTGGACATAAATCAAAACTGGAGAGATGGGACTTTAAATAAGGAAATGTCTACCCCCCCCATCCTTTCCTTCATCCCCCTCCCCATAGTAATTATTAATATAAGAAAGAAACAATCATTTCTTTTACTATCAATTGTATAATGATTATGGCACATTTTGAAGATATAACTATTTCTCGATCTCTTTGATACCATTTCTACTGTAATTTCCTAAATTATACCTTAGTGGCCTTCTAAATGTCTAACTAATTATCAGGGAATAACTTCAGTCCTGGAGAATACATGGCTTATTAAATACAGAATGGTGTTTGCAGAATCTTCAATTCGAGTTCTCTTAAGAGCCAATAACCAGCAGTAACAACCACCATGGTGTTTATATTACTGATTCATGAAGCAAAAAATATGGCAGACTGGATTTTTCAAAACAATTTCCTTAAGTCTTGTTAATCTCCAAGCGATAATTTCTAAGCATAAAGAGGTCAGCAAAATTTGTCTTCCTGCCAGAGAAAAGAATGAAGTTTTCTTTTTAATTTCATGCTGACACTATTTACTGACACATTTGCCTAAGATGAATCGATAAGTTTTGTCAAACAACATTTTCATATAATAATAAGTAGGTGAAAGAGGAGCTAAGGGAAATTATGAACTAATTTTAGAATGAAGAGCAACTACGTTACTACAAGCTGAAATTTTTGTGGCAATTGAGATAACAATGATGGTTTTAGAATTAAAATCAGTTTAGCATATATTCCTTTCACATACAAGCATTTATTTAGCACCTACTATGTTTCAGTTATTTTGCCAGATACTGATGATGTAAAAACAAAATAGTCTCTGCTTTTAAGAAATTTATAATAGATTGAGGAAAAAAATTGGATAGATAAATTCAAGTTATATTTAAATTAAGTTGAAGGGATAAAAGCAAAAAAATTAAATATTGATAATTCAAACTTCTTCCTCAGTGGTATAAAGATATCACTTTTTGAGTCTATTTTTGAGTCTATTTTTTTCTTAAAGTGTACAATGTTGCCAAATATGGTGATATTGGAAAATCAGAAAATGGGTTTCAAAAATTCTATTGCATGATTTCCAGAAGAAGTAGATCTGGTTAAAGCATGTTTTAGAAAACTGGAGGTTTATGGTTTAGAATAGACATGTTAAAATGGCATACAGTTAAATTATTCCAGCTTGTGTATAATTTTTTGTGTAATTCATTTTCTCATTTTCCTGAGACAAATAGAATTGCTTCCTGGTCATGTTTTTCTTTTTACATCAACAATTCTTACCATGTAGATGAAACCATTTAATTTTACAGTCATACAAATCTTGCTAAACATTGCCACTCAAATCTTTGTACCTAACTAAAATAAGTTTCATTTAATAATTTAATAAAAAATGGGATGGGGAGGGAAAATGACAAATAGTGGGTTGAAAATTAAAAAAAAATTATAAAAGAACAAAAAAATAAAAAAAAAAAAGAAGTGAAAACGCAAATTTAACTGACAGAGCTACATTTGGATAGGTAGCTTAGTCTAAAAGAAAGAAAGCTGAGTAGGATTGAGTTGTTGTAGGGTTTTGTCCTGGATCTTTCTGAAACTGTGTGCAACTTAATATACCTGCTTTCATTTTGGATTCATTTTGGGTTCATTTTGGTTATCCCCTATCCTTACTTAGGTCAAGTGCCCTCTTGCTTCCTTCCAAGAGGTTCAGGGTCTCCTGCTTTGTTGTCCCACTAAAGTCCTTCTCCAGTGAACTCAAAGATATAGAGCTCATCTTTACTTTAAATCTCTGATTAAAATTTACTAATCCATTCCCTTAGAGCCAAATGCATAAAGTCTCCTAAGGTGTTAAAGGCTGATTAAATGTTAATCTTAGCCTTTCCTGACCTTCAAAGCCTTAACTAACCTTCAAAGCCTTAACTGAAAACCTTAACTTGAAAAGTTTTTTGGGAAAAGAAGGGGAGGGAGGCCTCTGGACAAAACTTAATGTATGATCTATGTTCCCATTTTACATAAATTGAAGAAAATTAAAGAAATCATATCTATATCTATATCTATATATATATCTGTATATCTATATAGACACACATGTGTATATGCTTGCCCTCCCCCTCTGTTTCTCTCCCCACCCCAATTCTCTGGGTCTAAATTCCTCCAGCTGTTAAGTTAGTACAGTGTAGAGAAATATATAAAGAAACAGGAGTGTCCAGAAACAGAAAGGGTTACCTCATCATCTATGATATAGTGAGCCCTCTCTCCATCTCTGGAAATGTCTATGCAAAGGCTGCATGGCCATTTTTTCAGAGACATCAAAGAATTAGTTATTGTTTGAGAAAGGGGCTGGATAAGTGAACTTTAACAATGTAATCAGTTTTAGATTCTATTATTCTCTGAAAAGGAAAAGGAACATATAATGGGAAGTGGAACTAGAGAAAGATGTTCAAATTTGCTGTTGAAGTAATATGTTTTTTTTTCATTTTGGTGAAATGAAATGCTTAGTGTATTATCCAGAGCCTTCACCATGTGTTAAGTGAAAATAAATTAGAATATTTATTGATATACCATTGACAATTTAAAACTATATTTCATAAGCTACCACCACCATGTTTACTTTTCTAGTCAGAGAGCATGATTAGTTTGAAGTGAAAGCATTTAATGAAAGAGCAGAAACAAGCAATAACAAATAATATTGTCCCCATAAATCTGGTGCATATTTTTTTCATAAATAAACATGCTATCTGTGAGAAGAGTGGACATATATAGGTTTGTACATGTTAGGACAACTCATTCTGTTTGTGTTCTGTTAACATCATTATGCTGTTCTGAGCCTGCTTCCTCTTAGTCTTGCAAGACATGGTCTCTGCTAGGTGCCAAAATCCTGTTAGACATTAGTTAGCTGATTTCATGGTGGCTGCCAAGCATGACTCTGGGTCATTATAAGTTTATGGAGTTTTCCTCTGTCTTCAGGCTTAGCTGGAGTTCTCTGCTGTGGTGTTAGCCTTTTCCATAGAGGAAAGATAGATTTTTTTTTTTCTGTTACATGTCTTTTAAAAATCTTTTTATGATTTTTTTCTTCCTTTTCTGTTCACACCTGTTTTTATTAATGTCTCCTAAACCATTTTTGCCAAGTTAACAAGCCTTAGCTGGAATAGATATAATCACTGGTGTATGATCATATGGTGGTAATCATGCAAAATACCAAATTCTTGAATCATAGAGCTCCCCCCAGCTAAACAATGCCTTTAGATTTAGTTGTTTTATTTTTAAACTGTATTTTCTTTTCATTAAGGACAGTGTCTCTAATCAAAGATCCCACCTTTGGCATAGGATCAGGAAGTCTCTGTAACTGTTGCTTAATTGTTCCTAGAGATCTTTTGCTCCCAAACCCATATGTGGTTTTTCAATGAAATCCCACAAAACTGTGTGGATGTGACATCTTGAGTTCATTTTAAGGACCTAAAATGCTATGCATTTGCCTTGCGAATTAGTCTAAGCAAGCACAAAAGTGAAATCTGGAGGTCAAGATAATTTTCTATTTCCTGTCTAGCTACATTCCTAACTTTTTGTATTTATGTGTGACTAATAGACCTTTATAGGCTTTAAACCTATTTTATAACCATAAGATAAAATGATGAGTGAGAATGTAATGCTGGAGAAACTGAGGCAAGATAGAGATTAGAGAGTTTAATAATTTATTTGAAAGGGACAGATTTACTGGGACTAAATGGATCCATGATTTGGTCCCAGGGCTAAATGAGACTATCGTCTCCAAGAATTCAGCAAACAATGTGAGTTCTCAATGACAAATATATATATATATATATATATATATATATTTGTATGTATATGTGGCACTGGGGTAGACCAAGCCAGGGGCGGAGTCAGAGCACTGAGAGCTGGAACGGGACTCTGACTGGGTTGGGGGGAAGGCACCGGACATTCTGAGATTGGGAGAGGCATTCTGATAAGTAGGGAAGGACTGGGATCTTGATGTCAAAGATAGAAGGTCTTTCTCCTTATCTGGATCATCATGATTAGGAGGGAGGGGTGGTTTTGCAGGATTGAGCAGAACAATTAGAAACTGAGGCAGAACAATTCAGGGAAACCAAGGTAGGACAATTTAGGGAAATTGAGTCAGGACAATTAGGGAAACTGTGTCAGGACAATAAAAGAGAACTATGGCACAATAAGAAGTACAAACTTCTGGGTGAGGTTTGAGGGAATAGGTCCATTACAAAAATAATTAGTCTTCTTTAGTAATGTTTTATATTTGATTTGAACTCAATTCATGTTGATGGACCAGAACTCCTAAAAAAAAAAAAAAAGGCACATATCACATGTACACTATTCCTGGATTGTAAATTGGGACTGAGATTGGTATCAATGTCCAAGTCTTTCTGATAGTGTAGATCCTAAGTTATTCAAACCTCAAGATACTGCTCAGTCATTTCTGAGAAGGGCTGTTAAGAAATGAAATTGATCATCAAACATTTATTAATTTTATTTATTAAATCTGTATACCATTAGGCTCCCTATTCAACCCTCCCACCAATCCCACAGATAAGCTTATATTCTATCAGTTATATACAAAATAGACCCAAGATAATTTTGTAGGGAAGGAAGTTATTGGCTATGTGAAAATCACAATAATCCTCATGTAAAAGCTAGTTCTTAAATCTTGAATGGAACAAAGACTTCTAAGAGGCAGAAATGAGAACAGAGTACATTACATGAATGAGGGGCAGCATAGGCGTGGAGATGGGAAATATATGAGGAATAAAAAATATTTAATAAATAATTAAACCAATTTAACTGGACTATAGGATATATGGATAGAAATAAAATTAAGAAGGTTGGAAAGGTAGGTTGGGATCAGGTTGTGAAAACATTTAAATGTCAAACAAAAGAGTTTATATTTGACCCTATAGGTAATCAAGAGTCCTTGGAGTTGATATGATTAGGCCAGGACTTTAGGGAAAAAATGTTAGTTGTTAAGTAAAAGATTAGAGTAAGGAAAAACTTGAACCTTGGAGACCAATTAAAAGCTGCTGCCATAGTGTGGTGGAGAGGTGATGCGGGCTTTTCCACTAGTGGTGGGTAGAGAATGTGAGTAGAAAGAAAGGGACAGACTGGAATGATGCTCTGGATAGTAGAAATGGCAAGGAATTGGTAACTAATTGGATATGTGAGAAAAAGGAAGAGCGGAAAGAGTTAATGCAGCTTTCTAAGAGGCTTTACTTGTACCTCTGGGTTTTGGGTAGAATTGGTCTTTCTCAAGTTTATATGGACAATTTCTTTGTATATTGTGGGATTTTTTTGGGGGGGTTTGATTTAATATTTTATTTTTCATCAGTCACATGTAAAACAATTTTTTACATTTGTTTTGAAAACTTTGCATTCCGGATTCTCTTCTTTTTTCCACATCTCCCCCCATTGAGAAGGCATATGGATACATTTCCATAAGTCAAATTGTAAAAAAAAACCTAGATCTAAAAAAGCCCTTATGAAAAATAAAGTAAAAAAAAAAGTATGGGTTCAATCTGTTTCCTGATGTTATCAGTTTTCTCTGGGTATGGAAGGCATTTTTCATCATAAGTTCTTCACAATAGTCTTGGATCATTATTTTACTGAGAATAGCAAAGATATCACATTTTAATCCCACAACATTACTATTACTTTGTACCCCATACATTTCACTTTGCATGCATTCATGGAGCACTTTCCAGGTTTTTCTGAGAGCATCCTGCTCATAATTTCTTATAGAACAATAGTATTCCATCTAATCACATACCACAATTTATTCATCTATTCCCCAATTGATGGGCATCTTTTATGGGACTTTTCTAGTCAGATCTGTAGCTTTTCTATGGCAAAATCAATGGCAATTGCCTTTTTTGCTAAGAGGTTTATTGGATTTAAGATTGTTAGTGATTTGGTATATGAAATGTTTCTAGATGAATTGAGTATTGATACCTTGTATTAAGCTACTTCCCCTTTCATTTCTGTATGTGTTTTTCCTGTCTGTTCCTAAGGGTCTGATGATTGTTGGATTCAGCTTACTGTTCATCACACAGATGTTTAGCAAACTAAAGATAAGTTAATATGGCAGGAAATGTTTGATGCTCTAATTGTTCACTGTGATTTCATCTCAGATTTTTTTAGGCTTTTTTTGCCCTAAAGCGTATAAAAGAAATCAAATTAGAAGTATGAATTGAGAAATAATAATAGCAGTATCTTACTTACATATGGTCATTTGCACTTCCAAGAACTTGAATATGCATTGGTTCTTCAGACAATTCTCTCAATAAGCCATTGTGAATGTGAACAATGCACAGTATGACCTCGATTTTATAGATGAAGACTCAAACTTAGGGACTTAATATAGATGGGACTCAAACTCAGACTTTCAGGTAATAAGCATTATTTTCTTTCTGGGACATCTTGAGCCTCCAGTTTTAAAAGGAACTTAGTTAAAAGAACTAGTTAAGTGATAAGTCAAGAATTTAAAAACAATATAAGACACCAAAGTATAAGATAGCAAAGGGAAATATATGACTAATGACTAATTCTCAAATGAGTGCTAGAGATAACATATGTTATGACTTTATCTAGCTTTATTGAGTTGGGAAGAGACCCCTGACAAATGGTCTTCTTGCCTCATTTTGAACCTTTCTAATGACAAGAAGTTGAACACTTCATGAGGCAGATCCAAAAACAAAAAAATTACTGGAGATTGGAATAGTATAGATGGCTTCTTAGAGGAGATAGAACTTAAACTGGGCATTTGAAGAAAGGGCAAAATTTTGGTAAATAAAGAAAGAAGAGCAAGTCATTTCACATGAGATGATCCATTTGAAAAAAGGGAGAGATATAGGAATGTGTATGGAGTGTTTAGCAAGTTCAGGATTCAGTTATTAACATTAGTCAGGTATTAATCTTTTTAGGAATTAAGACTGGAAAATGAGTTGGTGTCTGATGTTTGAGGGTTTTGAAATAAGTAAAAAAAAGCACCAAGAAGTAGTAGCAATATCTCCTGGGAAGTAAGGTCATTTATTGGCAACCAGTAGGGATTTTGGAGAGAAAGTGAATAAAACTTGGAGTATTTGTCATTGATTCTAAGAACTAAGTAGCAATTTATAGATAAAGGAATAATAATAATTCCTTATATGTTGTTCTAGCCCTTCTGAAAAGAAATTTGGAATTATGTATCCAAAGTTACTAAACTGTGCACACATTTTGACTCAGCTGTACCACTCATTGGCCTTTTCCCCAAAGACATAATAGAGCAAAGGAAAAGAGTTATATGTGCAAAAATATTTATAGCAGCTCTTTACATATGGCTAAAAAAAATCCACAGTGTATGAATGAATGTTATGGAATAATAACAGGGGTCCTCAAACTACAGCCCGGGCCAGATGCAGCAGCTGAGGACATTTATCCCCATCACCCAGGGCTAGGAAGTTTTTTTATTTAAAGGCCCACAAAACAAAGTTTTTGTTTTTACTATAGTCTGGCCCTCCAACAGTCTGAGGGACAGCGAAGTGGCCCGCTATTTAAAAAGTCTGAGGATCCCTATGTCTAATATATGATGAAATGGATAGTTTCAGAGTTTCCTTTTCTCCTTCTTCCTCTTGGGTAGACTTCTATGAACCATTGCAGAGCAAAGTTCATAGAACCAGGCAAAAAATTGTACAATAATAATACTAACAACAAAGTTATAGAGAAAAACATATTTGAAACATATACTAGCACTCTGATCATTGGAATGATAAACCATGAATACAAAGGACTGAAGTTGAATCGTGCCATTCATCTCCTGCGAGAGAGGTGATGGATTTAAAATGCATAATGACACATATATTTTATGATATGGGCAATGTAAGAATTGATTTTGTTGGACTATGCATATTTGTTAAGAAGGGTTTTTTTTTATTTGAAAAATTGTTGAGGAGCCAGAGAGGGAGAGGGAGAGAAAAAGGGAGAGGGAGAAAGAAAGTATGCAAGAGAAGACAAGAGAGAGAAACAGAGAGAGATAGAGACAGAGCAAGAAATACTTATAAAAATATCAATGGTAAAATCATTTTGAAAAAAGAATAGTGGCTCCCAAAGGTATTTCCTATAACCAGAAACTCATGGGAAGTAATAATAAAAACTTCTTAGCATTCCTTTAAAGATTCAATTGTAGAAATTCTATAATCACAGAATTTTAGAATCAAGGGGACCGTAGAGATCATCTTGTCCCCCTTCTCCATTCCCCATTTTATAGCTCAGGAAATAGTCTAGAGACCTGTTCTGTTAAGTGATTATGTGATTAAATCAAGTTAATATATCTAGTTTATAGCAGAGCTAGCTATCCAATTAGAGAAAAGAAAGAAATTTTCCCCCTGTTTCCAACATTACACAAATATTTTATGCTAAATAAATTTTAAGTGTTTAAAAACTTGTGCAACTCAAATGGGAACAATTTTTGTAGCTGTCCAGATAAATTATTAATCCAGAATGTCTTTGCATAGTGAAGGGGATTAGAAAGACCCTCTCTTGGATATTCAGTTTGTTTGGGTATTCTGAAGTCCTTCTCAAGCATCTTTTCTATCTTCAAATTCTAAAGTGAATAACAACTGAAGTGAGGGCGGCCTACATTTTTTTGGGCAACTGGTCATAGATAAGATATAAACTTCAGAGGGCACTAGGATTTTGGGGAGAACTTTTATGGCAGCAAATTTCAGTTTATTATAATGAATTTTCTAAACAAACAACAAAAAAGTATAGCTGTCCAAAAATGAAAATATCTACATAATGAAGCAGCAAGTTCCCTGTTATTGGAAATGTTGAACAGAGAATAGATGACCATTTATCACAGATAGTCAGAGAATTCAATCTCTGTCAATTGATGATTTCTAAAAACTTCAAAATTCTATAAATTTAGATAAGAAGTTCTAGATGTGGGGGTAGGAAAAATGTATCTGTAATTGGAAGAAATTTACAATTTGGAGGAAGAGAGAAGGGCCACCAAGCTATGATGATAAACAGAATACCCTTCTAGGATTTAGTCAAGGAATTCCTTATGGGGCCAGACAGAAATCTTGGAATCAGAGACTAGAGGATGCTTTCACATATAAAGCAATGCTACCTTAGATGATAATATTTTGTTCCTCATGGCAAATATATTCCTGTATAATATTCTGCATTCCATTAAATTAACACTTATTAAATGCCTGCTGTTTTCAAGGCATTCTACTGATGAATAAAGGAGATGAAGTTTTGGTAAGCTATGCTTCTTGCTATCAAGTATATATTGTATAGTCTAGAGGAGTAAACACAAAAAAATGCCAAAATATATAAGTCCATAAGAATTTTTCAAACAGAGTGATCTAGAAGATCAGTCTTGACTGCGGTCAGGAGGAGGAAGGAGAATTACAGAAGTCTTCTTGGAGGAGATGCTATTTGAGTTTGTCTTCTGAATAAGAGAAAAAGACCTTTATAGATTATATAGATGCCTCTGACAAATGACCATCTTGCCTCTTCTTGAACACATCTAAGAAAGGGAACTTACTTCCCTATAAAACAGATCAAGAAATTCCATTTTTGAATAGTTATACTTTTGAGAAATTCAATGAACATTAAACATGCTGATGTGCATGGATGTGCATTTCAGGAATTTGGAATGGTGTGAGCAAAGGCATAGAAGAAAGCCAAGATCATATTTCCCTTTATGTGTATAGGGGAAGATTTGGGTGTGTTAAATGATTTTGTAATTCTGGAACTACAGAACGTTCCAAAAATCTTAGTATAGTTTTAAGCTATTAAGATTTAGGTTTTAATGCTTAATAATTAAATCTTAAATTCTAATAGTTTAAAACTGCATTAAGACTTTTGTGACATTCTTTATATTACAACCTTTAGTGATAGTAATCTGTGGAAGATATACAGAATGAAGATCATGCAGAATGAGATGATGCGAAGGGATAGGAACCTGTCCTGATGGAAGGTTCACCCACACTGATAAGATTGTAAATAAACAAAGTTCTATGACTTGCCTGTTAATCCATGAAAAACATCTTTATTCTATCTTTGGAGCACCAATGCATCAGCTACCTGGCAAACCCTGCAAGTGTAGAACTCTAGTGTGCTCTTGGTTGGTCTGTCTGATTGTCTGTCTCTCTCTCTCCCAATCACACATATGTGATGCATGAATATATATATATATATATATATATATATATACATACATATACACATGTATATGTGACTAAGTGCCAAAAGTCCCCACAGTGTATGTATGTGATATGACACACATAAACATGGATGCATGTATACACATATGAATTCATGTCATTTGATATTCTTTCCTTATAAGTGTCTAGTACTCCACAAATACAGTCCCTACTTTGTAGGGACTTAATTATATTTGTACCAGTAATAGTTGAACTGCTTTACTAAATGTGGATTTCTGATTTCACCAAAATCTCAACCCAAACAAATTAGGGCTTAGGTGTCTGAAATGGTCTTTCCCTCTTCATTCCCCACCTCTCTCCCCATTGACATAAAATACTGCTTTGCTATTTATTACCTATGTGATGTTGGTCAAGGCTCTCTGGGTCTCTGGATCTCAGCTTCCTCATTTGTAAAGTGAGGGGAGGTTGGACTAGATGGCCCATAAGGTTCTTTTCAGCTTTGGACCTAGAATCTTATGATCTAGTCTGGCTTTATAATTTTTTAATATTAAAAAAATTTTATTGGCTAAAAAAAATCTATATTAGTTTTTTCTATCATTTAGAAAAGAAAAAATTCTTGATGTATTCTCAAGGAGGTATAAACCTTATTAAGATGGGGCTATAGTCCCTATTTGTTTGATTGAATCTGTAAACCAGTAATGATTATTACCCATGCCTCCACTTTCTCTATCTCTACTGAAGAGATATACAGTAAGTTGCTATAGAACATGTCTGAAAGGCTGTTTTCCCTCTAGGGTCCCCCAGATAAGAAATAGTCAGCAGAAAATAAAGAAAAGTATTTTCAAGTCTGTGTAGGAGTTAGGCAAACATAAATTATTATCTCTTCTCAGTGTGAAGCTGAAATAGGCACAGGGGAAACCATTCTTATTCTTGGCAAGGGCTTCAGTGTCATAAAATGTGCTCCTCTCAGAGATTCATCTGAGCCCTTCTGACTTGAGGTCTCCAGTCTGACATCTTTGTAGGGCAGTAGAAGGATCTCTCTGCTTTAGCATCAGTCTGTTGGGATTTGCTCTGACTGCACAGCATTACTAAATTTAACTGTCAGGATTTTCTTTCTACCTTGGAGCAACAGAAGTGAAACCTTCCCTGTCTCTTGAACCATAGGAAGCCTCATGCTGGCAGAGATGGGAACTCGATAAAGAGCCAATCTAAGGCGCACCTGATTGCAGAGATCTATGGGAAATTAAAGTGATTAAGCAGAATTAATAAAAGGAGGCTTTATGGAATGGATGGTGTCATAAGAGAAAGGAGTCATATTATAGACATATTTGTTGGTCAAAAATTTTCTTACCATGTGTGGAAGACATGAGCTTTATTCTTTTTGTTTCTGTGTTTAGATAAGGCATTCCCAGTTTTTGTTCTGTCAAACTCTGAGGTGAGTAAAAGCTAATCATTTCATAGTTTTTTATATTGGACTTGGGGAAAAATGAAGGTGGTACAAATTTGGGTCAGCAGAGAATAGTGATTAAGTTTATTGAGTTTGGAACATTTTGGGAAAATTAACATGTTAATAAATGGTTACATCAGGTTGAGCAGGTGCTTTTCATGATTTTGACTTGAGACAGCAAAGTTTCTTATTTGAAAAATTATTTCCCATAGTCTTGTGGGATTAATTTGAGTCTGGTTTATCTGAGGCCAATCTATGTTATACCTTTTGCTCTCTAAGGATGCTGCTGAAAAGAAAGAAATGTGTGAACTTTCCTCTTAACCCTCCATCAACAGCCATTTTAGGTCAATCCAATTTGACAAGTAATTAAAAATATTTATTTATAGCATTAATTTAAAAAAATTTGGATTCCAATTTTCTCCCTAATAACCCATGTGAAGGCAAGACACATGATATTAATTATTCATGTGAAATCATACAAAACATTTTCATATTAGCCATGTTGTAAAAAACAAAAAAAGCAAGAAGAATAAAATGAAAAAATTATGCTTCAATCTGTATTCAGACTCCATCAGTTCTTTCTCTGGAGGTAGATAACATTTTTCATCATGAGTTCTTTGGAATTTTGATAAATTTTAACTACTTGCTATGTGTTAGGCTTACAGATACAAAGATAGAAATGAAATAGTCCATATACATAAGGAAATATAGATTTTTTTTCAAACCTATGATTTTACTGGTACAAGAAATACTTTCTGCCAATAGAGATGAGAACTAATCTGTACTTTATAGTCTTGCAGAGTTTGAGTGACCTAGTAGGATAGAAAGGTTAAAGTGATCAACCAAGGATTCCCCCAACCAAAATGGAGATTGACTTACCAAGGGTCACACTGCCAGGATGCTATAGGGCTGGCCTCCAACCCAGATTTTCCTGACCCTGAGTTATCTCTTTATCATGTCATACTGTGGAAACAGTTACTATAGACATTTAATATCCCCTATAGGATTGAGGCTCACTAGCATTTCAAGCAACAAGCTGTGGTGAGACTTATATGTTACCTCTTCTTACCTCTTTAAAAGACAGCCATGGAAAGACAATATACTGTGCTCCCTAAAACTGGCCAACTATGACTTTTAGTATTTTGTTTGGCAAAGGAGAATGATCTTTCATCTGCCATTTTCAAAGCATACACAATTTGATTAAATTTAGCAAACATTTATTAAGCAAAATACTCTATTAGGTGCTGGGAATGGGTAGGTACAAAGGAGCAGATGAGAAAAATAATTCTTTCTTTCAAAGAACTTATATTCTACTGGAACTTATTCTTAATTTCCTGCTCCCTATTGATTGGGGGACTTTAGATAAGGAATCAGAAGATATTCTTCATAAAAAGGTGAGGAAATTTCAGGAATTTAAGCAGATAGGCTGAGCCAACAGTATGATATGACAATCTACGACTAGACTAAATTAAAACCACTGTGTCCAAAAATGAGAGTGGTGATAGTCCTCCTATATTCCAGTACAAGTATAAGCACTAATAGCCAGTAAAAACTTTAATGAAAAAGTGAATTTTGAGTACAGTTTTGGGTGCTATATTTTAGGAAGAAAATAAAGGAGATGACGGAGTCTGTTGGTCTGATGTATCAGTTGAAGTGGCTCAGAGGTCTTGGTATTCCTCTCCCCACACCTATTTTTAATGTCTTGGCTTCCAAGGGAGTCCTGAATTTCCATCTTTGTTCATTGTGGTGGGAATAATATCCTAATCTTGCTCTCTTGCAAGTTAGGTTAGTTTGTCCTTAAAAGGCATTAATATCTTTCTCAAGATTTGGCTCAAAAAACTACAGGTGCAGGGTATTGAGTCTGACTATCAATAGCCACTTTTTGGTTGCATGAGTACAAAACAGCCACAAGAAGTTTCACACATAAAATGATGCTTCATTGGTGGACTACAGTGAACAGCCAAAGAAAGGGAACTTCACTGAGCTGATTAAGCTTGGGATGTTCTCAATGTTTATTCTTGTTAACTATTTTTCTGATATGGCTAAGTAAGTCTCCTTTTGTTAATTATTGAATGACCTATGAGTATCTAATTCTATTTCAGTATCAAATATAAAGCACCAGGGAAATGATTTAAATCAGAATCATACTAAACTGCCCATAATTCCTGAACAATTCTTAGTACCCTCCCTAGTACCCACTAGATCTTTTTATGATACAGTGTGTGTGTGTGTGTGTGTGTGTGTGTGTGTGTGTGTGTGTATGTGTGTGTGTGTCTATCATCGTGGATTGAAAGAGAAAGGAAAAAAGAGAAAGAAGGGAAAGGTATTTAAATGTATTTCTGGACTTCTCAAGCTGGAACTCTGGATGTTTTTTTCCCCCAGAGAAACAATGCTAAACCAGGTAGATACATTTTATGGGAAAATGTGCTTCAAATCATAATCAGCTAACCCTTGGTTGTGCTAAAGAATGAGGTACATGTGATGGAATTTCAAGCAATTAAATATAGAAGCCAAATAAACTAATGGAATCTCAGAGCCATAAAGCTAGAGATGAGAATTCTGCCATAATCTACCCTGTTCGGTCCATCTCAAGAGTATTATTTTCAGTTCTTGGTCCCACTCTTCAGAAAGGAAATGGAAAACTTGGAATTTATCTGGAAGGGACCAGATCATAATGTAAAAGACCTTGATATCATGTTATAATGCTCCCAACTGACCATAAGATCAGTACATCAGCATTCCTGGAGGAGGGTAAGGACTTGCTGCCCACTAAAGAATAGTAGAGAGTAATATGATGACATCACCAGAAGTATCAATAATTATGAATTTCTTTGGCCATATGATTGGCCATAGGTCTCTTATGTGTGTGCCTTAAATACATGTATCTCAGCCCCATGGATTTCTGACATATAACCCTTAATTCAAGTTGCCTGGTCATGCGTATTTCTTATGTATGTCCCTTTCTGAGTGATCCCTATCATGCATATTCTCTGCATATGTCCTTTTCATTGTAGCAATATATGGCAGGGAAGATTCTCATCCAATTATATATTGGACATATATGAGGCCTTATATAATTGAGAGATTGGGTGACTTCTGCTGTATGGTCTCAGGCAAGTCACTAGGTCTCTGTTGCTTTATGTAAGAAGAGAGATTTGGATTGGTAAAAAAAAAATTCTCCATCTCTAAAAATACAAATATGATAGGATAGGAAAATATTTGTGCAAACTCTATAGAACCACAGTGATTCGTTATCTTTGAATTTGCTACCTGCAAAGGATGAAAGATCTCATCAAATACAACCTCCTCATGTTATGAATAAGTAAAGTGAGATCCCGTGGGAGTGACTTTTCCCTCTGACTTTGATAAATGTATGAGTAGAGTACTGTTTAAGTTATATCATGTGTTAAAAGGCTTTTGTGGACTGGCCCAAAATGTAAATATCATGTAAAATGTCATTTCTGTGGGATAAAATGCTCTATTTCCAAAGAGTTGACTTTCAAATTAATTTTTGAACACAACTCAGCTCATTACTTTGAAGGTGTACTATACTTAAAAAAAAAAAAATAAAACATCCCAAACTCTACTCTGTTTTCTGAATTTTTGCTTTTTATATTTTGACTGATAAATCTTTAAATTCTTTCTTATATTCAGAGAATCTATGAGTCCATACCATTTCCATTAACATTATCTCTTTCACAGCACTCCTCCCTATCACTGTTACTTCTAAATCCCTAATTTTTTCCTTTCCTAACTACATATTCTACCCATGAGGGGAATCTAAGCAAATAATGAAAAAGGTACAGGAAACCTACGTTCTACATTGGCAAAGAGGAGCATTGAGATTTTTTAAGGATATGACTATAAATGCATTCCCCCTTTTTGTATCATGATTTCAGTCATTAGGAAGAGTGCTTTAGTTGTTATAGAGATCATTTTATGGGAGAACAAAAGTGATAAAAATGATAATTCTGAATCTCAGTTTCTTTATGTGTAAAAAGGGGGGATAGACTAAATGATCTTTGTTCCTTCTAAATTTTAATTTTTGTATTCTTCTGATTTTTAAAAATCATTATACGTACACTTGTACCTGCTACAATAGTGGTAATATCTGTTCAAAGGAAGATAAATAGATAAAGTATTTCATATATATATATATATATGTGCTTCTTTCAACAATAGATATGTGACTTTGGATCAATCATTAAGCCCTTCTCATTGTTCTACACAACTCTTTCTGACTTGCCAAGGGAATCTGTATTAGTAAAGGGAATTTCCAAATTGCACTTATAACATCATAGGGCTAGGCCCATAGAGGAATGCTTTCCATTTTACGATGCATAACAAAATTAGATATTAAAGATCAGAGAAATTAAATGACTTGACTTTAGGTCATATAGCTAATATGTATATAGCTAGAAAGAGCAGTGAAATAAGCCATAATGTAGGCATAGTGATAACTATCTCTGATAAGAAGGCTCAAAGGCAGAGAGAGAATTAGATTGGCAGAGATCTTGCAAGGTACTTGAAAATGACTGTAATTTCATAGAGGGCAAATATCATCTTAACAATACTCTGCACATGGTAGAAAGTTGATA
The DNA here is from genome assembly GCF_902635505.1 of Sarcophilus harrisii. NCBI lineage: Eukaryota > Metazoa > Chordata > Mammalia > Dasyuromorphia > Dasyuridae > Sarcophilus > Sarcophilus harrisii. The sequence continues at coordinate 118,898,947 of NC_045428.1, read as the reverse complement.
AATTTTAGTTGAATATTGAATATAATAGCTAAAAATGTGTTACCTCTAGTGACACAGTGACTTAAAAGAAACCTTTAGCTTTCTGGCAGACAAGACTTCCTGTTATATTTAGTTGATAACATCTGCTTTCTATGTTATGGTGTGCATCTGTGTTAAATTCAGGATTATTGGTACTTGTTGCAAATCTGACTCTTTAAGAATCATGGTTTATTTTCCATCCTATCTTCACATAGTCTGATGAACTAAAAATGGAAATTAAATGAGAAAACTTGCAAAAAGTTTATCTTCACAGTAGGTTGTGAATCAATCTGATATTTTGCTGCCAGATGTAAATATCTCAGGGGCAGTTTTATCACTGACATGTGTTAAATCAGTTGACTCTTAAAATTCAATAAAAGATTTGTTTTCCTTCAAATGTCCCCTCAAAATCAGTTAAATAAAGAAGAAACTTGATAGACCTTTCCTAGGTTTAACAATTAGGCCCCTGCATCAAGTCTGGTGAGACTCAGAGATGGTAGATGTCTTTCTCAAGTAGATGAATGAAAATCAGAATTTGCTCATGACTAAAGCCTATGCAGCCCTCCCCCCAAGTGAGATAAGACATTGATATAAAAAAGTAGGCAACAATAGAAATCAAGTTATGATAAGTGTTCAATAAATGGTAGAAGTACATAAGAAATTGAGGAAAAAGTGATTAGAGGAATTGACAGCAGCATGTGGGCCACTGCTTCTCTTGGGCTTCTAAGAATTATTGAATGGGGAAAGAGGATTTAGAGATTATCTGGTCTCCATTATATTAAGACTTATATTGACCTGAGCAATGTCACACAATTAAATTTGAACTAAAACTTCTTCTGGTTGACAGTACAATACTTTGTATTATAACATGCTATTTTCAAAGGTTGGATAGGATATGGATATTAAATAGATAATAAATAGAATATGTTATTAAAGGATAGTAATAATGGCTAATATGTAATCTTTTAATGTTTGTGAAATGTTTTATATAATCTTGATCTTCATAACAACCTTCTGAGGTAGGTGATATTATTATTTTTATTTATGAATGAGGAAACTGAGACTGAGAGGTAAATGATTTACTTGAGGTCACAAGCTAGTAAATAAATATTTGAGATAGAATTTGAACTCTATGCTTCCTGATTTCAAGTCCAGCACTCTATTGGTGGGTCAAGACTGTAGGGGGCTTTGAATACTTGGGATTGTTAAGTCTCAGATTGTCTGAATGATGAATCCTCTAAAATGGTCACATTATTAGAATACATGTCACAAATTTATATAAGTTCTAGATTAATTACCATATTTTACCTAATTATAATTTTAAATGCTGCTAATTTCAAATACATATGAATCCCTTCAGGAGACTTATTTTTTTCTACTATTTGGGACTACCAAGCTTTTATGTAATCTGGGTTTAATGCATGCTTCAAATATCCATGTGGATAATGCCATCATAGGTGGTCTAGGCATGTTCCAAACCTCCTTAGATCATGTAGATAACTAATATTTTACATATCACCTTATATATACTATCTCATTTGGACCTTGCAACAAATACAGATATTATTATTCCCATTTTGCAGAAAGAGGCTTATAGAAATCATGTGCCTTACTTATGGAGTTGTGATGATATAATTATTAAAGGTCATAAAGAGGAGTTCAACTTAGATTTTCTGATTTTAAATGCTTAACTTTAGCTATCATGTCACATTATTTGGTAGTTTTTACAGTAGGTTATGGTAAATCTCTGAGAGATTTTAAATAAAGGATCAAATCTACATTTCTAGAATATTAATATGGAGGACCATTAATATGTCCTCCTGAAGGAGGACAGAATGGAGAGAGGAAGGAAGCCACAGCTTCAATTGTCAAACTAACTAGTATTTATTGGGTGCTTAATTTGTGCCAAGTGTTTTGCTAAGTGCTCATAACACCATTACAAGCAAAAAGAAAGATACCCTACCCTGAAAGGCAGCTGAAAAGGTGATGGAGACAGGGGTGGGAAATAATTTATGATGGGCATTTAGGAAAAATAGGGAGAGTTAGGAACTGGCCATAGAAAAATGAAGGTGTGAACAAGAATGTAGATATTTAGCAATATGACCCTAAAAAAGATCTTGACAATGGGAATGGAAAGGAAAGAGATTTGAGAAACATTTTAAGAATCCACAGGACTTGGAGATTAGCATGTTGTGAAGAATAGGCAGGAATCAACAATGACTCACTCCAAGATTTTGACTTTAGGTGACAAACAAAACCTGGGAATCCATTTGATTCATATAGAAAAGTGATGTCATTCTTTTTATCTGTACCTCAGCACCTATAGGGTAGTGTCACCAAAGGTATATTGGAAGGACTCCCTTATCAGAAAAGGGATTCCTGCTCTAGACTTTAAAAACCCAGGTTTATTCCTAGAGAAAGTTGAACTCAAAGATGGAGAGTCAGGAATTTTCCTTCAGATTTTTGTATCTTTAGGCTCCCACTTTGGTATTCCATACTAAACGCTTCAAATTTTAGATATGATATAGAATTGTGGTTTCCTCTTAAAGAAGTTAATAGAGTCGTTCTTCAAAAAAAGATATTAGATACAGAAAGTAGTTTTAAGTTAAAGGACGTTTATTTCCTGTACCACAAAAGAAGTGTTTAAACAACAAAAGACTTACAAGTGTTTTTTTAAACAAATACATAAACCATCAAATAATAACTGATCCTTCCTATTGTACTTTCCTCAGAGGTAAAGACAATTATTTTTATACTACTAAGTGGGTATTTAATACTTGTCTTGGTTCTGTATCATATGAACACTCTCTGATCCAGATCTTTTATTTACTTAGTCTTTTCTGTTTCAGAATGATTGGGTTGTTTGTTATTTTCCTCACTGAGAAGTGATGTAGTTGCAAAAAACTACTGCTTCTGAGCAGCCAGTACTGGTTCAGGAACTCCAGACCTCTTTAAATTTTGAGGTTAATACCAAAGCTGGAAACATCTTTCTCTGAATCACTGTTCAATGACCTGTGCTCAGGAAAAGAAACATCAAGAAGAGGTAACCTGAAGAAGAGGTGACTGAAGATCATTCAAGAAAAAATATATTTTCACTTCTATGTGTTCATAGCCACAAAGGCCACAGCAGAAATAGGAGAGAAACATCTTTTCCCTCACTCCTGCCCCAATTGCTAGAATTCCAAAGGAGAGATTTTGATGCATTTTTCCCAATTCAAAGAACATTTATCAAAAGTGTACATAGAACCAGGTACTGTGCTAAATTCTGGTAATACAAGAAAAACAAAAAAACAGTCCCTATTATCTAGGAAGAGGAAAAGGAAAGTGGGAGAATAGGGAAGTGGGAAGAAGAAGGGGAGGGGAAAAGGGATGGAGGGGGAGAGAGAAAGAGAGAGAGTGTCATTTTACAGCTCTTCTTATAACCTACTGAGGGGGCAGCTTTTGTGACTCATTTGCCAATCATTACAACCTCCAGTCATGAGGATATATGAAGACATCAATCTCCATGGTACCAGGGTATGTGCTTCATGTATTTGATACTATTATAGTAGCAGCATCATTAAAAACAATTCATTTGGTTATAAAAGACAGCAATAAATATTTGTAAAATGAGCCATTTATTAAAATAGATATTATTGACAACATTAGTGTTTAGTTACTATCATACAGCACAAAATAAAACTTAGGGGATTCCTGAACCTGATTGCTCTGGATCTTTTTATCATCCTCCCACCATGCAATTCATGATTTATGCAACATTTTAAAAAGCATTGTGACATAATGCCTTCGATGTAATGTGTCATCTTTAACCTGTAATTAAAACAGAATAAGCTATAATGAGCTTCTCAAGTTCTTTTCCCTTTGAGCCATTGAATAAAATAACACAAATGATGAAGGAGAATTAAAATGTAATTCCATAGACTGATTTCCCTGTCCTAAATGGAAAGGAAAATAGAACATTTGCTTTGAAGATTTCCTTTTGGATAACATTCAACTCTCTCACACATACATACAAAATAATACTAAGCTATTGACCTATAGTTGCTTCAAAGATAAAATTATTTGAAAAGTAGAAATTGCTTTATATTTATGCACTTCACATATAATACCTGGTAAGTCTCATTTACTATTATGGAAAGCACTCAGCAAGCCACAAGTGCAGTAAAAAATGCATGCCCCCAAAGTACATGAGAATAAGGTCAAGAGCTATTGGACTGGGAATTTGTGATGTGCTGCAAGCTTCTTATAGAGCAAAGAGAATTATATTCTTTACTCCCAAACCACTTAAAGCTTAATTGCTCTGAAAGTTACAGGTGTGTTTTATTTATTTATAAATGAATAATCTTTTTGAAAATAATTTTATTTGGATGTTTTGCAGATGCTTATAGATATACTTGGCAAATACCCATGGGAAGAATTATTCTGCTAAGAGTGTATTTCTTTCCTTTCTTTTCTACTATTCTGTTTCTTCACCAAAGCTGTTTTCATTTTCTCTGTACCAATAATGCATTAGGTTCTGAACCTATAAAATCAAGATGGTTCTTGTTCAGGGAATGCAGATCATACAAAGGAAGCAAGGAATGAAGGGAATATAGATTACAGCTAGATTTGGATTAGATTATTGTGCATCAAGAATACTCTGAAATGGTCATATTATTCTAATTCACACTGCATATTTCCATTAGGCTGGAACCAATGACCATATTTTACATTATTATATCTTTGGATAGTGTGAATTTGAATACATATGGCCTCCGCAGGGAATTCGTTATTAACACTAATAGGAACTGTGATATATACTCTCTGACTACTTGCTTCAGGGAATGGTACTACTCTGCCCTCCCAACAACTGATTTATTAGCACATATTCCCTAGCTCTGTCATATCTTCTACACAGTTGTCAAATGAATATTCCTAAAACAGAGATTGTACCATGTCATTCTCCTACTCAAAAAAGCTTCAGTGACTCCCTATTGTCTTTTTGGATAAAATATCCTTGGCATTTAAAGCTCTCTGCAATCTGACTTCTCCCTATTTTTCTGGATTTTTGAAAATTTCCATCCCAATGATTCCTAATGTGCCAACCAACTGGCAGCCTAAGTGAAGCATGATGGTACCCCGAGGGAATAACATGAAGTAAAATGTGGCAGGTAGGTCAAATCAATGCTGCTGTCTTGATTACCACTTCCCTTTGGACCTCATTGGAGGCAGCCCAAGAATGAGAGACTAAGAATTGTGGTGACCCTCCTGACCCTGCTTCCAGTTCTGTCCTTAGCAATAATCAAGGAGACCATTTTTGTTATGGACAGAATATTTTAGGCCTGAACTTTTACTGTACGGATTCATTTCTTAAAGACTGTGTATCCTTTTGTTCATGTGCTTATGATCGTATCTTACACTAAGCTTTACTAAAGAAAAGAGAATCTGTCTAAAAGTAGAACCAAATAAAACAAAAAACTTGATATCAAATCCTTCTATCAGAATAATATAAAACTATTTTTATTAAAGATTTTAATTTTCATTATTGTTCTATAAGAAATGATCAGGAAGATGATTTTAGAAAGGCCTGGAGAGACTTATATGAACTGATCCTAAGTGATATGATCAGAACCAGGAGATCATTATACAGGGCAACATCATTATTATATGACGATCAATTCTGATGGACGTGGTTCTTTCCAACAATGAGATGATTGATGCCAGTTCCAATGATCTTGTGATGAAGAGAGCTATCTATACTGTGGGAACTGAATGTGGATCACCACATAACATTCTCATGCTTTTTGTTGTTGTTCACTTGAATTTTGTTTTCTTATTCATTTACTTTCTTTTTTTTTTTTGATTTGATTTTTCTTGTACAGCAACAGAATTGTATAAATATGTTTATATGTATTGAATTTAACATATATTTTAATATGTTTAACATATATCGAATGGCTTGCCATCTAGAGGAGGGGGTAGGGGAAAGAGGAGCAAATCTGAAACAAAAGGCTATGCAAAGGTCAATGTTATCAAACTATGTTTGAATATGTTCTGAAAACAAAAAGCTTTAAAAATTAAAAAAAGATTTTTAATTTTCAAAAGATATGCATGAATAATTTTTCAACATTAACACTTGCAAAACCTTGCGATTTAATTTCCCTCCTTACCCCACCTTTCCCCTAGACAAATCCAATATAAGTTACACATGGTAAAATATATGTTAAATCCAATATATGCATATATATTTATATAATTATCTTGCTGCACTAAAAAATCAATCAAAAAGAAAACAAATGAGAAAGAAAATAAAATTCAAATAAACAACAAAAAGAGTGAAAATGCTATGTTGTGATCCACATTCAGTTCCCACAGTCCTCTCTCTGAGTGTTCACCACAAGATCACTGGAACTGGCCTCAATCATCTCATTGCCGAAAAGAGTCACGCCCATCAGAATTGATGATCATATAATTTTGTTGTTGCTGTGTACCATGATCTCTTAGTTCTGCTCATTTCATTCAACATCAGTTCATGTAAGTCTCTCCAGGCCTTTCTGAAATCATCCTGCTGGTTGTTCCTTACAGAACAATAATATTCCATAACATTTATATACCATAATTTATTCAGTCATTTTCCAACTGATGGGCATTCACTCAGTTTCCAGTTTCTTGCCACTACAAAAAGGGCTGCCACAAACATTTTTTTACCATGTGGGTCCCTTTCCCTCCTTTAAGATCTCTTTGAGATATAAGCTCAGTAGAGACACTGCTGGATCAAAGGGTATACTCAGTTAAATAATCCTTTGGGTGTAATTCCAAATTGTTCTCCAGAATGAGTGGATCATTTCACAGTTCCACCAACAATCTATTTGTGTCCTAGTTTTCTCACATCCCCTCTAACATTCCTCATTATCTTTTCCTGCCATTTTAGTCAATCTGAGAAGTATGTAGTGGTACCTCAGAGTTGTCTTAATTTGCATTTCTCTGGTCAATAGTAATTTAGAGCACCTTTTCACAATTCTAGAAATGGTTTCAATTTCTTCATCTGAAAATTGTCTGTTCATATACTTTGACCATTTATCAATTGGAGAATGGATTGAAGTCTTATAAATTTGAATCAATTCTTTATATATTTTAGAAATGAGACCTTTTTATCAGAACCTTTGAATGTAAAAATGTTTTCCCAGTTTATTGCTTCCTTTCTAATCTTGTCTGCATTAGTTTGTACAAAAACACAATATATAACTTTTGTTTGTTTCTAACAGTCTGTCACTGACATAGAGTGATAGTTTTCTTTTTCTGTTGGTGATACATAAGAGATCAGAATAGAGCAAAGTTTAAATTAAGGGTAGGAAAAGTAGGTAGTCGTTTATGTTTAGATATATAATAGAATACAATGAGGGACTTTTTTTTTTTTTTTGCTTTTTTCTAATTTTGTTTATTTTTTTAAAGTCATAAAATTCTTCTCTCCATAGCAGATAGATTATTATTATTGTCATTTTGCAACAAACCAAGTTGTATCTGTTACAGTGAAGGCTTAGTACTTCCTGTGGACAACTTAGTACACAGGGAATCCAATTTTATAATCTTGCCTAGAACACATAAAAGTCCCAATGCTTTGGGACTAAAGGGCCCTTTTGGCTGATAAAGGTATATATTAAATCCTTCAAGTCTTCATGGAGCTTGCTATTAAGTTGCTGATAAAGCACAATTTTCCTTCAAAATTTACACTTGATACTCCTATTGCTCCAGGTTCAACCTTATGGTTGATAGAGATATACATTAAATCCTCCAAATGTCTATGGAGATCACTATCAAGGTACTTATAAAGTACAACTTTCCCTTAAATTTTCCATTTGATTCCCTGGTGGGCTATCATAGCTTTCTCAACATGTTCTACATTGTCTTCCCATCTTAAAAAAGGCCATAGTTTATCTTGTAACCATAGAGACAAAGGCTTGCACATCCATGTACTTTACCATCCTGGTATCCTGCCATGCCCCACCTGACTACCACAGATGTTTCCTGTTCTGTGGTCTACCTTGGGTGTTGAGCTAGAGGGCTGGTGGAAATACAGAACTCAGGAAGGAAGTGGGAGAAGTCAGAGATAGCAATGTGCACTGGACCAAAATGTGCCACTTTGAGAGGAAGGAGGAGGACCAGGAGGGAAGAAAGGGTGGGTCCACTTTGTTTTGCCTGGTGCTGCAAGGGTGGGTAAAGTGGTTGTAAAAGCCAGAGCCCAGAGAGCTCTGCAGTTGTACTGGCACTGGGACATAAATCTGATCAGATTCCTTCTCCGTGTGACTCACCTATGAAAATTATAATCTTGCTTTTTAAATGAAAAGTAGTTGTATTAAAGTTGATAAGGCACTGGTTTTGAATCGGGAAGACTTGGATTTAATTCCTACCTCAGATATTATTTATGGAATCCTGGGCAAATAATTTATCTCTCTGTGCCTCCTTTTCCTCAGAGGAAAAATGAAGAGATTGGATTCAGTGGTTTTGTGAATCTCTCTTAGGTTTAAACTTTTGATTGATCCTGTGATCTAATGAATGTTCTGTTTGGAGTAGATGCCCATTAAAGATTGATGGCTGAGTGGTGAGAACTGAGTGATAGTCATTATCTGTCTACCTTGTTATCATGCTGGACTGTTGCTGCTAGGAATATGATAGGAACAGCAATTTCTGGTAATAACTAACTGAGCTGGTGGATGTCCTTCAGGGCTCAATTAAAAAACAACAACAACAAAACAATTATCACTTCACTCTTACATTTTCACCCTCTACCTTTTCCTTTAACTAAAAAGAATCACAAAATCTCCTGTACTTAAAAACAAACAAAACCCCAACTGTTCTATTCACTTGAGCTACGATCCATTTTTTCACTATACATTCATCCCTTAATTTCTTGAAATAGTGAAATAGGTTCACCACTTCCAGTTTGTTACCAAAAAGACATCTAGTTAGTACCTTCTGTGTGCCAAGAATTGTGGATGATCAAAGACAAAAGGAGAATGGTTCCTGATCTCAAGCACCTTATATTTTAGCCTCCCATTCACTTTTTATCCTGCAGAATTTCAGAATGGGAAGGACACTAGAGATTCTTGCATTGTGTCTTCCACTGTTCTAGAAGCATGCTCACTTTCCACTCACCAAATTTACCCTTTTGAGTCTTAATTCCTTTTGACCTTTACTACACTGATACAATTGTCTATTCTCTATCTGAAAAACAAAGATTCTCTTTCCTTGACTCCCATGAGGCTGTGTACCTCCTGTATTTCCATAGCTTCCATTTTCTGGTTTTCTTATTCTTTCTGTTCTATAAATGTTACTTTTCCCTTCCGTCCTAGTCTATATCTCCTCTTCTTTTTCTATACACTGATTTCCTAGGCAATTTTATTTTCTCTTTTAACTTTCATTATCTCTTTTTTGGCACTTCCCAGATCTAAATTTCTCTCTTGAGTTCTTTTATGACTTCTCTCTTGAATTACCTATCTACCTTTGTAACTGTCTATAAGATGTCTGAGAGAAGATGATAGAGTTGGAAGAGTTAGTTCAGTACTCCCATTTTATTGAGGAGGAAATTGATCTCTGGAGAGGTAAAATGATATACAAAATCACTTAGATATATACCCCATTGGCACTTCAAAAGCAATCTTTTTTTCCAACTAGCTCATCCTTCTAAACTCCTTAACTATTAATATTAATAATAGTAATGATTAACAAGTAATATTAATAATAATATTATTCCATCCTCCCTGGAACTCATTATAGAAACCTCATTCCTTCTGTCAGCTTATTCTTATTGCCACTACCACAACTTGTCCTTATTATTTCTAGCATAATAGGACTTAGCATAATGTAGCTTTTTTTCCTACCTTCATTTTGTCATTAATCTATCTTAATACTACTATAAAAATTAGTCTTATTAATATATAGTTCTGATTGTACAGCTCTTCTGTTTCAAAATTTTCATTGGTTCACCATTGTCTGACTTGTCTATGTCTATACAAGTAAAAGGAAGCAGAGAGATAAGGCAGATAATCTAAGCCATGAAAGGTAAATATCTTTCTTTGTATCCTCAATGCCTAACACAGTGCTTGCACATGGTAGACCCATAGTAGATACTTAATAAATTTTTATGGACTGAATTAAGGAAAGTGAAATTTATTGAAGTAAGGAATTATATAGATGGCAGAAACCTGAGAGGTCATTCAGTTTAAGAAGTATTTTTTAGAAGTCTAAATGTTCCAGTTAAAGCTATTAGAAATAATTCATAGTTGCAGGATACAAAATAAATCCACATAAATCCTTAGCAATTTTTTACATCACCAACAAAATCCAACAGCAAGAGATACCAAGAGAATTCCATTCAAATAACTGTTGATAGCACAAAATATTTGAGAATCTTTCTACCAAAGGAAAGTCAGGAATCATTTGAGCAAAATTATAGAACACTTTCCGCACAAATTAAGTCAGATTTAAATAATTGGAAAAATATTAAGTGCTCTTGGATAGGCTGAGTGTATGTAATAAAGATGACCCTAAACTAATCTATTTATTTAGTGCCATACCAATCAGACTTCCAAGAAACTATTTTAATGACCTAGAAAAATAACAACAAAATTCATCTGGAAGGACAAAAGATAGAGAATTTCAAGGGAATTAATGAAAAAAAAAATCAAATGAAGGTGGCCTAGAAAGCAGCAGTCACCAAAACCATTTGGTATTGATTAGTTGATCAGTGGAATAGATTAGGTTCACAAGACAAAATAGTCAATAACTATGGCAATCTAGTGTTTGACAAACCTAAAGATCCCAACTTTTGGGATAAGAATTCGTTATTTGACAAAAACTGCTGGGAAAACTGGAAATTAGAATGGCAGAAACTAGGCATGGACCCACACTTAATACCGTATACCAAGATAAGATCAAAATGGGTCCATGATTTAGGTATAAAGAACGAGATCATAAATAAATTAGAGGAACATAGGATAGTTTACCTCTCAGACTTGTGGAAGAGAAAGGAATTTGTGACCAAAGAAGAACTGGAGATCATCATTGATCACAAAATAGAAAATTTTGATTATATCAAATTAAAAAGCCTTTGTACAAACAAAACTAATGCAAACAAGATTAGAAGGGAAGCAACAAACTGGGAAAACATTTTTATAGTTAAAGGTCTGATAAAGGCCTCATTTCCAAAACATATAGAGAATTGACTCTAATTTATAAGAAATCAAGCCATTCTCCAATTGATAAATGGTCAAAGGTTATGACCAGACAATTTTCAGATGAAGAAATGGAAACTATTTCCACTCATATGAAAGTGTTCCAATCACTATTGATCAGAGAAATGTAAACTAAGACAACTTTGAGATAATTAAAAACTTTGAGATAATAAAAACTACCTCCTGTATAGTGTTTTATTACCTAATCCTTTAGGATTATTGTAAGGAAAATGCTAAGTGAATTTATATCACTATTATCAGTAAGTTTTAGAATAACATAGTGACAATATTTTTTCTTATATAAGTAATGATTCTCTTACTTCCTATTATGCATGTCTTACTTTGAAATACCAATAAAGGTTAATGGAATTTAGTTTTTGATCATCCCACAAATTACTAAATTTAGCAAGTATTTTGATACTAGTTAATCTGATAAAGGAGCTCTGTTCTGCTAGGGGAGTAAACTAGGAAAGATGTGATACTATTATAAGATGGATACAAAGAAAAAGAAAAATGCCCTCTAGATTTTTTCATGGGACATCCCAGTCTCCTCTGAGAGCTGTTGAAGCTTCCCACACAGTGGTGGAGAGTGTTGATGCTGATCCATCATTTGAATTGGCTCCATGCGAAGCAATATCAGCAGATCTAAAAACCCAGCTCTAGCACAGGGAACAGATGCCATGAAATCTGAACTAAATCCACACTGAACAACCCCTTGGCTGCCAGCTCTAGCGCATGTGGTCACCATCTGGCATAGTAACATTCCTACCACGAAACTCCTATTTGTCTCTTTTGGCAATAGCCCATGTGAAAAGCACCCCTTGAGTTAGATGACTATAGCTGTTTATAACATCACAGTTTCGTTGGTGAAAGTCCTTTTATCCAAAGCTGGCCCCAGGCAAACTTGCGAAATAGGGGGCTTGAATTTGATATATACTACCTCTTTCAGCATCCTTTCTCCTTCACACAGTGTCCTTTTTCCAACAAGTATAACAGTTTCTTTTGATTCAGAGCCAACATTCCTATAGCAAAGAAAAGAATCTAATTAACTTATTTACACCAAGGCATTAGTGACAACTTGCCTTTTGAGAGAACCATGAGGAGAGGGTCTCCTTAATTTAAAGACAAGAGTTTTGATTGGCAAAATGTCAAATAAAAACTAGGTAAGGGATATATGTAATTATGCATTTTCTTTTTGTGGGACAGAATATCTTTTAAGTGCCCCCCTCCGGTACAATCTATGATACTATTTTGCCTTCATATCCTGAAGGACTTAATACAATAAGCCATGCCAGTTTCTCATTTTATTTAATATTAAAGCCAGAGAACTGTGGATTTGGACAGTCAATACCGACCCACCATTGGGTTATTTTCCCAGCCTTTATTTTCAGATGTATTTATTTGGTTACCCTAAGAGAAACTTCATTGCATGCTTCATAATGTGCTGTTTCTTAGAAGTATATGCTTATGATGTCAATCACTCATTTTAATTTAAAAAACCTGGATGTCAACTGGGGTAAGAGAGGAAGTAAAGATTTGTTAATGAGATGATCAAGTGATGTAATATTTGCTTCAAAATCAAACAAAATCTATGCTGATGTGGGGAAACAACATGGTTATTCGAATACATCAGGGCAATGATTCATATTCAGAGTAATTGTACTTCATTTCCTCAGGCTGGCTCACAGCTTAATTTAACTGATATTTTTTTCTTCTCAGCTTGCCTCTCAACTTTCTCCTTCAATGGCCCTGCCTTTCTCTCCAAAGGCTTGTCACTTATTACTCATTGGCAATAATTGCTGACATTTTAAATGGCATCCTCCTTTCCTGACTACTTTGTACTTAATCACTATGGATTTATTTTGTGTTTCTTCTATATATATACATATGGTATATACTTGTTTTCCCTCAACAGAAAGAGAAGCTCTTTGAGAGCAGGGATTGCTTGATTTCTTATCTTTTATCCCAAGCACTTTGTAGAATGCCTGGAACATCGAAGGCATTTTAAGGAATCCTTGATGATTTATGGAAAAACCTTAGAGAATAAAATATTTAGAACTAAATTTGTCATATTCTCACCTGCTGATTTTACTTATCTACTTTGCATTAATTAAAGAGGTCTCTTTGCAGTTAAGAAGTTGAAAGGACAATGTGATAAGAAGAGACACACTCAGCATTAAGATCCTTGATAAGGTCTCTGTGGATTTGTATAAATAAAATATTTTAATTTCTGTCCAAGAATATTATTCTAAGAATCAATGATTTTCTTGATATGGGTATTCCTACTGTGTCTGAAACTACTAATCTTTGCATGCCTTACGAGATGATTTCATGAATTATTGTGGCTAAAAAAATTTAAATCCTGGTTCTTAGAAGAAAAGGATCTTTATGGTTAGCTAGTCCAATTCCTTTTGCAAATGAGGGAACTGAGACCCAGACGAGTTAAGAAACTTGCTGAAGTTAAGTGTTAGAACTGGTACTCACATATAAATTTTCTGATTTCAAATTCCAGTAAGCTTTTCACACTACTCCATAAAATGGTGGTCACCCATATGGCAAAGAGTCTTTCTAAACTAAGGTTTTTGGATATCAGTGAGAGTCTGCCTGTGCTATAAAGCTCCTCTGCTCCACTGGTTTATTCATAGTCACTTAGATGGGGAAAGAGGAAACTACCTACAAATACACATATGAACTGGATACCATTGAGAATAGTTTCAATCTAGGAATATAAACTCAATAGAGATACCCAGAAATTCATAGGATGCAAAATTCAGGGAAGCAGTCAGTAATAAAACTCTCAGGTGTTTGCATACAAAGTATGAATAAGGAATAACTAGACATCCTCATGCAAGAGGGCAAATTTGGCCTCATAGGGATACACAGTAAAATGAGACCCCTGAGTCAAACCATTGAAAGGTTTCCCTTTATTCAGAATTAATAGGAGATGTTAAGGAAGAGATGTGGTATAATGACATCAGAAATTAAGAATATATGTTTATGTGTAGAAATCCAGAAACCAGAGGGCAGCAGAAGAAATAGAAGTGATATTATCATCTAGTATAAACAAACAAACTGGATAGAATGATAAGGTATTGATGAGGAATTTCAATTATCCACAAATCTATTGGGATTCTTTTTTCTAGAAACAGAGCAGCTAGTAGTTTTTTTTTTTCTTACCTAAATGATACTTTGTTTTTCAAAAGGTAGAGAAATTAATGAAGGTAAATTTTCTCTTAGATTTGATTTTCAAACACAAAGAAGAATAGATTGCTATAGTGGAGAGGATGGGATCTATAGGGGGAAGAGATTGTGACAAATTAGAGTTTGTGATAGAGAAGAGGAAATCTGGGCACAATCTTATATGCACCCCTAATTTTAGGAAGCTCAAAAGAATTAAGTGAAAGGAAAGAGAAGATCGCAAAAGACTAAAATTCTTCAGGTAGAATTTGTTAGTTTTCTAGCAATGGGATGCTTTCAAGAATGAAATTCATATAAAAAGCTTGTAAAAATTGAAAGATCCAATAAGAGGGAGAAGAAATTGCCAGAAGAAACTACACAGAGAACTCATCAACTGACCTAGATTTTTTTTTTAAAGACTTGCATATAATATGAAGAGAAGGCAGGCAATAGAATATTAATACCAAACAAAGTGTGTGAAAGTCTGGTAAGAATTGTGTTAGATTTGCTGTGTGCAATGACCTGAAGTGAGTGAAGAAAGGTGTGTGTGTGTGTGTGTGTGTGTGTGTGTGTGTGTGTGTGTGTGTTTTAAAGCAATATTGGGGAAAAAGGAAGACTTAAAGGAAGCTCAGCAATGTTGTAGAAGAGGATTAGAGTGATAAAGAAGGATGAAGAGAACACAAAAAGTACTATATTTTGCTCTTTAGTTTTGCTATGGAGAATGATACTGGATAAATGATAGAACAAAAATAGCTAATAAGGATTTGATAGTCAAATGAAACAGGGAAATAAATTATAAATATAAATATAAAAAATGAAATAAAATAAAAAAAGAACATAATAGTCTTTAAGATTTAAGTGAACTACTTGCATGGGCCCTGAAAGAAGTGGCAAATGTAATAGCTGTGTTACTGATTTAAATTGGGGGAAAAAAAGGGTAAATTGAAGCAAATCTTTGAGCTAATAACATTTATTAGCAGGGGCATTCTATCAATAAATGGGTCAATGGTATACCTCCATTTATTCCAAAGACCCCAAGTTAAAAAACAACTTTGTTTTTGAGGGGAGGGGTAGATTTTGGGGAATACAGAAGAACAGAACAGGGTAGATGCTATCATGGGATTAAGGTCTAATTTATAAGCTGATTGGTTACAAGTTGAATGCAGGAAATAATGTGATTGGTTGGAAATTTGGTATTTGGGGCTACTAATGACCCCCTTCCTCTTTTTTCATGAGACTAAGAAGTGCTCCTTATTTGAATGTAGGTTCAAGCTAGTGGTCCAGATTTCTGGACGGCAAATTAATCATTTTTGAAGAATATCTTGGAGAGGGCCCACAGCTGATCACTGGCATAGCTAGAGTCAAATCAAGTCCTTTGACTCCCAATCCACTACCCTCACATTATACTATGCTGGAAGCTTAGCAATGCCTAGAGGTATCAAGATAGTGCAATGGGTAAAACACTAAAGTTGGAGTCAGGAAGACCTGAGTTCAAATCTAGCCTCATGTATTCCCAGCTCTGGGCAAGTCACTTAAATGTCATCTGCCTCAGTTTCTTCAACTGTAAAATGAGGCAAATAGTACCAACCTCCCAGGTTGTTGTGAAGTCAAATGAGATATTTGCAAAGTATTTAACACAGTGCATAGCACATAATAGATAACAAATGTTTCTTTTCTTTCTTTAAGTGTAATACAAATAGCCAGAAAGACATAATGTCCAGAACTAGAGAGGTGATAGTCTTGCTGTTCCTGATGTAATAAGATCATATCTGGAATATTTGTACTCCCTTTTAGGAATGATATTGATATGAGGGATGATAGGGTCTAAAGGAGGGGACCTCACAGTAATATATGTGAATGTAATATCTGGATGAAATTGTATATGAGCATCAGTCAAAGGAACTGGAGTTATTTTTCCAGAAAAAAAAAATGGAGGGGAAATGATTGCTCTCTTAAAATGTTTGAAGATAATTAGGAAGAGTGATTAGACTTTTCTACTAAATGAAAGAACTAGAAAAGAATAAGGGTAGAAACTTCAGAGATGTATATTTAATCTTGGTTTAAGGGAAACATTACTAACAGAGTTACTTAATAATGGAAGTGACTGCTTTGGAAGGTAGTGACTTTCCCTTGCTAGATGTCTTCCAGGAAAAGCATATATTATAGGAGAAATTTTAATTCATGTATGGATTAGACGTGTGACTTTACAATTCCCTTCTACTTCTGACATTTTATAATATATGATTCTATAGCATGATGATGTAGCAGAGTAAGGAAACATAAGTTCTACTCTTGACTACCACTGATAAGCTATGTGACCTTACCTAAAGTTTTAAAAAATTCTTTGGACCTTTACCTCCACTTCTATAAAATGTGAGGTTTTAGCTAGATCAGTATCTAAGGCTAATCCTTCATATTCTATATATTATATTATCTTTTCTCTATATTTAGACTCAGTTCTCAGGTACTTGATGTAGAATGGGGTCCAGAACTCTTTTAGAAATCACTTAATCCTTGCCTTAGGAAAACTAAGGGCTGGGTCAGATGCTGTGGCCACCTGCCTTTTTTTTTAGCCTGGAAGGTAAGGATGATTTACTGGGTTGGCTTTGGCCTGTGATTTGTCAACCTTTGAACCCAACGCCATCAATTTGTAGAGGAAAAAAATTAGATCCAGAGAAGTTATGATTTATATGAGATTTTTCAAATAGTAACTTTCTGAGTCGCATTCAAACGTAACACTAGTATTTCAAATCCAGGGCTGTTTTCTCTACACTATGTTCTCAATTTGTGAATGTTTGTCGATCTCTCTGTATAGTTCTTCAGCATTTTAACTCATGACCTCAATGCCAGCATGAGGTTTTTAGGTTATTGTTCTTTTATTAGTTAAGCACATGAAAATTAGAGCAATTTGTTACAATGAGTACAAATAGGTTGAAGAATGTATGTTGAGAGAATAATTAAAATGGGGCTCCAAGCTAGATAGAATTTTAATGGAGTTTGTTTTTGGTGTATATAACTGTTCTTTTATTTAACCTATATTGGATTACTTGCCATCATGGAGAGGGGGGAGAAGAAAAGAGGGGAAAATTTGGAACACAAGATTTTTCAAGGGTCAATGTTGAAAAATTATCCATGCATAAGGTTTGAAAATAAAAAGCTTTAATAAAAAAAGATTAAACTGTTTCTATTTCTATATGGCAAGATAATATTTATAATTCCTAACTTTATTACTATAAGAGCTATTAGAAGGAATATATAGAGAGTGTCTGGGTGTAAGGTAACTTTGATGGATTGACACCCAGGATTCTTTCCCCTACATCTGCTATTCTTCATTCTTCAGCAGAGGCTTACTTTTCTTGTTGCAGAGATGTGACAATTCTTGCTAAGTTTTGGGCTCCTAGGTTTAAGATGTTACTCCTCTTGGGGTATTTGCTTTTTAACAGAGGATTCCTGAAGACTGAAAAGAATGGAGCTCCAGTGACAAATTTTGCTTACCATGATGTGCTGGTGGGGATAGATGTTTGGAGACAAGGCTTTCTTTTTTTTGTTGCTGCTCAATCATTTTTCATTCATGCACAACTCTTTGTGATGCCATTTGGGTTTTTCTTAGCAAAGATGCTGCAGTGGTTAGCCATTTCCTTCTTCAGCTCATTTTTACAAGCAGTTAAGTGACTTATCCAGGTTATACAAATAATAAATGTCTGATGCTAGATTTGAGCTCAGATCTTCTTGACTCCAAACATGGCACTCTATCCACTGTATCACCTAGCCATCCCTAAATCTTCCTTAGTAACCTTTCAAATCATATTAGGCAGGCCATCAGGCCATCTGTCTACTCCTAAGATTATCCATGGTTCTCATATATTTAGTTGCAATCTTTTTGCTAATGAATAATAATGAAAAAAATAATGCTTATTTTTCCTTCCTTAATTTCCCTGTTGACCTTCAATCTCACACGTCCAACTGCCTTTCAGACATCTTGCACGGGATGTCCAGGAGATATCTTGAACTCTTTAAAACAGAACTCATTATCTTTCCCCCTAATGCCTTCTTGTAGCTTCTCTATTATGATTGAGGGCAATACCATCCTTCCTTCCTCCCTTCAGATTTCTTACACCTTGTTTTCCAGATGATGTATTCTTTGGTCCAATAACATTGTTCTCCCAATAAACAAGACACTCCATTTCTTGGTTTTAGACATTCTCTCTGGCTGTCCCATATGCCTGACACTCTCTTCTTTTCCCACTTTGATTACTAATCTACCTGGCTTCTTTTAAATCCCAACTATAATCCCAGCTGTTATAGGAAGCCCCCTTTAATCCCTTTTAATTCCAGAGCCTTCCTTTCATTGATTATTTCCTATTTAACTTTTATATAGCTTTCTTTGTACATATTTGCTTGTATGTTGTCTCCTCCAGTTGACTGCAAACTCCTGAGGGCAGGGATTGTCTTTTGCCTCTTTGTATCTCCAACACTTAGCATGGTACCTGACACGTAATAAGTGCTTGATAAATACTTAATGAATTAAATACATTAATAAATGCCCAACTAATTGAACTGAGATGTGCCCAGATAAAAGCACTCTGGTGACTTTTTAAATGAAAGATTCACCATTAGATCATGAACAGGAGGATTTACCTTATATCTAAATGAAGGACAGTTAGTTGCTTAGGATAAAGAGGACTCATATCCCCAAATTTCTATCCATCTTTCTTGAAAGTCTACCAAATTCATTCTTTTGGATTTCAACATTAAAGCCTCCTATAGAAATGCAAAAATATTATCTTGCAACCACTGAAAATTGTATTAGTCACTGAGATCTTAGTGTTAGTTTGTCAAATAAACCCTAATAGAGAACTTGTCCCTGAAGTCCTAGGTTCAGAATTGATATGTTCACTTGAGAACATTGTATACAGTAATAGCAATTTTGCTTTAAGAAAAACTTTGACTGAATAAGTAATTTTGACTACTCTAAGTGCCCAAATTAATTATAAGAGACATACAAAGGAAGATGTTATCTGAATCTAGAGAAAGATCTGATCAACAGAAGTATGTATAGAATGATTTTATGCACACACATACACAATAGATATATACATCTATTTGTATCTAATAGTGGCCATCTTTAAGATAGGGAAGAAAGAAAAAAAATAAATTTGTCATAACTTTATTATCTGAAGCATAATCTGAGAGGTTCCTATTGGCTGGAGCATCACTTGGGTATGGAGCTATCTTTCTGTTTTGTTTCCTAGCATCATAAATGCTCCCTCCAGAGTAAATCTGCCAAAATCATACATCTCCTTATTTTATAAGCGTATATGAAAGGGTCCTATATTTCATCCTTTTTCAAATACTAGAGTTTTTAGTGAGCTCTCTTCCCTGTCAATACTGCAATACCACAGGGCTTCAATCAAATAGCACTTAGAGTTCTTTTCAAAAGGCCTAAAAGATTGAAAAGATTTTATCTTCTCAGAGGGGGAAAGAATAGGTTTCACACACCTTCCTTATTCCTCTAAATATCTTCTCTCCTACTATGAGGAAAAAGCTGTACTCAGTGGGGAGATGGTGCTTAGAGGAGACCCAGGGGTATGTGGAAGTGCATGAAAAGCAGGCACAAGAAAAGGAATACTCAGAAGTTGGTAGATTATCCTGGTTTACTGATTATCCCAGAGTAGTCTGTGGTACCCAAAGAGGTACCTTTTAAAAACCACTCCTGGGGTTCCTCGGCTGCCTTTGATATCCGGAAAGGAAGAGACATTAGTAAGCCCTGTCCAATTAAACTCATGCTACTTTAATCAAATAAGGATTATGGGCAAGTAAGACTAAAACAGTGCCTTTAACTGATTGCTGAAAGATAATTAAATCAGGCTTATTGAATTGGGAGAGAAAATACATTAAGTTTTTCTAAACCCATCTAAAGTCGACCTTCTCTGCTGAGATGCTTAGCTAATTTTCTGTGACAACTAAGCAAAGTAATGCCCCCACCCTCATTTCTGTGTTGGATGGCTAATTGGGTTCATAAAGGCTAGATCATCCAACATTGTACCCATTTAAGTGCAATAAAATGTACGTAAATCCGGTAGTTAGGGAAAATAAACTTCAACATCATACAATGAAACTCCTCTTTTTCCCTATATCCCCTTAATATGCAGAGGTAATGTCTGCCTTTTTAGCATGCACTTTCTCTCACCTCTTCCCCTGTAGATTTTCAATGACATAGTATCAAAGTTATGGGTGGAAAGATGGAATCCCTCAGGCAACTGGGGGCAGCTGGGTGGTGCAGTGGATAGTGTGCTGGACTTAGAAAGTCTCATCTTCTTAAGTTGAAGTCTGGCCTCAGATGTCACTCACTAGCTGTGTGATCCTGGGGAAGTCATTTAATTGTGTTTGCCTTAGTTTCCTCATCTGTAAATGAATTGGAAAATGAAATGGCACTCCAATATCAAGAAAGCCCTAAATGGGGTCACAAAAAGTGAAGCATGATTGAACATCAATAACAAAATCAGGCATTTGTGGAATCTCTCTAGACTCATTTTTGCCTCTGTCTTTTATTGATATAAGAAGTTTCTTATTGAAGAAACTGCCCCTACAGATGCATCTCAGCATCTTTTCTGCAACTTACAGATTTGGAGAATCATATGGATCATGGAGAGAGTAGATGGCTTGCCCAGAGGTCATATAGCCAAAGCTAGACTTGAGTTCAGGTCTTCCTGCTTCTGAAGTATGCTGCCTTTCTGAAAGCTAAATCCTGTTATTTTTTTCTCCTATATTACCAAATCCCATATTTTATTTTTTTCTTGGCCTCATCTCCCAGATCAGCAACTATTTTCAGCCATGTTTTGATCTGGTTTGGACTAATGAAATTTCCCTTTTGCTAGACTTCTTAAACATGACAACAGTGTTACTTCTCTCCAAAAGATTTTCAACATTTCAGCCAAAATTGTTTTCTTTGTCCCTGCCCTCTCTTGACTTAGCACTTAGCTTCAGTCTCTCTGTTTAAAGCATTGTCCTCACTAAATGTCTTTATGTTTAGCTGCATATTTTCTTTAATTTATAGTCTCATTCAATTTTTTTCACATAAATGTGACTCTAGTGTTGCCCATCTCAGGAGGTTTAGGGGTATCTGTTTAACTTATTTTAAAAAATGCTCTGCACATAGCAGAAATTCAATAAATACTTAATTTATTTTTATTTTAAAGGATATAAAGTAGTTTTACACCTTTAAGTGCTTATTGAACTAAGTTGACAAGCTAAGTTGAGTCCTACTGCTTACTTAATAAATTTCTTTACCTCATATAGTTATATTTTGGCCCTAGTAAAGAGAGTCCAGTAGCTTAAGCCTAATAATCCTAGAAATACAGTGCCTCTTGAGATCACTTTCTGACCTGGTAATCACTAAGAGGAACAACCCTTATAGAGAAGGGGCCTGCCATCTCTGCCGTCCCTGTCAACTTTTGACTAAGTGCTACTCCTAGAAAAGTAATTCAAGGGCCCAGGAATGCCCATCCCATCTCTCCTTCCACCTGCTAAGAACCTGTTGTCTCTAGCATCCATCTTCTCTTCCTCTCTCCCTTAGCTTGCTAACATCCTGCTGTCGCCAGGCATCCATCATCCTGGGTAGCAATCTTTGTGCAGATACAGCCTGACAGATACCCCTGTAGGTGCTATAAGCATTATCTCAACAACCACAACTACTAAAGACTAAGGTCCCTCTCTCCTCCCGCACCCTCCCCTGCAAAAAGAGGAAAGTTATTAAAACCTTTGGATTTGTCAAATGGTTCAACATGAGTTTTATCAATGGGAAAAACACTAAAGAATTGCATTGACCTTTATTTTATTGCTGCACTCTAGGGATCACTGGACCTATTCATCTGACTAGACAGTGACCTCTTCCATATTTTTTGTCTCCCCTGATAAAATGTGAGCTCTTTGAGGGTAATAAATGTCTCCCTTTCCTATTTTTGTTCCCAGTTTTTTGCACAGTGCTTTGCATACAGTAAATATTTAATATATATGTTTTCATTCATTTGTTCATTAATAATTAAGTCATTTCCCATTCTAATCTCTAGGAAGAGAAGAGGGTGTGTTGGTGACCCTCTCTAAAGGAGAGCAGACTGAGGGATTGAGTTATATTCCAAAGTCACAGTTTAATAAATAGAATTCTTTGTACCTCAGTAGATAGTAATTTGAATTAATGGTGATAGAAGGAGTTTAAGACTTTTTATTAGAAGGTATTCTTTATGGTTTTAAACTACAGACACCTAGAACTTTCCAGTGTAAACAAACTTAGCTAAACATAGTATTTTTTTTTCTTTTGGATTTCAGCTAATGAGTTTAATATATCCTGATATTTCACAGGTAAATGAAAAGTCACCAGGAAGTCATTGATTATTTATATGACAAATCATCCTTGTGGTCCTGAATTCTGGGGGGAAGTAACAGCTTTTCTTCCCTCCCCTTTCCTCCTTGAATTTTTAAACTAGTAAACTAGTAAAAATGAACACCTTGATCGATGGTGATAAGAACACATACTTGAGCAATTGTATAAAGTATTGTTAAGAAAACAGTCAATAGGGAGATGAGCTGGGATGTGAAATTGTTTATTAAATATTTAATATGTGCCAAGTACTGCACTAAATGCTGAGAACACAAATAGAAAAATAAAACAGACTTTGATCTTGGGAAGCTCATATTCCAATGGTGGGGGTACAACATATATGTGGGTTAGCTGTACATACCATACATACGTGGGTTAACTTCAAGACAGATAAGATCCAGTGGTCTTTGAGATATAACAGAGAGACAATGGCAAGGCATAGGTATCCTTAGAGTGTAGTGTTGTTGGCAAGGGGGGATTCTAGAGGGATCTGATTGGCTGTGGCTCTTGCTGAGACTCTTGGTGGATGAAGGGAGTCTTTCATCAAGATGCTAGGTTCCATTGAGATATTTCTAGAGGGCAGGTGTAACCTGAGGGATTTGAAGAAGGGAATAGTTAAAGTGCTAATCCTAATCCCATTCCTTAAATAAGGGTATTTGAGAAGAGTGGGGAAAGGGGAAAGAGGATAAGACATTATTGGTTGATTGTCTCTAAGCAACTAAATCATTTTTAGCCCCCCCCCCCCCCCCCCCCCCCCCGCCCCATGGGTCAACCTCCCTCTCCCTCTTCCCTCCTTGATTCTTTTTTCCTGTCCCTCATATAAAGTATGAAACCAGAGATAACCACCCCAATTTAATATATTCAGGAAAATATCTGGGTAGAGAGTTGAAGGCCAGCAATAGGTAGAGTTGGGGTAGTAGACACAGAAGAAAATTTATTAAGAAAAATATTTTTCTCAGGAAATGAAGTAGGATTTTGCTGAAAAGTTTTTTTTTTTCATGTAAAAATCTTCTTAGGAATAAAAAAAATCTAATTTTAGCTTTTAAATTTAAAAAAAAAAATGAGGCATCAGTTAACACCTGTGCTAACTGAAGGAAGAATTATTGGGTCACTGAGCTTAGGGATATTTTATCATCTCTGTTTTCCCCCTGACAGTATTTGGAACTATGCCATAATAAATATAGACATTATATTTCCTCACAAGGTAAAAGAAAATTCTCTTTCTTTCTTCCCCTCTCCCCCTTTCTGTCCCTATGTCTATACATAGACATGTGTTTGTGAGCTTGGTGTCTCACTATCTTTATCCCTTTGCCTTTTCTCTCTTTTCTTTCCCCTTGCTCTCCTCTCTTCCTTTCCTCTCCCTTTCCCCGCCCTTGCTCTTTGACTTATTCCTACCGTTTTCTCTCATTTTTAAGATTAGAATGTAATTTTTATGAGTGTTGAGAACTCCCAAGAGGACACTCCCTCTATCAATTTGATTCAGTGCACACTCTGCCATTTAGAGCTGAAGACTGTCTTCTGGAATGCTGAGAAGTGACTTGTCTGAAGGCTAGGGAGGGTCATAGCGCTAGTATGAATCTGAAGATGGAGGGGATGATTTGAAATGATTTTCTTAACTTTCTAACCTGGAAAATATACTTAGGAAGATCTCTGAAATCTCAGGATTTCATTAAGATTAAGTATGATAACTTTATTATATATTTAAAAGGAATAGCAAGTTGTACACAATATATTTATAGTTTCAGGTACAACTATCTTTTTATTATACTATGCTGTTAAAATGCTCGTTTTATTCCATAAATTAAAAATAAAATAAATAAAAAAGAATAAATAGTAAATGGGGCAATTAGGTGTAGAGTGGATAGAGCACCAAACTTCAAGTTAGGAGGACTTGAGTTCAAATTTGACCCAAGCCCATTCATTAGCTGTGTGACCCCTGAGCTAATCACTTAATCCTGATTGTCTTTAAAAAAAAAAAAAGAAAGTATGGCCGCTAGCTGCATGGACCAAGGTTTTCAGAGTTTTCTGGAGTGGGAAATACCAGAGGGAATTTGATCCTATTTTTAAATCCAATGGTGAGAATGATATTAAGATGAGAAAGAAGAGTCTTTGTGGGTCTTTCTCTTGTACTAGCCTTCCATATTTATTTAGTGATCTTGCCTCTTTCTTGTTTCTAGTGACACACTGTTGCTATTTACTATTCCCTTAATTCTCTTTCCATTCCAGAGTCAGAATATACTATTCCCTCATGAGCAAACTGATAAAGAGATTTAGAACTGGAACGGAATTTATGTCTGATCCAGTCTGAAATCTTCATTTTAGAGATGAAGAAATTGAAAGTACTTACTACTTGGTTCAAAGTTTGAACTTTGATTATTATGGGATTTTTATTTAGGTCTTTTGACCTTAAATTTCATAATCCTGTTATGATACCATGCCAAATGGAAGTAATTCTCTAAAATTTTACTTGGTGATCTCCAATTCCTTTGCTTTTATGAACTCTAAATGAAAGATATATGTAAAATGTAAAGTATGTTATTGTTGCTTTCCTACAATATATCTCATTAAATTATTTTGATTATATAAAAGAACACAATATGATGATATTTTATCTGGAAGATTCAACATGTCCCCTGTGCCTGCCTCCTTCTGAAAACTGTTGACAAACTCCTACAGCCCTATATCAGCCCTGTGTGGGCCAATCTGTAATTCTTGTACACAGAATCAGCTTTGTGCTAATAAAGAAACACCCACAGCTATGGAAAACAAGAGGTTGATTTGAAATCAACAACTGTGATTAGGGATGTTGTTTTAAAAAAAATCCCCTAAACTAGCAAACTCTAAGGTTGTTGAATTTAAAGATCACAAAGACAAAATCCCATCTTTACTTCCTTAACTTCCAACCAGGAGTTTTGGATTTTCATTTCTGTCCTAAACCCATATTAGTTTGTCAACTAAAATCTTCAAAAGTCATAGGATCACAACTGGAAAAGCAGGCCCTCAATTTATCTATCCTCAAGCAACTTGCCTAGAAGGAGTCTCCTGCTATATTTTCCTCCCCTCACAGGAACCTCTTGCTCCAGGAACAACAAATACATATGCTTTTTGGCTCTTGTACCTCTTTCTGCAATTCTCCTATTTGAGGAATATATCTCCTCTCTTCATTGCTTCATTCATTCCATTTGTCCTTTCAAGACCAGTGCTCAAATTCCTTATCATCTTTGAGTTTCTCCTTTGAGCCATCTTCTGATGTCCCCAAATCCTTTGGATGCTATTAGAATCCATCTGCCCCATTGATTTGATCACTGCCATTGTGGAATGCCCATTTAAAAAACTATTATTTAAATCTTGTATTATTTAAATTTGCTCATATTTATGTCATATATATGTCTTACAGACATAAAATTGTAAGGTCTTTGTGAGGAAGAAGCATAGCATGCTCCACATAGCAGGATGCTTAGCATAGTACCCACTGAAGGGTAGAAGCAGAGCTTATGCTTCTTTTCATAAATCTTATGTATTATTTGTCTTTCTACACCAAGTTTTCGCTTTCCCTCAGCTTCCATAGCTGGATCTGATGTAACTTTGAACAAGTCTACCTCCACAACTTGTCCATTCCCTTTCTTCACTATATATAACCAGCACTATGGTTCAGACTATCTACTCTTTTTTTAAAACTAAGACTCCTAGTCATTCAAATGTAGGTGGTGACTATAAAGATAATTAGGTAGCTTAATGAGACAAAGAATCTGGAGTTAGGAAGATCTGAATTCAACTCTGATTTCAAACATTTACTAGCTGTGTGACTCTGGACAAGGCTTTTAAATCTTTGCCTCATCTGTAAAGTGCTGATCATAATAGTATTTACCTCCTAGGGTGATAGTGAAGACAAAAGCACCTTGTAAACTTTAAAGTTCTCTATAGAGTATATGTTATTATTAGTCATTCTTCCTCCATTCTCATTCTTTTCTAATCCTTTCTTCACATAATTGCCAAATAATCTTCCCATTGAATAATAATTATGCTACTTCCTTGTCTGTTAGCCTTCAGTGACAAAATAACCTTTCTAGGAGAAAATACAAGTATCTCAGCTTGGTTTTTCATGCCCTTTGCAATCTAGTTCCAACCTTACCTTTCCATTTTACATTGTTCTCTTGCTTTGACATCTCAGTCA
Source organism: Sarcophilus harrisii (assembly GCF_902635505.1). Classification (NCBI taxonomy): domain Eukaryota; kingdom Metazoa; phylum Chordata; class Mammalia; order Dasyuromorphia; family Dasyuridae; genus Sarcophilus; species Sarcophilus harrisii. The sequence continues at coordinate 118,871,991 of NC_045428.1, read as the reverse complement.
AGCTGTACTACTGGTTGTTGCATTTTCATCATTGCATTTCTGACCGTTATGTCTTCACATAGATCTCTCATGACTGAAAACTCTTTCTTTATCCCCATTTCTCTGAATTATTTTTATTTTTTCCAAGCTCATCAAAGTATAACCTTCCCCATGAATTATTTCCTGATCCAATTTGATTATTAACATTTTGTCTCTTCTCAAATTATTTATTTAAGCTTCTTGGAGGTAGAAACTATTCTATATTTATTTTTGTTTCTTTCAACTCTTACATAGTGCTTTCATCATAATCAGTGCTTAACTAATATTTGCATAATTGAATTGTAGTTGAAATAGTGTTTCAGTAAAGGTCTATCAATTTAATTTGGGATTGCAACATGGATCTTTCTTAACAAAGACTCTACATTTGTATTTGCTCAGTTAAAATAACTAATTAGTAATGTAGAAATGTGCTGAGTACTTTCATCTTCAGAACAGAGGGCCTGGGTTTAATAGACATTTAGGAATAGCCATTTTTTTTTAAACAATGGTACACATGCTTTAGTGATTGTAAGAAAGTCATTAAAAAACAAAACAAAAACAAAGCCTTGATCTTTTTTCCTTTTGGAAGAGCATCACTGAGCCACCTAAGATTTAGTAAGGGGAACTTTAGAAGGCTTAAAAATGAGCAGGTATTAAGAGAAACAAAAGATGTGTTATCTTCTGGAGTTTAAAGAGCTATTTTGAGCATTTTTCCCTTGTCTTAAACATTACCATGTTCTGTGGGACAGCTTTTCCAGATGAGATAGAGATTGAAATGTCACACCAGCATGATCAATTAGATAATGTGGAGTAGAAGCGTTTACTATCTGACCTTAATCCACAGGGTAGGAATGAAATAAATGAAAGGAGGAGATTGATTAAGGAGAGATTCAAAGGTACAGTAAATAGTCTCTGTATAGTAAGAAAAAAAAAGCCATAAAGCCTGCATGAAAACATACATTTTTCATGTTTTATAAATAAGTTGACTCATAAGGAAAATGTGCCCTCAGTAGGAAAACACATCATGGACCATTTATTTGTTCAATTTATATGCAAGCACTATAGGAAAATAAAGCACTTCTTTTTATTTATTTATTTATTTATTTTTTATTTTTTTATTTAATAGCCTTTTATTTACAGGATATATGCATGGGTAACTTTACAGCATTAACAATTGCCAAACCTCTTGTTCCAATTTTTCACCTCTTACCCCCCCACCCCCTCCCCTAGATGGCAGGATGACCAGTAGATGTTAAATATATTAAAATATAAATTAGATACACAATAAGTATACATGACCAAAATGTTATTTTGCTGTACAAAAAGAATCAGACTCTGAAATATTGTACAATTAGCTTGTGAAGGAAATCAAAAATGCAGGTGTGCGTAAATATAGGGATTGGGAATTCAATGTAATGGTTTTTAGTCATCTCCCAGAGTTCTTTTTCTGGGCATAGCTGGTTCAGTTCATTACTGCTCCATTGGAAATGATTTGGTTGATCTCGTTGCTGAGGATGGCCTGGTCCATCAGAACTGGTCATCATATAGTATTGTTGTTGAAGTATATAATGATCTCCTGATCCTGCTCATTTCACTCAGCATCAGTTCGTGTAAGTCTCTCCAGGCCTTTCTGAAATTATCCTGTTGGTCATTTCTTACAGAACAGTAATATTCCATAATATTCATATACCACAATTTATTCAGCCATTCTCCAACTGATGGACATCCATTCAGTTTCCAGTTTTTAGCCACTACAAAAAGGGCTGCCACAAACATTCGAAGCACTTCTTTTTAAAAGAATGGCAATAGAAAAACAATAGGTCAGAGATTTTAAAAAAAGGAGAATATTTTGTATTACTCTTCAAGAATAACTGGGATTATAGACTATATCTAAAAGGCAGAAATTCATAACACATATATCTATATCTCTATATACACTTAAACATATGCATATGTACGGACATACCTAGATACACTCATATGTAGACTTTATAATACATATTGGACCAGAAACCATGATTCCTCCCCCCATATATAGATATACATATAGATGTATACCATACATGCCATACCCTACAGCATACCATAATAGATATATGAATATATATATGCATATGTAAACATGCATTTTAAGTAATATAGTAAATAAAGCAAGGCTGAAGCCAGGAAGATGGGTTCACATATCACCTCGGACATATACTGACTATATGATTCTGGTTAAGTCAGTCAACTTCTTGTTGTTCTAGGCAAATCTCTAGAAGTATAAGTTGCAGAATAAGTCCTTGTCTGCATTACTGGAAGGAATTTTCTCATCTGGGAGATCGTTATACCAATAAAATAACAATAGTTCCTATCGCTATATACATACCTGTAGACACATAACTCTGTGTCTTTGGGCAAATTACTTAATGTCTATCTACCCCAGTTTTCTTATCTGGGGTTAATGGGGTTAATAATAGCACTACAGGGAATAACATACACATTCAGTTGGATACAGAAATCTTTTTTATCCTATAAGGAAGTAAAATGGAGCAGGAATAATACAGGAGGAGGGGGAACTGATAAAAGGGAGAGCATATTGGGTAAGACAGTGATCAGAAATAAAATATTTGTGAGGAAGGAAAGCTTGGGGGGTAAGAGAGAGAGGGAAATAAACAAAGGAAAATGCACAGTTATCATAACTATAAAGGTAAAGGGGACATATTTACCCCAAAGTAGAAGTTAATAGCAAAATGGATTTCTTACAATATGTTGTTTACAAGAAACACATTTGAGGCAGAGAAATATACCCAAGGCAAAAGGATCTGAAACAGAATTTATTATACTTCAGAGAAAACAGGAGCAGTAATCATGATCTCAAGCAAAGCAAAAATAGATCTAATTAACAGAAGAGAAAGGACACTATATGTTGCTGAAAAATACCATAGATAATGAAGTCATAACAATGCTAAATAACATCTAAATTTTTGAAGAAGTTGAATAACTAATAGGAGAAAATAGATAACAAAGTTTTCTGGTGGGGGAATCTCAACTTTCTTCTCTCAGCACCAGATAAATCTAAGCAAAAATATACAAGAAGCTAAAGAAGTGAATAAAATTCTTGAAAAGTTAGATATGATAGATCTCTGGAGAAGACTGAATGAAATTAGAAAGTAATATGCTTTTTTCTCAGTAGTACATGGCACTTACAGAAAAATTGATCATGTATTTGGACATAAAAATCTCACAACTAAATGCAGAAAAACAGAAAAAGTGAGTGCATCCTTTTCAGATTATAATACAATAAAAATTACATGAATAATAGAAAGGGAGATTACAATTTATTTGGAAATTAAATAATCTAATTCTAAAAAAAAACAGGTCAGAGAATAGTTTATAGAAATAATCAATAATTTCATTGAAGAAAATAACAACAATGAGAACATACCAAAATTTATGGTACTTAATGCCATAGTGAGTGGTATTTAGGAAAAAAATTTATATCTTTAATTGCTTGCATTAATAAAGAGAAAAAACAGACCAATGAATTGAGCATGCAATTTAAAAGGCTAGTTAAAGAACAAATTAAAAAAAAAATTTAGCACCAAACTGGAAAATCTGAAAACCAAAGGACAGATTAATAAAATCTAAAGTATGAAAGCCATTGAACTAATAAAACTAGAATCTGGTTTTATGAACAAAACCAATAAAAAGATGATTAAAAAAGGAAATAAGAAAACCAAAACACTAGCATCAAAAAGAAAGGGGTAAATTAAACACCAATGAAGAGAAAATTTAGACAATTGTTAGGATCTATTTCATTATAAGCCAATTATATACCAACAAATTTGACCATCTTAACAAAATAGATGAATATCTACAAAAACATGTTACCTAGGTTTACAGAAGCAGCAATAAAATACTTAAATAAGTCAATCTTAGAAAAATAAATTGAACAACCCATCAATTAACTTCCTAAGGAAAAAATCTCCAGGACCAGATAAATTCACAAGTGAATTCTACCAAACATTTAAAGAACAATTAATCCCAATACTATACAAACTATTTGGGAAAATAAGCAAAGGAGTCCTATCAAATTCCTTTATAACACAAATATGGTGCTGATACCCAAACTGGGAAGAGCCAAAACAAAGAAAATTATAGAACAATTTCCCTAATGAATATTGTTGCCAAAATTTTAAATAAAATATTAGCAAAGAAATTATAGCAATATATCAAAGATCATACACTATAATGGTGGTATTTTTACCAAGAATACAGGGCTGGTTCAATATTAGGAAAATCATCAGCATAATTTACTTTATCAATAACAAAACCAACAGAAATCATATGATTATCACAATAGATGCAGAAAAAGTCTTTGGGGAAAAAAAAACACAACATACATTCCTATTAAAAACACATAGCATAAGAATAAATGGAGATAACTTTGAAATGATAAATATTTATCTAAAATTATCAAGAAGCATTATCTGTTAAAGGCATAAGGTAGAAGCCTTACTAATATGATTCATCCTAACTCCAAATGGGAGTTGGATTATTGGTGGAAGAGAAGAAGGGTAAAACAAGAATGCCTGTTATCATCTTTATTATTTAATACTGTACTAGAAATCTTAATTATAGCAATAAGAAAAGAAAAAAATTTGAAGGAATTAGAATAGACAATGAGGTAACAAAACCATTCTCTTTGCAGAGTATGTGTGTATTGCTTAGAAAATCCTAGAGAAACAACTAAAAAACTTATTAACTTATTTATAATTTTAGCAAAGTTGCAGATTAAAAAATAAACCCAGTATGTATATATTACCAACAAAATCTAGCAGCAAGAAATAAAAAGAGAAATTCCCTTTAAAATTACTGTAGACAATATAAAATACTTAGGAGTCTACATGCCAAGACAAACCCAGGAATTACATGAATGCAATTATAAAATATTTTTCATACCAAGTTAGAGCTAAAAAATTGGAAAAATATAAATTGCTCATGGGTAGGCCAAACTAATATTATAAAAATGACAAATATAGCTAAATTAAACCTCAATAAAAATTATGTTTAGTGCCATAACAATCAAACTATTAAAAAATTATTCTGTAAAGTTAGAAAAAAGTAACAATTCAGCTGGAAGAACAAAAAGCTCAAGGATGTTAAGGGAATCGATTAAAAAAATACAAAAGAATGTGTTCTAGCTGTACCACATCTCAAACTGTATTATAAATGGGGTAATTATCAAAATAAACTGGTATTGGGCAAGCAATTGAGTATCAATAGAACAGATAAGGCACAAATTACATTATAGTAAATGACCACACTAATCTAGTATTATATAAATCCAAAGAGCAAAGCTTTTGAAACCAAAACTCATTATTTGACAAAAACTGCTAGGAAAACTGGGAAACAATATGGCAAAAACTAGATATAAATTAATATTTCACACTGTATACCAAGTATGGTATTTTTGGAATATGATTTATACCTAAAGGATGATGCCATAAGCAAATTAAGAGAGCATAGAAAAGTCATTGGAATTCCAATAGGAAATAATTTCAGTAGGAATGTGTCAGATTTGTGGATAAAGAAGATATAGAGATCATTAAATGATATAAAATAGGTAATTTATCATATATAAAATTTAAAAGGTTTTGAAGAAACAAAATCAATGCAACCAAAATTATAAAGAAAGCAAAACACTGGGGGGGAGTGTGGGGGAGAAATTGCAAAAAGTATGTCTGATAAAGGCTTTATTTCTCAAGTATGTGGAGAACTGGGTCAAATTTACAAGAAGACAAGTTCTCAGTTGATAAATGATCAAAGGGTGTGAATGGGTAGTTTACCCATTTTGCAGACAAAAAAAAAAATCAAAGCTATTTATAGTCATATGTAAAAATGCTCTAAATCACCATTGATTTGAAAAATCAGATTAAAACAATTCTGAGATGCCACCTCATACCTGTCAGATTGGCTAATATGACAAAAAAGGAATGTTAAATGTTGGAGGGGATGTGGGAAAATTGGGAAACTACTACAATGTTGGTTGAATTATGAACTGCTCCAACCATTCTGGATAGCAATTTGGAACTGTGTCCAAAGGGCTACAAAACTGTGCATATATTTTGATCCAGCAATTCCATGGAAAGGTCTCCATTCCAAAAGCATCCAAAGAAGGGGAAAGGGCCTATTTGCACAAAAAGATTAATAGCAACTCTTTTTTTTGTGGTGATTAAGAATTAGAAATCAAAGGGATTCATCAATTGGGGAATGGCTAAACAAGCTGTAGTATATGATAGTAATGGAAAATTATTGTGTTTTAAGAAATGACAAACAGGATGATTTCAGAAAAAAATGGAAAGATTTACATGAACTGATGCATGAACCAGAAGAATATTGTAAACAGTAATAACAATATTGTTCAATGAATTGTAAATGACTTAGCAATTCTCACCAATACAGTGTCTAAGACAATCCCAAAGTACTAATGATGAAGCATACTTTCTACCCTCAAAGAAAAAACTGATACAGTTTGAATATAGATTGGAGCATGTTATTTTCATTTTAAAATTTTATTTGAGTTGTTTTGTACAAAATTATTAATATGGAAATATTTTATATAATTGCATGTTAATAATATATCTAATTATTTATTCTCTCAAGAAGGGGGGAAGGGAAGGAGGGAAAATGGGATTTGGAATTCAAAAAGGAAATAAATAAATGAAACAAAAAATAATAGCAGTTGTTATAGTTGTTATGATAATCAAATGAAATAATAATTATAAAATGTTTAGCACAGTGACTGGCATATAGTAAATGCAATATGTGTTAGCTATTATTAGTATTATTAATAATAATTACTATACATGTATATATAAACATATATGAAACATATATACTTACAGCAGAAGATGAGTGCTCTGGAAACCTTATACGAGGAACTTGATTATATTAAGCCTTCATAAGAATGAGGGGAAGCATGTTAGTTGTTTTCAGATATTTGAAAGACTGTCAAATAGAGGAAGAACAGATATTTTATGTTATCCCAGGGGACAGAACTAAGACTAGGGGGAAGTTGTAGGAATGCAGACTTTGGTTGTAAATTTTAAAAATCCTAATATTTGTATCAGTCCTTCCAGATTCTTGGGAGTGTTAAACTGATATTGAATGACTACTCATCAGGAAGGCTGTCAAAAGGATTCCTGCCTCCAGAGGGAAGTTGGAGAAGATAACTTCTACAATCTTTTCTGACTCTAAGAATCTCTGATTTTTCTGGGAGTCTTCATCATTACTCATGGCTATGAAAAGCAAATTCAGTTTATTCCAAGAAACACAAAACCCAAGTTTTGTGACTACATAAGGAAATAATCCCAGGAATACCAATATTAGCCTAAAATATCATTTTTTGTCTTTCCTATAACCTCTGTTTATATGTAAGGAAAAGTAATAAGGAGTCAAATATGTGCTTCTAAGAAATTAGATCAATATTAGATTGTCTAGAGCTTGGGACCAGTTGTGGAATCAAACAGTCTCCCTTGATTTTAATACCTTTGTCTTCAACTTGCTATTTTGTTAATCTCTGTCAATCAACAAGCATTTTACTAAGCACTTTTTATATGTTAGGCACTCTGTGCTAAGGATATAAATACATTAAATGGTACAATATGTACTTTTAAAATTTCACACCTAGTGAAGGCCATATATAAATATATTCATAATTATTGTAAAGAGAATAAATACTAAGTTGTTCAATACAAAATACTTTCAGAGGGAAAGCATTAGCATTTGGGGGCATTAGGATATGCTTTCTATAGAAGATGGTGCTTGAACTTTATCTTGAAAAAGAGAGTTGGAAGTATAGAGGGAGTTTGATCTAGGCATGGGTGGCAGCCAGTGCACAGAGATAGAGATGGAATATCCAATGTAAGGAGTAAAGAGGCTAGGTTGGTTGTATCTCACAGTGAGGGAAAGGGAATTATGTAAAATGAAGTTGAAAAGATAGGTAGAAACAAGGTTGTGAAGGGCTTTAAATACCAGAGACATTTATACTTAATTCTGGAGGCAATAGGAAAACACTTCAGTTTATTGAATAGGAGACTGATATAATCATGTCTGCCCTAAAATAAAAATACTTTGGCAGAATATGTGGTACCAACTAATTAGTGAAACAAACAAAAAAATGGGGATGACATGGGATTCCATGGTGACAAGTCATTTGGAGTTTTCTAAATCATTTATTTGCTATTGGGTAGATTGGGATGGTGAAAGCATAGAAAATGAGTTGTAATAATAACAATAATTAATAGATTACATTATGTATAATATGAATTGTTATATATTACATATCTGACAATATATAATAAATAATAATAATAATAATAATGATTATATTTGTATGAGTGGCTTACCCAACTGTGAATCCAGATTTCTCACTGCACATCCTTTGCTTTCCCCTTTATATTGCTTCTAGATAAATTCAGAAAGACTTATCTTCAGAGGTTGACTTCAAAGTCATGATAATAAGCATGGTAATTAATTATTAATTATTTTTACTTTGAGTCTTTCTATACTTCTCTAGAGACAATGTTGAAAAAGATGAGACTTGGAAGCAGAAGATCTAAGTTCAAATTTTGCTTGTTTATATACTACTTATGACATCTTGGGCAAATGTCTTAAATTCTCTGGTCCTCAGTTTCCATACTGGTACAATAGAGGGGCTGGACTAGATGGCTCCTCAGCTCAGAATCTCTGATCAGATGACAAATACTAGTCCTATAATCAAAACCTTTCTAGTGTTGGGACTTGTGAGAACCTGTGCTCCACTGGAATGACTTTCAAGAATTCACAATACCTGTATGAATCATTTAGTAAGCCTTCAATGTAGATGCCCCATAGAGAAGAGTTTTGCACTTGAGGGCATTCTGCCAATCCAACTCAATTCAAAGGTATATTAAAGTTTGACTATATGTGAATTTTTATTTCTAAGATATTTTTTAAAAAATTAACTAGCTAATCTGTTTTAGATGAAGACAGAAGAATAATCTCATATTTTAAGGATTTCAATGATACTAAGATTTACTTATGACTATTTTATTGTTGTTATTGTTAAGTCAGTTTCCCAGTCATTTGTGACTCTGTGATCCCATTTGGGGTTTTCTTTTCCCAGATACTGGTGTTGTTTGTCATTTTCTTCTTCAGCTCATTTTATAGATGAGGAAACTGAGGGCAAAGGAGTCAAGTGACTTGCTCAGGCTAGCAGCTTATAAGTGTTTGGAGTCAGATTTGAACTGAGAAAGATGAGTCTTCCTTATTTCAAGTCCAATGATCTATCCATTGTGCCACATAGGTGGCTATTTTGCTTGTATCCAAATGTACAAATTTAAAAATGAAATAATTCATTCGTAAAATATGGCTAGGTACACCAGATCTTTTATTGTTGATATTATAAAACTCTGCATCTCAGGTCCTCTGTTTGCTAATCTGTTTTTAAAAAGTGTTAGATTAAGTGTTCTTTAAGGTTTCTTCTAGCTCTGGCTCTATGATTTTATGGTCTCTTTTTGATAAGAACAATATCTTGATACATAAATTGAAACCTATATTCTCCTGACAAGGAGAGCTTCTAAAAGAGGCAGGAAATCTGCTATGTGGTCACTGAAAGAAATGGATGCAGAAAGATTGAAATTATCAGGAGAATTACTTTTGACACATTAATGGTAATTGAGTTAAGTAGGAGGCATTGTTCTATCACAAACACTACTAGAATTTCAAAATGGGGTAGAATAATTTAGCAGTGCCATGGTTCTGATTTGGGATGCTCTGAAGGGAAGTGTGGGAGAGGAGAGGTATTTGACTACCAAACTGAAGGTCCACAGAGCCATTGTGCTGATTTCAAAAGATAACTATCCAGATAAACCCTATATATGATGTAGCAAAAATTGCTTATCTCCTAAGATCCTGAAAAGACAATTATACTCTATAGTGAATGGGAAACACCTGAGATAACCACTCTTCTCTCTAGTCATTTTGCAGATGGGAGAACTGAAGTCTAGAACTCTTGAGCCTGCAAGTAGGAATTGCCTGGTCACAATCAACTAACGGACAAAGCACTTAATTAAGAATCAGCTGCATTCCAGACACTATATTAGGAACTAGAAATATGAAGATGCATATGAAATTGTCCTTGACTTTAAGGAGCTTATATTCTGTCATACAGATAATAGGTAATTTATTTGAAACTCCAGTATTCATAGTTTATCTTATTTATCTCTGGTCTGAAATATTTACACTGATTTGGACAGTTATTACTGTGTAATAAGTTACTTAACCAATCAGCCTGTTTCCTCATTTGTAAAATGGGGATAATGATAATAATAATACCAATTTGCCAGGGTTGTTGTGAAGATCAAAAGCACAATATGATTGTTATTACTGTTGTTATTTTTGTTGTTATTATTATAAGCTCACGTCATTAGTTCCTTATAAGTTCACTTCATAATTCCTGAAAGCCTGGAGGTGAAGGGTTACTGTTGAACTTAATAGGGAAAGTTATGTAAAAGTTTACAATAAATAGAAAGTTTGTCATTCTGTTATCTACTCTGTTTTCCTTAAATTCAAGATCATAATCTTACTTCAGTCTTATAACTCACTTTCTTTAACTGTAAAGGACAAGGGTAGATTTCAATGGCTTTTAAAGTCCCCTTTATCTCTAAATCAATAATCCTAGTATCCCTCACAAAGCCTTTCAGAGATCGACAAACCTCCCTCAGAAGTGATTTGGTCAGTTCCTGGTTGCATATTTTTATAAGTGAAAGCTTGTTTGTTGGTGTTCATCCTTCATTTCTCCCTCTCCCATTTTTAAATCAGCTTTATTTTTTTTTCTAATTTTGTGTTAGATTTCCCATAGCACCCCCTTTTTTCCCCACCCTTCATTCTTGAAAAGAACCAATGTTACCACAAGAGTGATGGCTTGATTCACAAGTGAATTTGATTTCAATGAGGTAGAGTTGTGCCAAACCATCAGCTTTCCTCTGTGCCTCTTGTGTACTTTGGGTACAGTGTGTCTCGAAAATATGGCAACTCAAGAAGACTAGTTTAGGGGGCCCCTTAATATTACTTTCAATTCAATCCCAAGTCCATTCAACTCTTTGTGGCTAAGACTGTTAGACTGATCATTTCTCTTTCATAAATCTGGTAGTTTCTCAACTCTACTAAAATCTTCAGTGTTTCTAATTTTCAGACTGTGTTATAATAAATGTTGAGGATATATGTGGCTCTTTATTCACAACCTATGTTTAGAATGTTTTCCCTTTTTACTTTTGTCCCCACGCTTCTTTCCAGACTCAGTTCAATCCTATCTTTTTCAAAAGGATTTTCCTAGTCTCTAACCAACTTCCTCCACCTCCTCCTCTAGTTACTAGTGCCTACCCTTTGAGATTATCTTGTGTTTTTACTCCATATGTCTGGTATATACATAATTTTTTGCATGTTGTCTCCCCCATTAGAAAGTGATTTCCTTAAAGACAGGGTTTATGTTTTTAACCTGTCTTCAGAGCATATAATAAGTATAATACATTTTTGAAGATTGACTAATCCAATGGTGGGCTTTAAAACATTTAATTTTAAAGTAAGGATTTCAGAAAGATTCTTGGACTATTAGCTGTTTATGAATTACACAGATCTCTAATGAGAAGATCTCTTTTCCCCTTTATTTTTTGAGGGGAGAGAAGAGGAAGAAGGACTCCCACCCCCTCATCTTCCAACGTTAAGATTGTTTGCTCAGTAGTTTTGTCTTTAAAGAGCATTAGTAACTAGTTGGGAGATTCATCCTGAGATAAATAGCAAGATTGCTTCCCTAGATACCAAAACACAACTTGAAGCTTCTCACCACTTCCTGATAAGGGTGCAGTTTCTGTCTTCCAAAAGAGGCATTGCTACAATAGAACAGTTAATGGCTTTCTAGGTCACATCTTGGCTTTGGAGATTCTCTCATAGAATATTAGATCATCATAGCCATTTAGTCCAACTCCTCATTTTACAGGTTAAATGACCTATCTAAGTTAGTTAGTTAACTTAGTTAACTAGTGGCAGAATGAGTCCTAGAATTTAGGTCTCTTATTCTTCTAGCTGTCACAAAAAGTCAGAGTCAATTTTCCTTATTTGCATCTTGTAATTATCATTGCTCTGGTTGAAGATAATAGGGCATTTGGAAACTGTTAATGAATTATGCTAATGAATGCTAATGAACTGGACATAGGTTATTAGAAATATAATTGTGGTAAGTGTGAATTTGTATTTGTGTGTATATACATATGGGTGTGTGTATATGTACACCAGTCCTATACAAGTAAAATAAAAAGATTATGAATCTTTCTCTAGAAGAATGGGAAGTGAAGACAGAGGAGTTAAAGGACAAAGGTACAGCATTTATTAAGCACATACTAAGTGCCAGTGCAAAGCAAAATACTGGGCTTACAAATGCAAGCAATCAAAAAACAAATGAACAAACAAACAATAATATTGCCCGTTCTCAAAGAATTTACTTTTAAATAAAGAATAAGAGAATAATAGGGAAAGGAGTAAGCATAAGCTAGTACCTACCATGTGCCAATCACTATGCTAAATACTTTTCAATTATGTTTTTATTTGATCCTCATGACATCTCTGAAAAATGTGTATAATATCCCCATTATATCCCCATTTTAGAGATGAGGAAATGGGTACATAGCTGGCAAGTGTCTGAAACTGAATTTGAATTTCCTGATTCCAGGGTTAGCACTTTAGTCTTCTACTCTAATAGGGGAAGACAGAACATAAAGAAAAGCTGGAAATGAGGGAAGGGAAGATAGTTGAAGCAAGAAAAAGCTCGAATTAATTTGCAAATAACATGAGCAGCTTGGTTGTCCCACCTTCAGTTTACCATAGTATAAGATGCTGCCCTAGGGAAAGTCAGAATCATAAGAAGAGATGGTTTTAGGTTCTTTGTTGTTGTTTGCCTTTCATTTCAGAGAGGACTAACAGTGATTAAATATCAAAAAAGATATCCAGAGTTTAGGATTAATGTATTCTTCATAGAAATGCAATTTCCAGAGAAATGCTGGTGGTGGGAATAGTGGTTGTGGTTGTTGGCCCTTTGATTTCCAAAAAGACCAAAGACATCACAGAATGATGTCTTGATTCATGTGTGAATTGAAATCAAGTGACCCAGAATTGCATAGTCATCAGCTTTTCTCTTCTAGAGCCATCAAAACTCAAGACAGCTATCAATGGCCTGAGATACAGAGGACCTTGGTATCTTGCACTCCAAGCACAGCACCTGCTTCATCTGCTTTTGTTGCCAGTAGAACAAATTGTTCTCCTTTACCAATTTTGAGGGGGGAAAGTCTTTATGTGTTTGGGATAGACATCTTTTCCAGTTCTTTGTAAAAATGTCACTGGAAAAACAGAGGAGGTTACAAAGAAATGTCCATTTCTGATAGTATGAGGGTGTTAATAGGACAGTCAAAGTCTTTGCCTTCTCGTCCCCCAATTGTCTATGTCTTATTTGAAGTTGGGATGAATTTCAGCAAATTGGAATTCAAACCTATTTCTACTAATAACTTATGTGGTTTGGTTCAAGCAATTTAATTTTTTCTATTTCTAAGTGTCCTCAACTATAAATGAAGGATATGGCCTTTGTGATCCCTAAGGTTCCTTCCCAGCTCTCAAATTCTATAGCTCAGGCCTAGAAAGGGTACTCAACTATCCACTGGGATGTTCAGCCGACTCTCTATTATTCAGAAGCTAATAACTCAGGTCATTTGCTCCTTCCCCCTCCTGCCTACCTTTAGATAATTTCACTGCTCATTACACTCCCATCAGAATGTGGGTTGTATTCAAGGAAGAAGAGGTTCCAAACTAGCAGATTTTCCCTTAGTTTTATCATCACGGCTCAAAGGTGTGATGAAGAATGAGGCTGAAATGGTTCTCTATAATGAACATTTTAAAGTGCTAGTGTTCCCTGTGGCTACAGATAAGAAGTCTGGGAAAAAATAATGGGTATCCCCAAAAGGCTTTGTATAGCGCTGCTGTGGATAGAGTGCTGGCTTGGACTCAGAAGATTCATCTTCCTGAGTTTAAATGAGAACTCTCTCACACTTACTAGCAGAATGACCCTGGGCAATTTATTTAACCCTCTACCTCAGTTTCCTCATCTGAGGACAGAAGGAAATGGCAAACAATTCCAGTATTTTTGCCAAGAAAACTCTGCAAAGATACATGAAGAGTCAGACATAACTAAAGTAATTGAATAACAAAAAAGCTTTTAAAGCTGCATTAAATTTTTTGGGGGGAGAGACCCTCTATATAATGCTACTATAATCATTCTTATTAAAGTGAAATTTAGCATTATGGAATGTGGCTTCATGTGAAGACTATAGAACATTATATTGTAAATCTTATGAAGGCAGGGATGTATCAAAAATTGAATATGATGTTTTGTTGGTTGAATTGAATTTTAAACTAAAGAAGAATCTAAATCTGAAAAGAGAGAAAGGGGATCTTTGTAATTAAATAATTCAACATTTTAATTATTATTAATTCAATTTAACAAACTGTTCTAAGTAAAGCACTCTGCTGGGCATTAGTGAAATAAAAAAGAGAATAATCCTTGCTGTCAAATGTCTAATGTATCTATATCTCTTTATCATTATCTCTAAATCTAGCACTCTCTATCTTTATCCCTGTCTCTTTAACTTTATCTCTAGATAAGCAGATAAATACAAGTTAATTGAAAGTAGGAGAGAATACAAACTCAGAAGTTTTTTTTTTTTTAATATAATATTATACTTATTATATGCTCTGAAGACAGGTAAAAACATTAACTCTGTTTTTAAGGGACTCAGATTTTTGAGCATAGCTGGTAGACCATTTCTAATTTACTGGAATGTAAACTATTTGAAGAGAAGGTAGGTGATAAAGTAGATAGAGTGCCAGGAATGGAATCAGAAAGAACTGAATTCAAATCTGACCTCAGATTATGTGATACTAGGCAAGTCACAACTCCATTTTTCTTAGTTTCCTCATTTACAAAATGAATGGGAGAAGGAAGTAGCAGACCATTCCAATATCTTTGTCCAGAAAATACTAAGTCAAGTCATAAAGAGTCAGACATAGCTAATCAACTAAATAACAATAACCTATTTGAAGGCA
Organism: Sarcophilus harrisii; assembly: GCF_902635505.1. Taxonomy (NCBI): domain Eukaryota; kingdom Metazoa; phylum Chordata; class Mammalia; order Dasyuromorphia; family Dasyuridae; genus Sarcophilus; species Sarcophilus harrisii. Next base: position 118,856,802 of record NC_045428.1, on the reverse strand, counting down.
AGAAACATGAAATGTCTAGAGAAGAAGGTTGCAACTAGATTCTATGCTATAAATGCCAAGCTGAGTAAAAAGTTTATTTTTTATCCAGGAAGAAAGAGGGAGCCATTGAAGATTTTTGAGCAAGAGAGTGAATTGGTCTGTGTTTCAGAAATACTAATTTTGGTTTAATGAGGGATTGACTTGGAGAAAAGAGAGAGAGAAAATAAATACCAATTAAGAGGTTATTATAATAGACCAATCTGAACTAGTATAATTTTACTATTATGAATTACTATTATGAATGAGGAAAAGAGGACATATGTGACATATTTTGGGGGTGTAGTTCACAAGGCCTGGAAACCAGATATGTGGGGGTGAGGGAGAAGGAAAAGTTAGAGATGACTCAGAGGTAGCAAACTCATGTGACTCAAAGAATGGTGGTACTATCAACAAAAATAGGGAAGTTTAGAGGAAGAGAAGGTTTTGGAAGGAAGGGAAATAATTTTCATTTTGGACATGCTAAGTTTGAGTTGCTAATGGAAAAACGAGTGATTTCTAAATGTCCAGAGGACAATTGATAATGCAGTACTACAATTTAAGAGAGAGGTTAAGGCCGGATATATAGATTTGAGCATTCTCTCTATAGAGAAAAATGAATTCAATGGGAGCTGATGAGGTCTCTCAAAAAATAGATCTTAGAGAGAGAGAGCAGAATAAATGGCTCAGGAAAGATTCTTGGATGAATCTCACAGAAAGTGGTTCATATTCCAGCAATAGAAATTGAGGACAGGTCAGACAAGTAGAAAGAGAATCAGGAAAGAAGAGTGTTAGGGAAACTAAAGGAGGAGAGATTGTTTAGCAAAGAGGATTTTGGAAAGAAGATGAGATTTGAAAAGAAGCCAGGATTTTGCAGTTCAAAGTAATAGGATTGGAAATCAGATTGCAAATACTTGAGAAATAAGTGGGACAATTTGGTATAGGCAATATTTTCTAGGAGGGTGCTAAGAAAAGGAGAAGAGGGCTAACGTAAATAACTTTGGGAGAGCTCAGAGTCATGGATGTCAAATTAAGGATAGGCAAGATCTAAGCAAATTTGTGAGCTGTGAAGAAATAGCCAAGACATAAGGAGATATTGCAGATTAGAGAAGAAGGGCTATATTCCCAGGGGAAAGTAAGGGAGGTCTGAAAGGCACAGATAAAGGGATGAGATGGCAAGGCAAAGGGTTACTTTTCCTCTGGGGAATGTAGGACAACAGAGAGAATGGAGAAAATTTAGAAAAGGGGGATTGAGGTTTCAAGTATGGTTGAAAATATTGCTCACAGAGATGGTTTAGGTATTCTCAGTTAAGTAGAATATGAAGTTATTTGTATCTTAAAGATACAATCATGGTGGACATGTTCTAAAGAACTCAGCCTCATTTTGGCAAGAGCTCAATATAGAAGCATAGACTATTAAAGTTAACTTGTATCAATGAGGAAGCAGGATCAAAAAAGGGAAGTGATTTGAACTTGTCCAACCTCTGCGTTTTCAGTGTCCCTTTACAGAAACTCTCCCTTTACTCCAAAGCACCATTTAAATGTCTCTTCCTCTATGGATTCTGGCTCCCCAGCTGAAAGATCTCTCTTTGTTTCTTTTGTTTCTCTCTGTCTCTCTGTGTCTATGTCTGTGTCTCTTGTCTTAAATGTCTTATAGTACTCATCATATTCTTTTATTTGTGTCTATGTCTTATCTTTCTTGCACTTTCCTTACTGCCTAGTGGACCATAAAAAGCTCTCTCAGGGCCTCTGCGCTCAGCAGGGCCTTAAAATGGTTTTGCTGATGGAATGAGTGAGTGAATGCTATTTAACATTATATTCCAAATACCTTTTATATTGTAGGAACTTAAGAAATATTTTGTTGAAGTTAGCCAAGCTAATTAATAACAATGCTAGGGTTAGAAGCTGTCTTCTCCCTCCAGTTCAGTGCACTTTTCATTGTATTACATGTAAAAATTGGGTAGAGAACTTTACTAAAAACCTGATAGATTTTCCACTAGGAGAAAGCAGTCATACATAGCACAGTCCTATTTAATTAACTTTGGTATTTGCACAGTGGGTGGAGTAGTAGGTGGGGCTCTTATCTGCAGGAAATCATATTTTTATAGGAAAAAAAGTGTTAATAACACTGAGTGGTGGATGGTCTGGTTGAAATGTAAAATTTGGTTTCTTCCTTTCTCTGTATTTTTCTGCCTGCATTTGTGTGAATATGACAGAGCAGTGAAGTATGTCTTTATTTTTCCTATTTTTGGCAAGTTCTGACTTTACTGTGTCAGGATCTTAATACAACAGACTGACAAGATACTGCTAACAGTCCCCTCTCCTGCTATAAGTTCACCCATCTTGCCTTGTAGTTAATGTTCTGTGAACATGTTTTCCTATGAATACAAGTCCAGTACAAATTCTTATTACATTACCTAAAAAATGTTTTCATGGTTGTATAGAAGTACAAATAATGTAGCTAGTAGTCTAAAAATTTCTATTTGAGACTTGGCAGAATGACTTGGCGGCAATGGTTAGAGCCAGATTTGGGCCATATCTTAGAACAATAGTGTTAAATTCAACTGAAACTGAACAGTGCATAAATATCCCTGTGTTTGTATATTGGCTTAGAAAACCAAATAACAACATCTATGTTTTTATTATATTTTTATTTATTTTATTAAGTATTTTCTAAGTACATTTTAGTCTGGTTCAGGTCTCACTAGAGAGTGTTCTAGATCACATAGTTGATATTTCTGGCTTATGTCACTTAAAATTTTGTTAATCACTTTGCTACCTTTCCATTCTTTAGAACTCAACCAATCTCAGAGAATGATTGAATAGTGTCTAGTGAACAGGAAATGAAGACAAAACCAGAATCCAATACAAAGAGATAGGGGTTAATAATAATTTACATTTGTGTAGTATTTTCAGTAGATTTTTTAAATTTTATAGATATTTATGGATATTTTAATCAGACTCAAATAGGATATGGTTTAGGTACTTGGACATCAGAAGAGTAATATAGGGGTACATAGCACCAAAAACCCATACACAGACTTTGTTTGTATACTGTGTTGACAATACACAGAGTGCTTCTATGCAATCAAATATTGCAATGGAATAACATTCTTTACAGTAGGATTTAAATGTAAACTTCTCTACTGGAGTGAATGGGCAGCTAGGTGGTACAGTGGATAGAGCACTGGAGTTGGAATCAGGAAAACTAATCTTTCAGAGTTAAAATCTGGCCTCAGGCACTAGCTTTGTCGCCCTAGACAAATCACTTAACCCTTTTTGCCTTAGTTCCCTTATCTGTAAAATTAGAGAAGGAAATGATCAAACACTTTGGTGTTTTTGCCAAGAACCTTCCCTCCTCGCCCCCCCCCCCAAAAAAAAAATTCCTACACTTGACTTAAAATAATCAACTGTGTGAATATGGGATGGGCAGACATATATAGAAAATAGTTTTTGTGGAAAAGACTAAGGGTGTTTTAGTGGACTATAAGTTTAGAGTAAATCAGTGGTAAGGAAGGGGTTCCCAAAAAGCTGATAAGATCTTAAACTCATTTAGAAATGCAGCATTCAGAATGAGGCAAGTGATAATCCTCTGTCATTCTGGTCAAATTATCTCTGGAACATTCTCACTTTTGGATGCCACATTTCAAGAAGGGCATTGATAAAATGGAGCATGTTGAGTAGAGACTAATCAGGATCATTTGGGGCCTTAAACTATGTCCTATGAGGATCATTTGAAGCAACTGAAAGTGTTTAATGTGAAAAAGAGAAGATTTAGGGATTTATGATAAACTCTTCAAGCATGTGAATGGTTTCTATGTGGAAAAATGATATGATTTGTTCTGTTTATCATGGGGCTAGAACTATGAAGCAAATAGAGAATGCCAAAGAAATTCATATTTCAGTTTAAAACATGGAAAAACCTTTTGAAAGATTGGAGCTGTTGAAATAAAGTGGGCTGTCTTGTGAGGCTGAGGGGTTCACTTTTATTGGAGAGCAAGTTAGATGTATAGTTATTAGAGATATTTTAGAGACCTACCCTACAGGTTTTAGTTGGTAATATCTGAAATCCCATCTTACTTTGAGAGTCTATGATGCTGTAACTAATTCACAGTAGGATCCCAATGACTAATAAGAGTTTATTAGGTCACTGTTTAGAAGAGTATTGTGATTTCAGTGAGAAAAGTGATGTAAAATAAAGAAATGAAGTGAAACTTCAGACATCAGTGGCAATATTCTAAAAGGTTCTTTTCAAGTAAGGAACTGTGTTTTTTTGTGTGTACCACTAAGACTTATAAAAGTTAATAGCAGAAGACTCTAATTCTTCCTTTCATTCTGTTATTCTGTTACAATTACCTTTGTAATAGAAATGAGAAGTTTGATATCTTTCTTCCAGCAATCCTCCCTACCCCACCCCTACTTGTATACTTTTGAGTTTTTAATCATTGCTTTAAATTTTAAATTTGAATTTATGAAGCCATGATACTAGGACATTTAAACCAGAAGTAAAATCCTATGAATGAATATTAGATCTGTGAAATGCAATGCCCTTTGAAACCTCTGCTTTGCTCTAACAAGTTCCCTTTCATCTATAGTCTTTTCCAAGAAACAGAGAATCTTATAATCCAATTTGTTTCAAAGTCAGTGAATCACATTTACAGAATTCCCAACAAATAGTCCCTGAATTAAGACCTCTGGTGATGAGGACTCACTCTCCAAGAGTCTTTCCACTCTAAGCTGAATTAAGAAATTAAAAAAATTTTCCTTAGATTGAATTGAAACTGACCATTCATTGGATCTATTTTTGCTCTTTGGGGCTAACAAGAAGGAATGTAGTTTTCTTCATGATATTCTACAAAATATTAAAACAGCTGATACATTATCTCCTAAATTTTCTCTTCCACATACTAATTGTAATTGATTATTGTGTGACAGAATTTTGAGGCTTCCCTTAATACACCAGGCATTTTGCATTGAATTCACTCTAGCTTATAAATTTCCTTCCTATAATGTGGTGTCAGAACTATATATACTTCAATTCTGCACACATATATTATATCTAAGATCTACTGTAACATATTTAACATGTATAGGACTGCTTGCCATCTGGGGGAGGGGATGGAGGGAGGGAAGGGAAAAATCAGAATAGAAGTGAGTGCAAGGAATAATGTTGTAAAAAATTCTTAAAAAAAAGAACTATATGTACTATTCTAGATTTGAAATAAGTATAATGCAATAGAACTATTATCATTCCCTATTAAGACATTACACTTTTATAAATGTAGCCAATGTATAAATTAGTATTATTTTTGATTGTTACATCAAACTGTTGATTTATATTAAGCTTGCAGTACAATAGAATCCTAAGGTCTTCTCTCCCTCTGCCCCACATTTATTACTTTTGAAGTTATTCTGTAGTTTTTTACTATTACAAAAATTGTTGCTATAAACATTTTGGAACTGTGGAAGTAACTCTGAGATTAATATGTTTATTTTCTATGCGTCACATTACCAGGCAGGCACACTGAACACAGAATAAGACCATTTGCCAAAAAGAGTCAATCAGGAGCCTACAATGAGACAGACGTCTTTGCTGGTGTTTGCTTGCTGACCTTGCCAAGCTATGCCCCACCCACCAAACTGGCCTAAACCAAACATTCTGCTTTTGTATCATACCTGTTTCTGGAAAAGGTTGTCCATTATTTCCCCTAACTTTTCACCAAATCTCTCCACTGTGGTTTTCAATGCCTTTTCTGGACTGTGGGCTCATTTGTACTTTGTACTGGGGTGCCCTGCACAAGCATTTGATTTTCTTCCTAAGAAAGCTTTTGCTTTCAGCTTGGACTTCTTTGCATTTAGAGAGGTAGACTTTACAGACTGACAGAATTATATAAGTCTTTTCCTACTACTTAAAAAAAAAAACCTCTGGAATATTCGCTTCCTATTGGTATTTCAGCATCAAAGTAAACACAATTTAGAAACTTTCCAGAGTGGTTAGATCAATTATTCACAGCTCTACTAATAGTGCACCAGTGTACTCATTTTCCATCAGTCCTTCCAGAATCATCATTTTGCTATGTTGTCATCTTTGCTAATTTAAGAGGTAAGAGATATATTAGATTTGTCTGGATCTGAGAGGGGTATGTTGAGAATGCCTGCTACTGTAGTTTTACTGTCTATTCCTCTTTGTAAGTCAGTTAATTTTGCCTTAGATATTCAGATGATTTGCTATTCAGTGTATATATATGTTGACCAATAATATTAATTCACTGTTTATCATGCCTTCAAACATGCCATAGTTTCTTTGTTTAACTCTTTTAATTGAATGTTTTTATTAATACTTTGTCTGAGATCATGATTGTTATTTCTCAACATTTTTTTGTTTATCTGAAGCATAAAAGATTTTGCCATTGTACTTTATTTAACTCTATATGATGTGTGTCATTTAGGTAACATATCTTTGAATTTTCCTTTCTAATTCATTTTGCTATCCCAGTTTTATAAGTCAATTCATCCCATTCATGCTAATAATTATAATTAATTTTTTGTTCTCCTCCATCATATTCTTTTATATTTTCCCTCTTTTGTCCTCTTTCTTTCTTTCAAAGATGGCATTAAAAAGGAATGTGTTCAACCCTAATGAGATATTGGATGATTTTTTTTATTACTTGATTTTTTTATTACTTTTCTTGATTTTTTATTACTTTTCTTCTTTTCCCCTCACTCAATCTATTAGAAATTCTTACTCTTTCTTTCCTTCTTTTTATGCTCTTTTTTATACTCTATCCTCCAAAGATGGAATTTATTTTGCTCATGACTAATATCTCCTTGAATCTGTCTTTTGTCTTATTCTTTTCTCCTTTCTTTATCCTCATTTGATTTCCTGTTAAGTTTAATGTATTTTACATATTGGACTCTGTGTTTTTGGACACATGCCTATACATGTACTCTCATTTATCTGATTCAGATAAAAAAAAAACAAAACAACAACTTCATATATTGCCTACTCACTTCATCTTTTACCCCTGTTTATATAATTTTATGTAACTGGATTAAATAAGACAGTAAGTCTCGCCACCATCCCCTCTTTCTTCCATAGTCTAGTCCCCTTACCCTCTCTTTTCTTTTTTTCTCTGAAGTTTCTTTCATGGCTTCTATTATTTGTATTATCTTCATGACTCTAGAGGAGGAGCTTTTTGAAGTGACTACTGTTTCTTCTCCCCTAATTAGAAGGTAAACATTTCACCATTGCATAATGCCTTTCAATTGCTCAAATGTATCTATTTTTCTACATTTCTTCTATTAAGCTACAGTATTCTTTATCAGAATACTTGGAATTCTCTATTTCATTTTATCTTTTGTAAGTTTGTAACTCAGGACAGGTTATTCTTGCTTGTAAGCCTTTATCCTTTGCCTTCTGGATTTCATATTCGTCTATCCTCTGCTAGGTAATAGTAAGCTGTAAGTTTTGTGTGATACTGATTAAAGAGCTTTATTATTTGAATTTTTTTCTCTTGCTTTCGGTAATTTTTTTCTTTGACCTGAATTTATGCTCTAGATTGTACCTATGATATTTCTTGGTGTTTTCATTTTGGAATTATTGTTTTCTAGGTCCTATATCCGGAGATTTCTCATCTGTAGGATCAAAGACACACAGTTTCATGCTTTGGACTTCCTTGGCTAGACCATAGTCCAAGCTCATATCTCTCTGCCCCAGCACACTGCAGTGGGCTTCAAGCTTCACTGCTCACCCCCATTCCATTTTCTGTAAAGCTTTCATAAAAACATCTCAGGATGGGTTTATCTGGCAGGATTCCCTTCCCTGAAGCCCTCAGGATTCTGACTATCTTTTTTGTGTAGACCTCTGCTAGTGAAATTCATTTACTGTTGTTTCCTCTTGAGTTTCTTGATCACTGTTTAGTCTATTCTTCTATATCCTTTTTGGAGTAATTTTTGAGAGAACTGGGTTCTGTTGCTTATTTTGTTCTGTCATTTTGACAATAGCACCACCCAAATTTTAAATAGTTATTTGTGTACATCTGTGTGTGTAGGTTTACATTTGCTAGTTAATTAAAAGCTACTTAAAGACAGTCATTCTTTCACTTCCTTTTTGTGTCCACAGCACTGTGTTCTAAAGATGTTCTAAATATGATACTGTTCTAAATTTTCTAAATGTGATACTGTAGGTGCTTAAGAAATATTTAGAATTTGCCAAATAAGAATTCATTTTTGAAGTTCCTATTTGAGGGTTTAAGGTAAAAATAGCACTTGCAATTAATGCTGTTTTAAGATGTTTAAACATATATTCATTTACTACTTTCACTTTATGCATAATTTTCAAATGGCAGTTGTCACATACTTATTTTATATCATTTCATGGGTAAACATTCTAAAAACATAATGCACTGTTATCTCTTTAGTTCAGTATATGGAGAATTAGAGTCTAATTTAACTATAAATCCTATTTGCATTTCAGAAGTTAATAGTGTTTATTGTATCATTCATAAATGTGATTCAGCATCCTTTCTTCCTTTGTGAATAGATATTTCTCTCAATTTGGTTATAATAAGGAAGAGAAGTTTTTTTTTTCTAAACATAATATGATTTTAATTCCCCCTCTCTCCCCCATTTCTAGTAATCACAGATTGTCTACAGCATCTAGAATTGTTTCAAGGTTCTTGTAGTAAGTCATTCAGGTAACAAATTATTTTATGGGGTCTGTTTTTATACACTGTCCAATGAAGTACTATAATACCAATTATTTTTCACTGAAAATATATTTATCAAATTATTGTGTATGAATCAATTCATTCAGGATAAGAGTATTGACATATATCTCATGGATATCTTTAGCTGTTCAAAATATAGTACCTTGTTTCTGGGAGTGCAAGGAATTTTAAAAAAAAATATATTAAGATGCCTATTTTGTCTTTTCATTCTGTCTAGAAGTCAAAATGAAAGGTATTATTTCTCATTGAAGTTCTGAAGATCTTATGTCACATTAATGTTCTGTAATTTTGACTCAAACCATCTTGTGTGGTTAGATAAGCAGGGCTGTTGCTGGGTCACAAAAACACTAAATCTACACAATTGAATCCTTAGAAGGGGTTGAAAAGGTGGTAGTCTGATTAGTCATACTTCTACACTATTTGATTTTCCAGTATGATAGCAAACTCAAATTCAAATACTGTCAATAATCCAACTAATAATTTCCTCTTTCATTTTTAAAAATTGAAATTATTTTTTATTATTTTAGTATACACTAAATCAAGATAAATTCATTCCAGGCTTACTGACAGACACATTTCAGACCTTTTAAAGTTTGGCCTCTAAAAAATTGGCAATACTCTAGAGCAAAGAAGAACCATATGAAATAAAGCTTACACATGAGCTTTCTGACTACACACCATAAACACAACTAAATAAATTCGTGTATATATTATAGTGGTCAATTCATTTAACATAAGATGACTTCCAGTCTTTAGGTCCTCTTGATAATAAATAAATAGAACTTTTGCTTTTAAAATCCAGAAACTTTTCGATGTATTTTGTAGTAAAAACAAAAATTTTGAAGAAAATAGTACTTTCAAATAATATGAAATTGGAAGTAAAGTGTTGTGGATTTGAAATCAAATCTGATTTTTGAAAACTTATTGTAGACCACTACTAGACAGAGACTATGGCTAGATCCATTCAGTAATCATCATTTAAGTTTTTTTTCTAAAACAAATCTAGGCAAATTCATATTCCTGAAATGCTTGAAAATTTGTGGGGAAATTTCAATATTTGAGAACTTCAGGTTTATATACTGATTATAAGCTATAAAAATCAAGTTGAGTTTTATTAATGAGCTCAAGGAATATCAAATCATTTTGACTAAGGCTCAAGTGAACAAATATACATAAAGTAAAACCTTATAATATAAATGAAGAATGTGATAATAATTGGTGACAGGTTATTCAATCAGATTGCTATGAGAAAATATGCTTTAAAATTTTTGGTTTAAAAATTTTGATTACTTGTGGAGTCAACAAGCATTTATTGAGTACTTACCTGATGACAAGCATTGTGATGGAGATAAAGAGGCAAAAATAATGTCTTTTATACACACACACACACACACACAGAGTAGATGGAAGGCAGTCTGAGAGAGGAAGGCACTTATAGCTGGGGAGGATCAAAATATTGACATATTTCTCATGGGTATTTTTAGCTGCTCAAAATATAGTACCTTGTTTCTGCTGAAGGTGGAATGTGAGTAGTATCTTGAGGGAAACCAAAGAAATTAATAGTAATCAGGAGGGGGAGGACATTGTAGACATAGGAGGTAACCAGTTTAAAGACTTGGAGATAAGATGAGGCATTGTGTTTGAAGTAGTCCAATGTAGCTAAATTGTAGAGTATGTGGATGGGAGTAAAATGTAAGAAGACTGGAAAAGTATGAAGAACTAAGTTATTAAAGGCTTATATAATTGATCATGGAGGAATAAGGAATTGCTGGAATTACTGATTGAATGGACAGATTTATGCTGTAGGAAGCCAAGTGGAGGATGTATTGAAGTGGAGAGAAACTTGAGTCAGGGAAACTTATTAGAAGCCATTGTAATAGTTTAAATGAGAAGAGATGGGAGCCTGGATTAGAATGATGTTTGTATAAGCAGAGATAAGGAGATGCATGAGAGATGTGACAAATGTAGAAACAAGAAAATTTAACTATAGATATGATATATGAAGTTAAGCAAAAGTGAGAAGCCGAGGACAACATCAAGGTTGCATTGGTAGGGGATTGAAAAGATGTTGGTAACCTCAAAAATAATGAGGTATTTGGGAAGAGAGGTTGGTTTTAGAGAAAAGATAATGAATTCTGATTTGTATCTATTGAGTTTGAAATGCACATGAGACATATTGTTCCAGATGTCTAAAAACAGTTGATGCTATTTTTGTGGGACTCAAATTTAGGAGACACTTGTGATCGATATTCTGGAAATCATCTGCATAGAGCTTAATAGGAGTTGATAAGCTCACTAAGTGAGAAGTATGGAATGAAAAGAAAGGAGGATCCTGGAAAGAATATTGAGATATACTCTGGGAGTAGGAATGAACTGGATGAAAATCCAGCAAAGGAGACTACAAAAGAGTAGTCAGGCCAATAGGAGAAGCAGGAGAGATCAGTGTTACAAAAACGCAAGGAAGAAAATATCCAGGAGTTCAACAGGATCAATCATATTATGCAGAGAGGTCAAAGAAAAATAGAATTGAGAAGATACTGTTAGATTTGGTTATTAAAACAGCACTGATAACTTTGGAGGAAAAAAATTTCAGTTTATTCAATAACTACTAGGAAACAAACAACTTTAGCAAAGTTGCAGGATACAACATAAATCCACATAAATCATTAGTATTTCTATATGGTACCAATAAAGTCCAACAGCAAGAGATACAAAGAGAAATTCCATTTAAAATAACTGTAGATAATATAAAATATTTGAGTCTACCTACCAAGACAAAGTCAGGAACTACATGAACACAATTACAAAACACTTTTCACACAAATAAAGTCAGATCTAAACAACTGGAAGAATATCAAGTACTCATGAATAGGCTGAGGTAATATAATAAAACTGACAATTCTACCTAAATTAATCTACTTATTTAGTGCCACACCAATTAAACTGCCAAGAAATTACTTTGCAGAATTAGGAAAAAATGATAACAAATTCAACTAGAAGAACAAAAGGTCAAGAATTTCAAGGGAATTAATGAAAAAAAAAATGAAAAAGAAGTTACCCTAGTTGTACCAGACCTAAAACTAAATTATAAAGCAGTGGTCATCAGAACCATTTGGTACTGACTAAGAAATAGAATAGTTGATTAGTGGAATAAGTTAGATTTACAAGACACACTAATTAATGACTATAGTAATCTAGTATTTGATAAACCCAAAGATCTCAGCTTCTGGGATAAGAACTCACTATTTGATAACTGGGGAATTTGGAGAAAATTGAGAAAACTGGAAAATAGTATGGCAGAAACTAGGCATTGACCAATACCTAACACCTTATACCAAGATAAGGTCAAAATGGGTTCAATATTTAAACACCAAGAATGATACTATAAGCAAATTAGAAGAACAAAGGATAGTTTACCTCTCAGATCTGTTGAGAAGGAAGGAATTTGTGGCTCAAGAAGAACTAAAGCACATTATGAAGTAAAAAATGGATAATTTTGATTATATTAAGTTAAAGTTTTTGTGCAAAAAACCCCCAATTCAGACAAGATTAGAAAGGAAGCAGAATACTGGGGAAAAATTTTTACACTCAAGGGTTCTGATAAAGACCTCATTTTAAAAATATATAGAGAATTGATTCAAATTTATACAAATACAATCCATTCTTCATTTGATAAATGGTCAAAAGATACAAACAGATGATTTTCAGATGAAGAATTAAAACCATTTCTAGTTATATGAAAAATGCTTTAAATAACTATTAATCAGAGAAATTAAAATTAAGATTACTCTGAGGTACCATTACATTTAACCTCTTAGAATGATTAAGATGACAGAGAAAGATAATTATGATGAATATTGGAGGGGATGTGGGAAAATTGGGACACCAATATATTGTTGGTAGAGTTGTGAACTGATCCATTCATTCTGTAGATCTATTTGGAATTATACCCAAAGGGTGATCAAACTGTGCATACCCTTTAATCCACCAGTACCTCTACTGGGGCTGTATCCCAAAGAGATCATAAAAAAGGGGAAAAGGACCCATATGTGCAAAAATTCTTGTAGCAATCTTTTTTGTTGTGGCAAGGAATTGGAAACGGAGTAGATGTCCATCAGTTGGGAAATGGCTGAATAAGTTATGGTATATGAATATTATGGAATATTTTTTTCTATAAGATTAGCAGGATGATTTAAAGAAAGGTCTGGAGAGACTTACATGAACTGATGCTGAGTGAAGTGAGTAGAACCAGGAGATCATTGTACACGGCAACATCAAGATTATATGATGATCAAAATTGATGGACAGGGTTCTTTTCAACAGTGAGGTTATTCAAGCCATCTCCAATGGTCTTGTGATGGAGAGAGCCATCTATATCCAGAGAAAGGACAGTGGTGAATGGGAGTAAGGGATCAGGCAATAAGTGTGAGAAACAATATACATTGGCCACTGTTGGTCCAAAATCCTTAGAAGAGTGGGAGGAGATGGGAATGTACTAACCACTGAGGAAGGGGAAGGGAAAGGATTAAGGATTTATGCAGTGCTTATTTTGTGCCAGACACTGTGCTAAGCAGTTTTACAAATGAATCTAAATACAGTGTTAGTGATTGAGAGACGTCTGTTGGGAGAAGGATATGATTAGATCTTCCTTGAAGTCCAACCTTGTGCAAGGTGATGGTGATAACGCATTTTAGGAGGCCCTAGGAAGCTCATTCCTCAAAAAGAAGGAACAGGAATAGATATAGGAATCTGATCATGATTAGGGCCAAGCTTGAAATGAATTGTTTTGTTCTCAGGCAGCAGGTATTGAAGAGAGCTCTGGATCAGGAAAATTAATAGGCAAGTGGTGGGGGTCTGGGCCTGAGGCATTCTGAGACTTGAAGGAAATCTGGGTGACTCTTTTTTCCTATGACTGAAAAAAATTGTGGGCCAAAGCCAAAGGAAGAAGTGAGGTGGAGGTCTTTTTATTTCTTTACTGAATCACATTCTTTTTGAATTGATCTTTCCTGTTAACTTATCTGCACTAGTGAACTGGATCAGAAATACTCAATTCATATATGTTATTAAAATAGTTCTAGTTATTAATATTTGACTAAAGAGAGTAGAAATGGGAGATTAGCTTTTTTGTAAAGGACTCTCAAGGACTTGCTTTTGATTTTACTCAGAAATGAAAATGGGAAACAATTTCTTATTTAGATATAGGAATTGTTTTTATGCAAGTCTTAAATCTTCTCAGGTTCATTTATCTTGTAGATTAGTTTCCTCCATATGTTTACTGTCAGCTAAAAGATTAGAATTGATGAGCTGTGTGGAAATGTTTTGTCATGTTGTAATTCTTACTTTTTTTTTTTTTTGACAGCTGTTGTTTGATTTAACTTGAACTGCTCCAAACATAAGATGAGATGGCTATTTGCTATTATGTTCTATTTGTCTATGACAGGTGGACAGTGGGGGAGAGCCTTTTGAATAATATTGAAGATTGTGATATTAAATTAAGTTCATGGAAAATTTCAACCCTACTCAAATTTGACATATCATAATGTGTTGAATTTTACCTTATTTAATACCTTAGTTCACTAAATTTTATTTAGCTTTCTGATGTTAAAAGTTAATGAGCACATTTCCCTTTAAAGTCCTTAAAGAATTTATTAGGATGGATACATACATGTACATTTTGTTGTTATAAAGTTATTTCAATTGTGTTAGACACTTGGTTACCCCATTTGGGGTTTTCTTGGTAAAGATCCTGGAGTAGTTTGCTATTTCCTTTACCAGATAATTTTACAGATAAGAAAACTGAAGCAAAGAGAGTTAAGTAACATGCCCAGGAGTCGCACAGTTTAGTAAATATCTGAGGCCAGATTTTAATTCAGGTCTTTCTGAATCCAAACCAGGTACTCTATCTGCTATGCTACCTTGCTGCTAATCCCCCCCCCCCCTTTCTCCCTTCTCCCCTCCCATCTCCAACCCCACCTTTGACTCTGTTTCTCTCTATTTACATACATTTACATATATATGTATATATTTGTGTGTGTGTATCCATATCAGTTCTGTTATTTCCATATATAAAAAAGGTGACAGCATATAGAGCATTGGATTTGGAATTAGGAAGATTCATTTTTATGAATTAAAATCCAGCTTTAAAAACTTACTAGCTTTGTAATCTTGGGCAAGTCATTTAAACCTTTCTTTGATTAATTCTAACTCAAAGTATGCTTACATGATAAATATATCAGGGCTTAGATCATCTTATTAGTTATAGTAATTAGGAGTAAGAAATATAAATAAAATATGTATTATAACAAATAACATTTTAAGTCTTGGAAAGCACCTTACATATGTTATCTCTTTTTAACTTCACAACAATCCAATGAATTAAATGCTATTATTATCCCTTTATTGATGAAGAAACAAACTGATAGAAGTTGTGACTTGTATAGAGTCACTTAGCTAGTAAATGACTCAGGCAGGATTTGAACTCAGTTATTACTGAAAACAAGTTAGGCACTGTAACTGTATCCACCATCTGGTTGCCTCTCATAGATATACATACACACATACACACACACACACATGTATTTACACACACGCACACACACACACACACACACACACACACATATATATATATATATATATATTCCATATAAAAATGAATCTTCCTGATTCTAAATCCAAAGCTCTATTGTGTCACCTGTTTTTCATGTCTATAATATTTGTAATGTGTTTTCTTTTTCTTGCCTTCTCAATGGGTCAGGAAAGGAGGACAGGAAAGAAGAGAATTTGGAACAGAGAACAAAGTTTAAATAGAAAAAAGAAATAACTATGAACAAAACCTAGGTATCAATGAATGAATCAATACAAGGCATAAATGTGTGGGTGTGAATAAGTATATAACCAGCTTGGGAGAGTGAAATGTTTGGAGCCTTTGGATGAAATCAGATGACAAAATATATTGGGAATGGGTGAAGAGAATGGGTGGAATTTGGAAGAAAAAGCAAGGCAATTTGGAATCCAGATTCTAATAGCAGATTAAATCATGTAATCCTATAGGTAATTGTTTGGGAGGAGAGAGAGGAGAGGAAGAGAAAACTTCTCTCCTCCCTTAACCCCCAAACCAGAGGATGACCTTGTGAACTTAAAAAGTCAGAAGATTTGGATTGGCCATTGGTGTTGATAACAGTTTTATCAGCATATCATTGATTGTCTGTTTTGAGAACCAAGGACAAACTAGACAAATGGAAGACAGACAACCTCAGGATTTTATTTGGATCTCAGATGCATCCATCTAAAGGGAATTTCACAAGTTCTCTATTAAGGGAGAAAGAGACTTCTGAATCAGGAGCTATGGATTATCCCTTTGTCATATATGTGCTTTAAGTTTATGCCCACTTTCCCCTGAAACCTAATTTTACTTGTGAGATGACATGGCCCACATATTGGGTGCGTGTTTTGTTCTTACTATACAATCTTAACAAATATCTGTTTCTTTTTATTTAAACTTTATTTTCTGTTCCAAATTCTCTTCTTCCCTGTCCTTCTTCCCTGATCCATTGAGAAGACAAGAAAAATAAAGCATACCACAAATAGTATAAATATGAAAAATAGTTAGGTAACACAGGAGATAGAGCACTGGTTTGGAATCAGGAAGACTCATCCTCATGAATTCAAATCCACCTTCAAACATATACTTGCTGTGTGACCGTGGGAAAGTCTTTTAACTTTGACTTAATTCCTTCATTTGTAAAATAAGCTAGAGAAGGAAATGGCAAATCATTACACTATCCCTACTAAGAAAACCTCAAATGGGATCCCGGAGAATTGCCCACAACTTAAAATGACAACAAAAACAAAAAACAAATTTCTGTATTAGCATGGTTCAAGTTAAAAAAAAAAAGGCAAAAAGAAAAAAAGAAAGAAAAATATATTTTGATCTATGCTTTTGAATCTATCAATTTTCTAACTGGAAGCAAATAACATATTTCACCATAAGTCTTTTGGAATCATAGTTAATCATTGTGCTGATCAGTTACAAAGTTTTTTCAGAATTGATCATCTTTATAATATTGCTTTTAATGTACAAATTGTTTTCTTAGTTTTGCTTACTTCAATTTGTATCAATTCACACAATTTTTTCAGGTTTCTCTGAAATCATCCCTTTCATCATTTCTTAGAGCACAATAATATTCTGTCACATTCATATTCTATAACTTAGTTATTCCCCAATTGATGGGCATTCCTTCAATTCAAAAAATTTCTAATTCTGTGCTCTCACAAAAAGAGCAGCTGTAAATATTTTTGTACACATAGGGATTTTTTCTCTTCCTTTGAAGTATACTGCTAGCAGGTGGCTCCTGTAACACACAGCAGCCACTAGCAGGAGGCTCCTGTAACAATCACTGAGTCAAAGGGTATATGTGATTTAATAGCTTTTTGGCCATAGTTCCATTCCAAATTGCTTTTCAAAAATAGTTGAATTAGTTCACAGCTTTACTAATAAGACATTAGTGTATTTATTTTTTCGACATCCCCAGGATTTGACATTTTCCTTTTTTGTCAGTTTAGCCAATCTGATTAGTGTCAGTGATATCACTAGGTTGCCTTAATTTGCATTTTTCTAATTGTGATTTAGAGTTTTTTCATATGACAGTTGATAGTTTTGATTTCTTCCCTGGAAAATGCCCCAAGGATATTTTTGACCATTTATCAGCTGGGAAATGACTCTATTCTTGTACGTTTGATTAAGTTTTCTAGATATTTTAGAAATGAAACCTTTCTTTTCTTTTTTTTTTTTTTTTTTTTTTTGTTTTTTTTTTTTTTAAATAGCCTTTTATTTATAGGTTATATGCATGGGTAACTTTACAGCATTAACAATTGCCAAACCTCTTGTTCCAATTTTTCACCTCTTACCCCCCCACCCCCTCCCCTAGATGGCAGGATGACTAGTAGATGTTAAATACATTAAAATATAAATTAGATACACAATAAGTATACATGACCAAAACGTTATTTTGCTGTACAAAAAGAATCAGACTTTGAAATATTGTACAATTAGCTTGTGAAGGAAATCAAAAATGCAGGTGGGCATAAATATAGGGATTGGGAATTCAGTGTAATGGTTTTTAGTCATCTCCCAGAATTCTTTCTCTGGGCGTAGCTGGTTCAGTTCATTACTGCTCCATTGGAAATGATTTGGTTGATCTCGTTGCTGAAGATGGCCAGGTCCATCAGAACTGGTCATCATATAATATTGTTGTTGAAGTATATAATGATCTCCTGGTCCTGCTCATTTCACTCAGCATCAGTTCGTGTAAGTCTCTCCAGGCCTTTCTGAAATCATCCTGTTGGTCAAGAAATGAAACCTTTCTCAGAGAAATTTACTGCACAGTTCTCCCTGCCTCACCAGATTTCTTTTTTCTTGTTTTAGATGCATCGATTTTGTTTTGTAAAATTGTTTTTGTTTTACATAATTACAATTATCCATTTTACTTCCTCTGAACCTCTCTATCTCTTGTGTGGGCCTAGAATTTCCCCCATACATAGATCTGACAAATAAGTTCCACAAATTTGCTTATGATATCATCCTTTATATCTACATTATTTTGAGCTTACCTTGGTATAAAGTGTGAGCTGTTGACCTGTGTCTAGTTTCTGCCACACTACTTTCCAGTTTTCCCAGTAGATTTCGCCAAATAGTTTTTGCCCTAATATCTGAAATATTTATTTTTATCAAACATTTGGCTTCTGTGCTCATTTGCTTCTTATATTATGCTTAGCCTGCTACATTGATAAATCCAGTACCAAATTATTTTAATGATGACAACTCCACAACATATTTTTTGAGAACTGGTATTGCTAGTTCCCCTTTCTTCCATCTTTTTTCATCAGTTCCCCCAGCTTTTTTTTTCTTTTAGATGAATGTTATTACTTTTTTCCTAGCTCTATAAAGTAATTCTTTTGTAATTTGATTAATATTGTACTAAACAAATTAATTAGGTAGAAATGTCATTTCCTGAAGGTAGAGATTTTCTTCTATTTCTTGTAGATCTGCTCTACTAATGCAAGCTAGAAGGGATGTTACACTACACATTCACACACACACACACGCACACACATAATTAGGATAGGGACTAGACTTGTGATTTAATCATCTGGGAACCCATCTTCATTTCCCTCCAGCTGCTTTGTTTGGTTTTGACTCCATGAATATCATGTCCCTTGGTAACTCCTCTCTATTTCCTTTCATCTTATTTTTTTAAATAAAGTTTTGCATTTGTTTTATTAGGGCAAGGACTGCCTTTCTTTTTATTTGTATCCTCACCTCTTAGCACAGGATTTGGTACACAATAGGTGCTTAATAAATGTTTATTGACTTGACCATCTCCCAGATCATGAAACACTCTGTCAATGCAAGTTGACTATTTTTCTGTCATTTATAGTATGAGAAAGTTGACAAGAACACTGTGGGGCTAAGTGAATTTTTCCAAGTCTACAATGCATTAGAAGTCAGAGTTAAATCTGGGACTACTATCTTTGAAAATCAACTACTCAATGATCTCTTATATACATATACATATATATGCACGTGATACATGCATACACACATTGATATACAATACCAAAGAAATTCACATGGTCTGTACTTTAGTGACAGGCATATTGAGTACTTAAATATGTCAAGATGTCAAAGAACCTTTGGTTTTCTTAAGATTGCAGGATCATAGATTTAGAGCTGAAAGGAAAGTTATAGTTCTTGAGTCTCACCACTTCATTTTACAGGAGAGGTAACTGAGGCATAGAGAGGTTATGATTTTCTCAGACTTCTATACTTAGTAGGTATCAGAGATAGAATTTGAAATGAGGTCTTCCTGACTCCAAGTATAGTGCTCGATCTACTATTTTATGCTACCTTTCAATAATGAAACATTTTTTTTCCTTCCAGATTTCAACCAGGTAATAATTTTAGAGAGTTGACTGAAGTTCAGAGACACTGATTTATCCAAGGTTATGTAGTTGTTAAGTGTTAAAATTGGGATTTGAACTCAAGTCTTTCTTTAAGACTTGTCAGTGCCATTGGGGAGTTGTTACAATGTTTTTGGGAATTCTGAAAATATCTAATTGATCCTGCATCTTATCCATTTGAAGGGTATAGCTCATGCCAACATTGTGAAATACTTTTATTAGGGTAATTTGGTCAGTCAGCTGAATGAGCTCCTGGTTATAGTCCCAACAGAATAGAGAAAATGCATGGATGAGATTTCCCTTAGGTCAAATTGAATACTTGAAAGTTACAAGCACAGCAATAGTAGAATGTATGGGGTGAATGCTGAGTAGAAGAAGGGTAGGCTAAATGACCTCTGAGGTCTCTTACATTTTCAAATCTATTCTGTATAGGATTTTTAAAAATAGTTTCATATATATATATATTAATCACTTTATATTAAAGGCAATGACAGTTATTCCACCAGGCATATTATAAAGTAATTATTGAATATGTCACATACACATAGATCGAAGTTGTGAGGACCTGATAAAAACAAGAAAGAGGAGGGGGTATTTCAATTAAAGTGGAACATATAATGATCACCCTTCACATTCCACTTTATTCCATGGTATGAATAAGTGTTAAGTAGTTAACATGGGAAAAGTTTGCATTTATTGTTTTTCAGAGCTCATATTTATAGCCAGCCCTCTGTATCATCTTATGCATAACCCAAAGTAAAACCAGTTAATAATGCTCATGAGAAGAACTGAACCTTGCAGAACTTTTGATTTTGTAAACAATGTGCCCCATTACACCCATTCCTTTGCAGATCTTCCATAAACCTGAATAGAGTAGGGTCTTCAGGGGAGTCTAAATGTATTTAGTAAAATTCTGATATATTACAATTGACTTCAAGGAAGGGTAATGGGGGAGCCTGAGCCAGCAGCCAACTTGGAAGGCCGATGTAGTTTAACTACTTCTTCAAGGTTTAACTACATAGTGGCACACTGCTAACTCCCCACTTGCTTTTATTCCATAAAATGTTTTGGTATTAGGTTTATGCCACTGGAAGCTGTGTACACATAAACTTCTGGATGATAGTTTTGAGGTAGTTACAATTTCTCTGTGGTTTTCAGAGAGCAAGCAATCTTCTATCCCTCAGCTCTGCCTATTTCTGTGGGGTAGCATAAACTCTATTTTAAGGATGTATGGATTTATGGCTCAATTTAATCAGAAATAGACTCTAGAACTTCCACCTCTGGCCAATCATGTTGCTTCTATGAACTGAATATATTTCAGTGACTTCTTGGAATAATGGAATGCAATCCCTTTAGACTGAGTTCATTGAGGATAGGGACTATTTGTTGCTTCTTTTTGAATCCCCAGAGTTTCACACACTGCTTGGTACATAGTAGGAATTTAATAAATGCTTATTTATTTAATGATTCTCAGTTGAAGCACAAAAGCATCCTTCATTATATATAGTTCTTTTATAGTTCCTGGCACAAAATAGATTCATATTAAATTCTTATCTACTGACTGATTCAACAGAAATATACAAGCATCCTTCACTATATACAGTGCTTTAATTTTTGATAAGTAATCGCTAAACAAATAAGTTGTCCATAATAACAAGAAAACCCTCCCAACAACTGCAAACCTCTTACTCTCCTAGATCAGAGGATCCTATCTGTAGTTTCAGGATTGATACTGATTTTTCAGAGAAAATTCAGAGTTGGTACCATGTTGTTCCTTGAGGTTGCCCTGCTATGAATAGGTAGAAGATTGTCCATGGGATGCTCCACTATGTCTTCAGGAGGCTCTGTTTTTGATATGCATGATGTAACTCTGATGTTGAGATTCATGGTCTTTTAGCCTGGGGCACAAAACTCAGCATCCATTGTGAGCCAGAACTCATAAGGCTAGGATCTGGCCATCCTGTTCTCAGGACTTCAGAAATTCTGACCTTGGCTAGTCTCTTGCAGAGATGGGTATATGTATTCAGCAGTCAGCCTCAGCAAGAAACAGCACCCTCCATTCCAAACTGAAATCTCTGTAATCTCCAACTGACACTGTTTGCTGCCAGTCTCATTGTTACTTCCTCTGTTTCCTTTCTCATTATCCTGAAACCCTATTTCTCTCCATAATGGAGAAAGGGCAGCTACAGAGTCAGGGGTGTCATAGCAGTTTAGGTTAAAGAATTGAATTGAGAAGTTCTGGGTTCTAAATATGACTCTGCAACTTATTATCTCCAGAACCTAGTATACTACTTGGAGTATAGTAGGTACTTAATAAATTATTGATTGATTACAACTTATATTACTCTAAATAAATCACTTAATTTATTTGTAGAGACAAGAGTAGAGAAAATATTTTAATCCCCTGATAGATCTTTCATTTGGCATAGTCTCTTCCTCATTTAGAGATTGCAATATTGATGATTTGGATAAAGAAAATGATTATTTTCTGGAGACTTTTCTTTTTTATTATTTTTTAATTAAAGCTTTTTATTTACAAAACATATACATGGATAGTTTTTTTTTTCAACATTGACCCTTGCAGAACCTTTTGTTCCAAATTTTCCTCTCCTTCCCCTCACCCTCTTCCCCTCCTCTAGCTGGCAGGTAGTCCAATGCATGTTAAATATGTTAAAATACATGGTAAATCCAATATATGTATACATATTTATACAGTTATCTTGCTGCACAAGAAAAATCAGATCAAGAAGGAAGAAAAAGAAAAACTGCAAAAGAAAATAAAATGCAAGCAAATAATAGAGAGAGTGAGAATGTTATGCTGTGGTCCACACTGTTCCCACGGTTCTTTCTCTGGGTGTAGATGGCTCTCTTCATCACTGAACAAGTGGAAGTGGTTTGAGTCTTCTCATTGTTGAAGAGAGCTACATTTGGAGACCTTTAATAGCCATTTAGGAAATTTCCAGGGTGTTGTTCTATAGACATGTCAATTATGTGACCCGGTATGCTGCTCTCCCTTTCTCCATCTTGGCCCTAGCCTTGCTTGTAAGTGAATTTATGATGTTATAGTTAAGCCTTGTAAATATAATTCTAAAATTAGTTATTGTAGAGGACAATAGAAGTATCATTTGGCGTAGAGGATGTAGTCCCAGCCTGAAGTAAAGGAGGCTAGAATGATGTAGAAAAAAAAAAAAGGAATGGATTTGTAGCTGAAGGATTCAAATTCTGGCTTTATCATTTGTGTATTGTTGACTAAGACATATACTCTTTTGGATTTTACTTTTCTAGTCCGTGAAATGAGGAGATTTGAATAAAATGAACTTTTGAGTTCCTTCTAGTTCTAAATTATGATACTATAAAGAAATAGTTTTTAGTTTTGCCTCTCACTCATGCTAGCTTTATGATCATGGGGAAATCACTTAACTTTTCAATATCCCAGGCAACTCTCTAAGATGCTAAGGCAGCAGATGTGGGTGAGAAAGTTTGTTATATTGATGAAATCTTGTATTTGTAGTGAAGAAGAATAGGCTGCAAGTGTGACATTGGGGAAGAAAACATAATAGAGTGGCTTCACAATTTTTCTTTTAGATTATTACAATTGGAAAGGGAACCCAAGAATATGTGACCAAAGATATCTATATTCCTGTTTTCAGATTGTGGGTGATAACCTGAGTGAATCTAAAATTCATTGTGTGTTAATATCTCAATTTATTAATTTAATTTAAGCATTTTAATTCATTATTGGCTTTCTATGCACTGGGATAAACACAGATGAAGAAGGAGTGGTTCTAAAATAATTGACTTAAAAGCTGATATGAGAGAAAAGACATATATAGAAATTACTGATGCAAGAAGGAATGTGATGAATATCATTGACCTATGGATGGGATCCGTGACTGCAATATGCAAAATAATATGGGAATGGAGGGTGGCTCCGAGCCTACATGGATGAAATACCTGTGGCAGGGCTAGATGGTGGTGATAGTAGTAGGAACAACAGCTTTGAGAACTTGTATGACTAATCTAGGTTCAGAATTTACATTCAGCAGGCATAGTCTTAAAGAGGCTGGGTATAAATTTGTTACTGCTTAGAACCTTGATTTAAATAAGACATAAGGGAAGAAGAAACTCATAGCACAAAAGTATACACAATTAACAAACACAGTGGCTGCCATAACTATAAAGACACTATAGCAAACAAACCACATACGATATACGTTGTCACTACTCTGAGGAAACACCAACATCTGAATTCCTTGGCTGGGAGAATTCATGGTCACAGCTATTCAGAGTTTTGAGTGGGAGCCATTGCTAGGCAAAGTGTAAAGTACTTCCTAGCCCAACTCCTCAAAGTTCCTTTACGCTAAGGGATTTTTATAAGCTGTTATTTATAAGCTGAGAACAAAAAAGACATATGCTAAATATTCTTATTTGATATGTGACTCTTGAAATATAGCAGGTACAGGATGCTTCTTCACAAGAGGCCTACCAAAGAGAATATTTGTTCATTTCTTTAGGAGAATTATGCTTACTCCAAGAACTGGCCAGGTTTCTGGAGTAAACACAGGCATGCAATAAAAGATAATTAAAGCATCAGAAAGATGGCTGACCCTTCTTGTGTGCTTTCCTGGAATTTCATCAAATAACTGCAAACATGTTCTTGTGTTCTCATCAGAATAAAAAATACCCCTCCTTCCAATTCAAAGATGCTATTAGGTCTTTACATGACCTAAATGCTTAATTTCACACTGAATTTTCCTGAGTTAGTCTCCAAATTTGAAAGTGTGGTATTGGGAGCATTCATCTTTATTTAGGTCTTTTATGCACTACTTCATATATAAATGTGTTATCTCAAAAGTCTCAGTTTAGTTTTCAACTATCAAAGTTTAAAACAGCACTAAGAGTTGGTGACATCTTGAATTTAGAGGATATTGTCATCTATTAAGTGGATTAGCAGGCAAGATTGGGGGCTAAAAAAAAGGCTTCTATTATAATCCCTATTTGGAATAAATACAAATCTCTAATCCCAGACTAATCATATCACAGAGTCTAAGAAATCTTTCACAAAACTAAATAGACACATATCTCAATTTTCATAAAGGGAGAAAAGATAGGTTCTGGAAACTGTAAACCAATAGACAATATTAATCCTTTGATAAATTCTGGAAACCATTATCAGGTAGCTAATTCATAATGAGTAAGTCTTTCTAAAACCTTTTTTTTTTCTTAATAGGATTACTGGAGTAAGGTTGGGCAGCTAGATGGGATAGTGGATAGAGCATTGGGCTGGGAATAAGGAAGACTCATCTTCTTGAGTTCAGGTCTGCCCTCAGACACTTACTAGCTGTGTGACTCTAGGCACAGCACTTAACCCTGTTTGTTCAGATCCTCTTCTGTAAAAATGATCTGGAGAAGGAAATTGCACATCATTCCAGTATCTTTGCTAAGAAAACACCGGGTTTGCCAAGAAAATGTGAAGGAATCAGACAAAATATATTTTATCTGAATAATTTTAATAGAATAAGGATAATGTCATAAATTCATTATCATAATTGCAGCAAGACATCAAACAATTCTTGAGGACAAGATAGGGAAATGTGGACTACATGTGGACTAAATGTTTGTTTCTAGAAACAGCTATGATCCAAGTATAGCACCATGAGATCCTTCATGGGTGGTAGTCACATGAACTGAAATACCAATATGTTAAGATAGAAGTAACAAATATGTGAGTCTCTGAAATATGTTTCTGTAAAAGAAAAGGTTGATTTTAGCTTTATAATATTAGATTTTCCACCACTTCCACCAGATATTATAGAAAGGTTATCCTTGAGGAGTCCAGAAGTATTGACCAATGCAGATATTTCAAGGCAATTGTAGATATGTAACAGCAAGTTTATAAATGTCTAGTATTTGTGATATTTAGGAAATTGCAATTAGGTGGCAAGAGTTATATCCCAGAAGTATGCTGTTCTTCATAAACCAAGAGACAGTAAATCCCTATATGACAAATAGATGCCAAATAATTTTAAGAACTCAACACATGACCTTTACTGGAACTGGAGCATTGTAACAGACTAAACAGTTGCCTTCAATTACCTGGACAAAACATTTATCTGTAAAAAAAAAAAAAAAAAAAAAAAATTAAGGACATTCCTAGTGGAGGTTGATTTATTGAATGTTCATAACCTCTAAACTATATAGATTGAAAAGTTCCCAGAAAGATGGAGACCAAGTGGAAGAATTAGAAACCATATAGGAAGAAGGTGAACATAGCATTCATGTCAGCTACTAAAATTGTTCCATCTCTTGTCAGTGAGCCTATAAAAGATGGGCTTAATTCTAACATTTTTTTCTTCAACTAAAAAAGTATTTGTGGCATTAACTTGCTCAACAGACTGCCAAACATTAAATATAAATGAAAAAAAATAGCAGGATAATGATTTCTTCTAGGGTCATTTCTATCTAAAATTCATCAATTAAGATGAGAAGGGAAAATGATGAAGATATTTCAACCAGGCTCAAAGATTATGCAAAAAATCTATGGAGTAGAGTATTTTCAGTAATAGTAAATTACTATTTCTCTTTGAACTTGATTGTAATGGAAATATGCTTAGGATTGCTATTGGCCTGATTTTAAGATGTTTTTTCCTGAGTGATTCCACAAAATTTTTCTTCAGTCATTTAGGAATGTGTGAATTTCATTAGAGTGAGTACTCCTTCTAGTGACATGGGTTTTAATTTTTCTATACCACAGTATTCATTAAGGCTTCCTTCTGTGAGTTTGCATGGTTTAAAACGTTGATATTCTATGACTGTCTTCCATCATTAGTGTCCTCCATAAACTTCATTATATTGGCCTTCAGGCCACTGACATATAGATCACCAGTAGACTCATACTTGGATACTTCTCAGGTTATATCCTGTGAGTTTTTGTGAATAGTTTTTGCAAACTCAAGTTCATTTTCATGACTTTATGAAGCATTAGGAGATAACTTCAGAGGAAGTCCACATAAATCCTGCCTGCAAGAGTAATTGAGCATTAGCCACTGATATTTGTCATATAGGGCAATTGAATTTTGTATGTTCCAGATGCTTCAGTTTCTCATTAAGGTCTGTTCCATGCTTTCTATCAATATCTATATGATGATCAGTCCAACTATTATTCCTAATTAAAGTTTGTTTTAAGTAAGCGAGTGAACAAAAGGACTAACATTCCTGGACCCCTGTAGCTTTTGGGGCTGTGAAAATTTAAAAAGATCATTGAATAGACTAGGAATAGCTAACCTTTTTTGTTAATTGTGTATTTCTCTGAAGAAATAAATTATCTTAGCAAATTGGCATTTTGGGAGTAGAAGCAGAGGCATACTGTACAGGATGGTAATTACACTTTGGTAGTCAGGTCATTCCTATTTGTCTTTCTCTATCACACACACATTATTCTTCTAAAATTATAATTTACATTATTCAAATGGAAATGATTTTCCTGAAACTATGGTAGGATTGTTGTACAAATCTTTCTGGGCAAATGTTAGTGATGTTCTAGTTACATGAAGGAGAGAAAAAAACAGAAAGAAACTGAGTGATGCAGCTGATTCCAAGAAAATATGAATTTGAAAGTGAAGCTCATATTGGAATGGATGGCATAATTATATCAAATCCACATCTGTTTTTATTTTGATGACTAATTCTCCTCTCTTCTTTTTAAAGGAGATGTGACCTGGAAAATAAAACACTCATTACCTTTCACCTGCTTCACAAAGCTGGATTCTATTCACAAGTCAATGTGGTTTAGAAAAAAAAAAATCAGAGAAAGTTTTGTACAATACATTAAAGTGTTAACTTTATTACAGAAACATTCTTATTTGTTCAACAGTGACACTGCATTTCAGGTCTTTATTAACCCATCTCAGAAAAGATCTAATTGTCCTTAATTCAGACCAATTTGTAAGTAACTAAAAATCCCATGCCAGTTTGCTTCAACTTCATCTCTGTTGGCAGAAAAGAAAGATTTTTACATGGCTTTTAACACACTCTAGCTGTTCATTGGGAAAGAAGGTAAAGAGACTTCCAAATAGAAAATGTAAACTAGTAGTTTCTTATCAGTAGGATGTGGAGAAGAAGAAAAAGAAAAGGGGATTGTGTTCAAAATTATTCAGTTTACATTCCCAGTAAGGGCCTGAGTTGCTTCTTTTGGCCCACAGGGGAGTTTTCCCACCGAAATCCTATGTTCCTTTATTCAAAGTAGTTCATAATTATTTGGTGAGTGCTTAACATCCTTTCTTGTTACCAACTCTGCTTTTTGAAAAACTAGATTATTCAGGTAGGGGATATGATAATAATCTGGATAAAAGCCTTGAATGAGAATTTAGAAGACTAGATTTCATTACTGATTGTCCAATTGAACCACTATGAATAATGAGGTAGCAGGACTTGCCCATCTCTATATTATAGGAAGGTTTTATGGGCAAATTAAATAGCATATGTAAAAATATTTTGAATGTGTTGGAATGAATGTTTTAGCTAGTTAAGACTATTAAAATAGTGGATACCAGTTCTCCACTCTGGAAATTAAATGAATAAATGAATGAATGAAAAAGCATTTCTTAAGTGCTTGAAGATACAAATGGGAAAAATGAGACAATCCTTGCCTTCAAGGAGTTTATATTTCAATTGGGAGCGACAACACATAAAAGAATTCCAAAAGCTTTCATTTCCTAAGGGTTCAGTATATGGCAAAGCACAGGAGTCTTTAGGGTCTATCAACAAATCTTGCAACAAAACTTGATGATTTAGAGGGCATAAAGTCAGGGCAGAGACCTTAGGGTTCTGATACAGGGTAGACTACCAAGTTGTCCAAGTGACTCCCAACTCATATGATCAGTGTCATCAATCATGTTACCTTTTCCACCAAGCAGTTACTCCTAGGGATCTTGGCAGGCCTGGGATTGGGAATCAAGGACAAAGGGAAAACAAAGGTGGAAGGAAGCAGTAAATCTGGGAGGAAGGTTTTGGAAAAAATAGCTAATATAATTTTTTTCCTGGTGAAAAAGGAAAGTAAGACTCTTTGACCTTGCAAAACTGGAATTCTAATAAGAATCGCTAGTGCACAGTATTAGTTTTATGTAGAAATGTGAAGTCACCAATTTTTTTCAGCATTTTCCTTTCAAGAGTTCTTCTCACTTCTTGTACTGTGTCCTTGTCCCTCACCAGGCATCTACACAAGGTCTGGTACCCTTTCTCCTTACTCAGATCAGTAGACTATTTCTAAGGGAAATTGACTATTAATAAAATAATTTTATACCTCAAGAAATGATATTATAAATGGTAGAATTTCAGGTACCAGGAAGAAACCTGTGGAAGGAATTTGAGAAGTAGGGCATGAAATCTTTAGTCTTCTATTACATCAGTAATAGTTACCTATTCCACATGAAATATTCTAGTGACAACCACCTTTTCCATATTTTGTCTTGAAACTTTGCTTGAAATTTAGATCATATTCTGTGACTTGCTAAGCTTTAAAGTATTAAAGTATTAAAATCTATTTCTTTCCCCAACACATTAATAGTTGAGGGTCAAACAATGGTTGGCCTTTTCAGTGGCCCATCTGATTTGGCCATTAAGATAATTGAAAAATATATTGTTGATTATTTCTGTTGTCGTAATGATTGAATCAAATTTGCTATTGAGCAAAAATATGTGAAAACCTCAAAACATAAAAAAAGGAATTCTTTCATTTCTCTGATATTTAAGAATGATTCTAAATGAACACTTGGCACTGAAAAGGGAAGAATAAGGAACAATGTTTCCTCCTAAATTTGCATTTGCCTTTGTGAGTTCAGTCTCTTTGCATGCATGTTATGTTTTTCCTTCCTTGGTAGCAGTTCTTCTCTGTGAACTTTTGTTTAACAAAGAGGAACGGCACTGTGCAATGAAAACATTGGCTGTAAATCATTTTTAGCTAGAGAATGTTGCTGTTTGAGGCTATAATTGGGCCTGTAGTTCTGAGAATAAGGAACTTTGCCAGTATCTGAGTGTACTGCTTAATTAGCTTGTAGAAAGAGACCCTGGGAGTGTTCAGGGGGCCAAATTTTGATTTCTATGGCTTTAGTTCTTCTCTGGGTTCCACAGGATCTGCTAATCTTTTGCCCCAGCTAACTGTTTGTTTGTGTAGTGAAATACCTCGGTCACCACAGAAGTCACACTGTGACACATGGAGAGCTTTTCAGTGGTTTGAATGCTTAGCAGGCAAAAATATGCATGCTTTGGAGCTTCAATGCAAAAGAATTGCATAGCATTCCTTTGTATGCCCACAATTGGTTGGTACCTTGGCACTAATGTTATCTGCAAAGCCCAGGTGAATTTTGCAGGCTGCTTCTTGGATAGAGAGCAATGTAAAACAAAACAAAACAACAACAAAAAAGTAAGCAAAACTTTAATTTGGAAACTCAGGACAAATTATTACTTTGTGTACTTAAAAACTAATTTAGGGTTATTCTTACTTTAAAAAGGCAGAAATCTAATATTAAAGGCTGTATGTTACAGAATTGTATAATTTGAAGTACAAAGCTTTAGAATAATGTTTCACTGAATCAGTCTTTGAATACTCGATGTTAAAAAGAAATCCCATTCTCCTAAGGAAAAAAAAAGCTTATGAAAATATGAATCTTCTAAAAGGTTACATAATTTCAAAATGAAAGAATGAATGAAACATCATTTAAATATGTGGCAAGTATGCTATGTGTCAAGCATTGTTCTAAACACTGGTAATACAAACAAAAAGACAAACACAGTCTCTGCCTTAAAGGAACTTACAATTTAATACAGAGAATCAACCTAATTCCCTAAGGAGGAGCACTTTGGTCTTGGAAGTTGTCAGGATGGTAGTGGTGATAGAGGGGTGTAGATTGATATATGACTTCCAGGAACAATGTTAGGGTTGGACTGATTAAGGTGCCAGTATTTGAGAAGTGGGGCATAGGAAAGTGGTTTAGGAATGGCATGAGAGTTAAAGACTGAAGTGAAACGTGACTAGTACATTCTATAAATAGTGAGGTAGATGGGACAGTTACCATTGTAAGGCTTGTGTTGAGCATATAAATTACATAGTTCTCTAAATTTCATAGAAAAGCTTTGATAGATAAATTGGCAATCTTGACCTCTCCAAGGAAGATTTTTATTCTTGAATGGAAAGAAATAGGAGTAGAGGCCACAAGGCCACTTTCCAATGACAGAGTTTATTTGGCTATAATTATTATATCAGAGAATTACATCAGAGAAATTAAGCAATTTAGAATATCTCAGATAATTTAGTAAATGAACTTTTTATTTTCAAGTGAGATATCTGAGACAGAGATAAACAAACAGACAGACACACATACACACAGAGGCTGATGATCAGGCAAATGTTGAGGAGTCAGCTTCCCCCATGGATAACTTCTAAAATTGGTTCTCTTTCCTTCTGGTTTCTTTTCATAGAGGTTAGGAAGGAAGAATGTCTTTGACATCTCAAGCTCTTGGCAATGCTTCCCCTCACATAATCACTCTGTGTCAGTCATCATTATTTCTACCAAAGAAGAGACTCTTATTTAGTAGGCTTGAACCCAGGTTTATACCAGTATCATTATGGATAAGTATACCTTATTAAAAAGAAAAATAGCTTCGGCGGGAGGGGGGGGGGGGGGGGGTGGGGGGGGGGGGGGGGATGTGGTGTGTGTGAAACCACCGTAGAGAGTAGAGAAAGTACTCCACTGAGCTCTCTCAACATTCTCCTTAAAACAACTTCAAAATAATGCCTCAAATTGAATTCTGGGGTAACAGAGCCAACAAAAGGGCAGGATGAAACAGTCTTCCAGGCCAACATGGCTTAAAAGTTTGAAAAGAGAGATTTGTGATATGGGAATGGAGGGTGGCTCCGAGCCTACATGGATGAAATACCTGTGGCAGGGCTAGATGGTGGTGATAGTAGTAGGAACAACAGCTTTGAGAACTTGTATGACTAATCTAGGTTCAGAATTTACATTCAGCAGGCATAGTCTTAAAGAGGCTGGGTATAAATTTGTTACTGCTTAGAACCTTGATTTAAATAAGACATAAGGGAAGAAGAAACTCATAGCACAAAAGTATACACAATTAACAAACACAGTGGCTGCCATAACTATAAAGACACTATAGCAAACAAACCACATACGATATACGTTGTCACTACTCTGAGGAAACACCAACATCTGAATTCCTTGGCTGGGAGAATTCATGGTCACAGCTATTTAGAGTTTTGAGTGGGAGCCATTGCTAGGCAAAGTGTAAAGTACTTCCTAGCCCAACTCCTCAAAGTTCCTTTACGCTAAGGGATTTTTATAAGCTGTTATTTATAAGCTGAGAACAAAAAAGACATATGCTAAATATTCTTATTTGATATGTGACTCTTGAAATATAGCAGGTACAGGATGCTTCTTCACAAGAGGCCTACCAAAGAGAATATTTGTTCATTTCTTTAGGAGAATTATGCTTACTCCAAGAACTGGCCAGGTTTCTGGAGTAAACACAGGCATGCAATAAAAGATAATTAAAGCATCAGAAAGATGGCTGACCCTTCTTGTGTGCTTTCCTGGAATTTCATCAAATAACTGCAAACATGTTCTTGTGTTCTCATCAAAAAGTTACATAAAATACAAGGCCAAGACTTACTTAAGAGTCGTTTTTCACTAGGATTTCTTACAGAACTCTAAAACCATTAATTATAAGGGGATTTGGCAACTAGATGGAAGGAGATTGCTAGGGACTTCTGTATTAGCATTAGAAGCAGGATCAGAAACTATTTTGCAATTTCATTGTTACACCCACTTCTGGTTCATAATTGAAATGTGAAGAGGAGCACTTTCAGTCATGAAGGAGTGGAATCCCCAAAGGGAAGTATTACTTTTGGTCACAAAGGATAAGAGACTCTGAAGAAAGAATTATAATCCCAAAACCCCAGGGGCAGTTCCTGATAAGAACCAGAGTAAAAGGACAGCATGGATCACACCTCTTTCCAGATCACAGTACCTTGGAAGTACTAAAAATATCCTAAACTCTGAGAACTAACTGTGAAAATAGAGTGTGGGGGAAAAACATGAAATTTAGAATGGTGTCCCTCCCTCTCCCCATACCGGCAGCATACTGGCCCAATTTTAACATGAAATTCAAAATCAAAATAGAGTAGAGAATGAGCAAGCAACAAAAACCAAAAACTTTACCATAGAAAGCTACTATGATGAAAGGAAACGTCAAGGTACAACTAGAAGAAGACAATGAAATCAAAACAGGTAAAAGCAAAGTCTCAAAGAGAAATGTTATTTGAACACAAATCTAATAAGAATTCCTGGAACAGATTAAAAAAAATGATTTCCAAAATCAGTTAAGAGTGAGTGATAGAGGAAAAACAAGGCAAAGAAATAAAAGCATTTATTATTATTTCTGCTTTTCTGCTCTTAACAATAAAATTTCTATGCCTTGATATATAGTCAATCTTTGTAAAGGTAACTTGAACCACTGAGGAAAAGGTCTATTTCATTTTATTTCCAATTTTTTCTATCCAGATAGCTATCATATCTAGTCTAATAGTCTATTCACTTCCTTAATTTCTTCTTCTTCTTCTTCTTCTTCTTCTTCTTCTTTTTCTTCTTCTTCTTCTTCTTCTTCTTCTTCTTCTTCTTCTTCTTCTTCTTCTTCTTCTTCTTCTTCTTCTTCTTTCTTCTTCTTCTTTTCTTCTTCTTCTTCTTCTTTCTTCTTCTTCTTCTTCTTCTTCTTCTTCTTCTTCTTCTTCTTCTTCTTCTTCTTCTTCTTCTTCTTCTTCTTCTTCTTCTTCTTCTTCTTCTTCTTCTTTTTCTTTTTTTTTTTTTTTTTAAATGTGTGTAGTTCTGAGAGGGGAAGATTAAAATCTCCACATTGTTGCAGTGAAACTATCTATTTCCACATTTAACTTAAAAAACAACTTTTGATGAAGTACAACATTCATTTCTATTAACAATACTTGAAAGTGTAGGTATAAATAGATTTTTCCTTAAATTGAAAAAAAGCAACACTAACTTAAATCCATTTATAATTATTATTTGTAATGGGATTGGCTTTGTGTGCAAAGGCAGCAAAAACCCAAAATCAAGGGTTCCCACAAGAAGACCTCAGGATGGTCAGTAATATGCAGGATTGTGAGAAGCCCATACATAGCAAAGAAACCATCTGGAACAACGGTCATCAGTGCATCACTAGAGTTCTCAGAATAGAATTCTTTAGGGACTCAGGGGCTCTGAAATATGTAGCATGCTTTCTTATTAAATTGAAATTTTTTCCAGTTATTGAAAATTCCTCTTGTCTCCTTACTCCTCTATAAGAGGGATGCCCACTATCACTAATATTATCCAACATTGTATTGGAAACCCTAGCAATAGCAATAAGAGAAGAAAAATAAATTGAAAGGAGGAGATAAAACTATCTCTTTTTGCAGCCAATATGATGATATACTTGGAAAACCCCAAAGACTCTATTTAAAAGTTAGTTGAAATAATAGTTTTAACAAAGTACCAGGCTATAAAGTAAATTCAAATAAATCATCAGCATTCCTGTATATCAAAGTTAATTGAAATAATAGTTTTAACAAAGTACCAGGCTATAAAGTAAATTCAAATAAATCATCAGCATTCCTGTATATCACTAACAAAATCCTGAAAGAAGAGATAGTAAGAGTTTCCTTTGTAGGATACTTCTGGAAAGCATGGAGTATCTGAGATTATGTCTGCTGGGGCAGGCTCCAGAGCCATATTAACATAATTGTAGGTAACTGTACAGATGGAGACAGTTTTAAATGACTGTAGAGGTGTTGATTGTTCATGGGTAGGTGGGATTAGTGTGATGGAAATGACAATTTTGACTATATTTTTAATGCCATTTCCACTGGACCAAGACAGAATTTCTTGTACTGAGTTATAGAATATAATGGTGGTGGAGTTCATTTGGAGAAAGGAA
Source organism: Sarcophilus harrisii (assembly GCF_902635505.1). Lineage (NCBI taxonomy): Eukaryota > Metazoa > Chordata > Mammalia > Dasyuromorphia > Dasyuridae > Sarcophilus > Sarcophilus harrisii. The sequence goes on along the minus strand of NC_045428.1, from coordinate 118,822,099 downwards.
GGGTCAGGAGTGTTAGGGGAAGGATGTGAGGAGGGAAGAAAGTTTAAAAAAATAGTTACATTATAACTTTATCAAACATTTAAAAGGAATAGCAAGTTGGACACAATAGATTTGCAGTTTCATATACCATCATCTTTGTTTTATTTTCTGTTATGGAAATGCTTGCTTTATTTCTTAAGTTCTGGATGGAAAAAAGAAATAAAAACAAAGGAAGAAAAGTATGAAAATCAGCTTGGTAAAAAGAGGCACAAAAATACTGAAGAAAATAGCATCTTAAAATAATTGATCAAATGGAAAAAGAAGTATTGATTAAAGAAAATAATTCCTTAAAAATCAAAATTGTGTGAGTGGAAGCTAATGGCTCAATGATACATTAAGAAACAATAAAAATAAGTCAAAAGAATGAAAAATGGAAGAAAATGTGAAAACAATTGACATAGAAAAAAGATTGAGGAGAGATAATTTAATTTAATTGGACTACCTTGACAGCAATGGTAAAATAAAGAATATAGACATCTTATTTCTAGATATTATTAATATCCTAGGCCACAGGGTAAAATAGAAGTTGAAAGGATCTTCCAATCACCATCTAAAACAGATCCCAAAATCAAAACTCTCAGGAATATTATAGTTAAATTTTAGTGCTTTGATGTCAAAGATAAAATAATTTCAAGCAACCAGAAAGAAATCAAATATTGTGGAGCTACACTTAAGATCACAGATTTAGCAGCTATAATGTTAAAGGAGAAGATAACTTAGACGGGGATATTCCAAAAGTCAAAAGAGCTGCAATTACAACCAAGCATAGCCTACTTAAAAATGAGTATATTTTTCAAGGGAAAAAAATTATATTCAATAAAATAAACGATTTTTGAGCATTCCTAAAGAAAGATCAGAACTGAATAGAAAATCTGACTTTTAAATACAAAAATCAAGAAAAGCATAAAATGGTAAATATGGAAGAGAAGTCATGAAATCATGAGGGATTCAGTAAGGTTAAATTTTTATTTTTCTATACATATATTTTTTTAAGAACTTTATGATTATTAAGGTAGTTAGAAGGAGTCTCCAATAAAAATAGACTGTTGGAGTGAATCAATTTTGTTGGAATTATTTCAAAAAATAGTCAAGAAAAAGGGATGTCTTGGAAGAAGGGGGAAGGGAGAGGAAGAATGGAGAAAATTCTCTCATAAAACAAGGTAGAGCTTTTACATTGAAGCAGAAAATGTGGGAGGGCAATGCTTGAACCTCATTTATATGTAAATTGATTCAAAGAGGAAAAAATATACACATACATATGCATAAATATGTAAATATATTAACATATATAAATATGTAATATTTATATTATTATATATTATATTTATTATGTAAATATATAAATAATATACTTAATTGATAATAAAAATCTATCTCATTCAAAGGAGGAGTGATAAAAGAAAGGATAGATAAAAGAAGACAGAAGCAAAATAAACTTTAGAAGAGAGATAAAAAGAGGGGAGAGACAGAGTAAAAAGGGTAGAAGAAAACGAACAGTTAGTAATCATAAATGTGAATGTAAATGAGATCAGTTTGCTCACAAACACAGAATTAAAATAAGAAGCTATAGCAGAATCTATTATGCTTCAGCTAGAGTAAAAAAGGTAGTGGTAACAATCATAATCTCAGGCATGGCAAAAGCAAAAATATACCTAATCAAAAGGAATAAACAGGGAAACTAAACCTTGCTAAAGGCAACCATAAATAATGAAGTAATATCAATTCAAAACATATGTACCAAATAGCATAGCTATTCTTGAAGGAAAAGTTAAATGAATTACATGATGAAATAGTAAAATTTTACTATTGGGGGGGGGCTCCATTTTTTCTTTTCAGTGCTAGATAAATCTAACCATAAAATAAATTACAAAGAGATAAAGATGAATAGAATTTTAGAAAAGATTCATGAATAATCAGACACATCTAAATTAGAGAACAACATTCCATCATAATCACATATCACAATCTGATCAGCCAATCTGATAGGTGTGAAATGATGCCTCAGAATGTTTTAATTTGCACTTCTCTAATCAGTAGTAATTTAGAATATTTTCCTACGTGACTATTGATATTTTTATTTCTTCTGAACAGGAATAGAAAAGAGTATAATTTTTTCTCAGCTTTGTTTGGCACCTTTACCAAAATTGACTTTGTAAAACCTCACAATCAAATGTAGAAAAGCAGATATATTAAAGACACCATTTTCAGACCATAATTCAATAAAAATTATATTCAATAAAGGACTATAAAAGCTTATATTAAACATTAATTGGAAACTAAATGATCTAATCCTAAAGAATGAGTTTTGGTCAAAGGGATAAATCATAGAAACATCCAATGATTTCATTAAAGAGAATAACAACAATGAGAACATACTAAAATGTATGGGTCAAGAATATCAAAGGAATCAATGAAAAGTGACCTTAGCAGTTCCAGATTTCTAATTATATCACAAAGCAAAAACTATCAAAACTATCTGTCATCTGTCACTGGCAAAGATATAGAGTGATCAATGAGTGGAATAGATTAGGTACATAATCTACAGTAGAAAAATAGCCATAATAATCAAGGATTTGACAAACCCAAAGATACAAGCTTTTGGGACAAGAACTCACTATTTGACAAATATTGCTAAGAAAACTGGAAAGCCTTTAATGTAAATGCCTGATTTCTCAAATATATAAGGAATGGAGTCAAATTTATAAAAATAGCCAGTCCTTCACAGATCAATGGTCAAAAGATAGTCTTCAGGAGAAGAAATTAAAAGTATTAATAGTCACATGAAAAGATGCTCTAAGTCAGTACTGATTAGTCAAATGCAAATTAAAACAACTCTGAGGCACTACTTTATATCTATCAGATTGGCTGATCAGGTTGTGGTGTATGATTATGATGGAAGGTTATTCATTAATTTAGTTGTGTCTGACTCTTCTTGATCCCATGGAATAAAGCACACCAAGCCCTTTTGTCCTCCACTATTTCCTAAAGACAATCCAGGCTAATATCATTGCTTCTATGACACTATCTATCCATCTTGATCTCTGCTGTCCCCTTCTTCTTTTACTTTCAATCTTTCCCAACATCAGAGGATTTTGAAAAGAGTCCTGTCTTCCCACTATGTGATAAAGTATTTAAATTTCAGCTTCTGTATTTGTCCAACTGAATAGTCTGAATTTTTTTCTTTACATATTGAGCATTGTATCTTTTTTCTGACCATTTCTACTCCCTTCCCCACCCCTTCAGACTTCCATGTAAACAAGAAAGCATACTTAGGTGAAACAAATATATTGACCGTGTGTGAAAATATGAATCATTCTCTATCTCTAGTCCATCGCCTCTCTGAAAAGAGATGGGAAACATGATACCTCCATCAGTTTTTGACAGTTTTTGAACTGATCAGAATTAAGTCTTTCGAAGTTGTCTTCCTTTACAACATTATAATCATAATTCAATTATTTTCATAGTTCTACTCACTTTTACTATATATCAATCCATGTAAGTCTTTCCAGATTTCTTTGAGTCAATCCCTTTTGTTGTTTCTTTTGACACAAAAAATATTTCTACTTCTTAGTAATAACAAAAATACTATTATGAATATTTTTGTACATATTGGTCCTTTCCCTCATTTTTTGAATTCTTTAGGGATATTTGTCTATCATTGGTATTGCTGAGTCAAAGGGTAATAACAATTTAGTGACTTTTGGAACAAAGTTTCAAATTGTTTTTCAGAATGGCTGGATCAATTTATAGTTCTGTTAATAAAATGTTTATATTACTGTTTCCCCATAGCCCCTTCAATTATCTTCATTTTCCTTTTTAATTATAGTTACCAACATTATAGGGGTAAGGTAAAATTTCAGAGTTGTATTAATTCATATTTTTAATTATTGTTAATTTGGAACATTTTTATGTCTCTTTTGGTATTTGGAATCCTTTTTAGAACTGTATGTTCTTTGACCATTTATCACTTGGGGAATTACTCTCGTTCTGTTTTATTTTTATCAATACCTTAGAGAAATTTGTTTCATTTGACTTTTTCCCCCAGTTACTGTAACCTTTTTTCTAAGTATATTGCTTTTGTGTGGTCATAACCTTTTAAATTTTATATAATTTAGATAGTCCATTTTATTTCTTAAGATGACTAGCCTTTGATCAAAAACTTTTCCCTTATCCTAAGTCATGAAAAGTACATTCATTTCTGTTGGGTCTGGTTTGATTTGTTTTTATCTAGGCCAAGTATCAATTTGGAGCTTAACATGAAATATAACATAAAATGGTATAAACTCAACTGATGCTAGACTGTTCTGCAGCTTCCCTAGTAATTTTCTCAAATCATTGAGTTATTAGAATGATTCTGAGCTTTTTGTTGTTGTTTTTAATCATGTTTTAATCAAAGACAATCTGAATGCATTAACTGGTCCCAATACACAAGCAGATTATATTCTAAAAATTAAGATGTAACTTAGTCTTTTGGAACTCAGAACACATGTTCTTTAGAAACACATGTTATATATGGTAGTCAGATTTTTGGACCAATCCATAAAAGCTCTTTTAAATCATATTTATTTAATAACATAAAAATAGATCCTGAACTTGTGATTTTTATTCATATGAGATACTCCCAGGTGAGAAAAGTCTCTAACATTGCAGGTCAGCAAGTTCCCTGAATCATATTGTTTTAAAGAGTTGACCAGAGCATTGAGGGTTCAATAATTTACTCAAGTTTATTTATTTACTTTGTGTCAGATTTGGGACCAAGACCTAAAACTGACTGGCTTTCAGGTTGCCTATCCCTCTCTATCCATTATGTATTCTTTTTATTTTTTATTACCCTTCTCTACTTAATAATATTTTACTTTTTCCAATTACATGTAAAGATAGTTAACATTCAGTTGTGTAAGATTTTTTTCTCTCTCCTGCTCTCTTTTCTCCCCTGCCTCTTCTCCAACACTGCATACAATCTAATGTACTTTGTACAACCAGGTTAAATGCATTTTCACATTAGTCATATTAAAGAAGAATCAGAACAAAAAGGAAAAACCTTTTCTTTGAGGAAGAAAAAAACAACAAAAAATTGAAAATAGTATGCCTTGATCTGCATTCACACTTCATAGTTCTTTATTGAATGAGGATAGCATTTTCCATCATGAGTCTTTTGTAATTGTCTTGGATCATTGTATTACTGAGAAAAGCTATGTTTATCATAGCTGATCATTGTACAATGTTATTGTTATTTATAAATGTTCTTCTGGTTCTGCTTGCTTCACTGAGCATCAGTTCATGCCAGTCTTTCTAGGTTTTTCTGAATTCTACCTGATCATCATTTTTTAAAGTATTCCTTTACATTCACATGCCACAACTTGTTCAGTCATTCCCCATCTGATGGGCATTCTCTTGATTTTCAGTTCTTTGTTACTTTTAAAAGCTGCTATAAATATTTTTGCATATGTGGGTCCTCTTTCCTTTTTAATGATCTCTTCAGGATACAGACGTAGTAGTGGTATTGCTGGGTCCACGGGTATATACAATTTTATAACCCTTTGAACATAGTTCCAAATTGCTTTGCAGAATAGTTAGATCAGTTCACAACTCCATTACCAATGCATTGGTGTTCCAATTTTCCTACATCTTCTCCAACATTTATCACTTTGTCTTTTCTATTCTAATAACCAATATGATGGGTATGAGAAGGTATCTCAGAGCTATTTTAATTTTCATTTCTCTAATAATGCTTCCTTTCTAATATGAATCTTTAATATGGATATGGAATCAGAATATTATATCAGAGAGGGAATCATCCAGTTTAGTCCAGTCCTTTAATTTTATAGAAGAAGGAACTAAGGCTGGGAGGAGAAAAGTTATCCAAGATCATGAAAATAGTAAATGGCAGGACTAGGATTGGAATCTTTGTCCCTTGACTCTAAATCTAGTGCAATGTCTTTCTATAACATTGTACTGCCTCTTAGGGAGATGAGAAAATATTCCATGTAGGAACACAGAAGGAAGCTAGAACAAGTGATGGTAGGTGGTGCCAAAAATGGTAGACAGGGTGGGATTGTCGTTGTTCAATATCAGTCATATCCAACTCTTTGTGACTGATTTTGGAGCTTTTTTGGCAAAGATGCTGAAGTGGTTTGCCATTTTCTTCTGCAGCTCATTTTACAGAAGGAGAAACTGAGACAAACACAGGATAAAGTGACTTGTAAGTGTTTGAGGTTGGATTAACATTTATGAAGATTAATCTTCCTGACTCCAGGTTAGGCGCTCTACCTACTTTGCAACCTAGCAATGCCAAAAAGGGAAAGTGGAATGAGATTGTTAAGAGGTTCTTTTGAAGTACTTGTTACTTTTCTGTCTATATCACTAGGATAATAGGTGAAGAAAACAGATTTTTGGGGTCCTTCAAGTCCTGGAATACAACAATACATATAGAAATTGCCATGGTAGGATATGTGACCGGACCTGGTTCTTAATCATGAGAAAAGTGTCATGTTTTCCTATCTAAAAAATTACTTACTGTTTACTCGCCTCTTCAAATCTTTTTCCTTTTCTCTTATGTGGATAAGCCACATTCTTTTGTTTCACTATGTTCTAATTATTTGAACTATAATTTCATTGAAAGTAGTGGCATGTATGCATGCAAATACACATCTATGTTCACCTGTGTGCATGCGTGTACCATGCTCAAGAAAATAATATCAAAACTTAATATTAATCACTTGATTATGTGTTAACAAATTTAGATATACACATGATTGTGTTCCCTTAAATTAAACCAAATGTAAGTAGATAGTAATCCCTAATTTAGCTTAAAATGAAACTCTGATATAGTCAGTCACACCATCATTCTATTTCCTGGTGGCTACATTTGTGCAGAATTTAAATGGTTCCTAGTATCCTTTTGCTAGCATAAACCTAGGGATTTCACATTTAATGAATATCTTCTGTTTTTATATTGCTTACATTTCTCCTTTCCTAGACAGCCATCTTTTATAACAAAGAAGTGTTTTAAAGATGAAGTAAAATCAATCAATACATAAAGATAATCTGACAGCATATATTTTCCCTTAATGGGCAAAAACCAATATAAGAGCTCAGATTTTAAAATTTTGGTTTGAATCACTATTGTGACTCAATCATGAATCTTCAAAAATATAGTCACACAGTTGAGTTTATTGTGTCATTTTGGGGCTCCTAGTGTTTGTCTATTTGTCATTTTCTAATCATTTATTCTTTTAGTTGGCCTTTTAGTTCATTTTTTTCCTGGAATCATCTATCTGTAGTAGTAACCTAAATTCATTTCCAAAACTCTGAAATCCTTTGGCCTTGACATTTAAATTCTTTAGGTCTTTTTCGCAGATCTCTCTATTTTTTTCTTTTTAATCTTCTTTCCTTGATTTGACCAACACTGGCTTAGAAAGATTTCTAGATGAGTAATAAGAAGACCTGGATTAAAACCATAGCTTTGCTACCTTCTATTTTAGGTGACACGGGGATAAGTTGCTTTATTTCTCTGAACTTCTGACTCCTTATACATAAATTGAGTAGTTAATCTTCCAGTACTTATCTTATAGGTTTATTATGAGGGTAATAAGGGCATGGTAGTTTATTTGATGTAGTAAAAAATCTCTCGGGCACAGAGTAAGAAACAATGAATTTGAATCCTGGCTCCAATTATTATCTTTTCCTTCCTTGAATTCAGTTTCCTAATCTTTAAAATGGTGAGAATAATATTTGAACTCTTTACCTCATGGATTGCTAGTGGGAATGTACTTGACAAACTTGAAAGCACTATATAAATAAAAGCTATTTTATTTTCTACAGTTGTTCCTCTTTTTCTTTTTTATACTGCCCTTATAGTTATTAGGAAAAAAAATGTTTGTATGCTAGAGCTGGGTAAAACCTGCACTCATATATAGAAAAAAAGAAAACACAGTCAAAATAAATCCAACATTATTTATTCAAGTTCCCAAGTATGTATTTGTCATGCTGTGTCCTTAATGGGTGTAGATATCACTAAAGCAATAAAAAGAGCCCATTAGGCAGAGATATTGATGCCAGGGACAGTTGCCTAGGAGATTAGGAATAAATCAAATATTCCAATACAGATGAATACTACCTGGGTTTCCATCTTTCCAAAGAAAATCAGAATACATTATGGCAACCAAGGATTGCTAGTTTACTGTTTCTTGGCATCTATTTAATCCTCTATATCAAATATTTGTTATGTACCTACTATGTGTAAAGTACAGTATTAGAAGTTAGAGATACTAACACTGTAATAAAGATTATGATGTCAAAGAATAGTTTACTTCCCACCCTTTTTAAAGGGGTATGTGGGAAGACAAGTAAATAAATAATTATGATGCAAGGGAAAGTGAAGCAAATGTAAAAGGTAAGGTCTACATTGAATTATAAATAACAAAGAATCTCAGTTAAGCCATTCATCTCCAGGGGCAGGGGATTCTGTTGAGTCCAGAGAGAAAGATTTATCTTCCTGAGTTCAATCCTGACCCTAGACATTTACTAGCTATGTGACCCTGGGCAAGTCACTTATCTCTTTGCCTCAATTTCCTTATCCGCAAAATGAGCTGGAGAAGGAAGTAACAAACATACTACTACAGTATTTTTGCCAAGAAAATCCCAAATGCAGTCATGAAAAGTTGGACATGACTGAAAAATGAACAACAAATAATTCTGGGCCATAGGCTCAGAAAAAAGGAGCTAAGAAATATCAATGTAAGTTAAATAATTAATCTACTTAATCCTTGCTGTGAGGCTGCATCTGATTTATAATTAGAAAGCTGTTAAGCCACTAGATTCATTTAATGTTTAGGCTGAGCTTCTTGATTCAGTAAGGGAATGACAGACCAATGGAGTCCCACTCAGCTCAGTGACCCAGGTACTAACCTGTTTTCTCAAAATCTTGAGGAAAAGTCAGTGATATTTCAGCTTTCCTCAGTGCTAGATTTGTCTATTAGTCACTAAAGTTTAATGAAATAAAGCAGAAAGCTCACTTGTTTAAGAAACCCAGATCCTCTGAGTCTTGCTTTATAAACATAGAGAAAAGTGAACTAGAAGGGATGTTAGAAGGCCATTTAAGATAATCTATACACACATAGTGTATGTCTCCATTTAGATATGTATCTGAGGTAGTGGTGGAATGCGGTGGATTAGGAGATTACTGATCATTTAAGTGTTCTAACTCACTTGATGAAATTATATAAGGGGCAAACTCATAGCTCATTGTTAACTGCCTGTTACATCCAGTAATTTCTTTCTTTTCTTTTCTTTTCTTTTCTTTTCTTTTCTTTTCTTTTCTTTCTTTTCTTTTCTTTCTTTCTTTCTTTCTTTCTTTCTTTCTTTCTTTCTTTCTTTCTTTCTTTCTTTCTTTCTTTCTCTCTTTCTCTCTTTCTCTCTCTCTCTCTCTCTCTCTCTCTCTCTCTCTCTTTCTCTCTTTCTCTCTTTCTTTCTTTCTTTCTCATCCAGTAATTTCTTTCTTTTCTTTTCTTTTCTTTTCTTTCTTTCTTTCTTTCTCTCTTTCTCTCTTTCTCTCTTTCTTTCTCTCTTTCTTTCTCTCTTTCTCTCTTTCTCTCTCTCTCTCTCTCTCTCTTTCTCTCTCTCTTTCTCTCTTCTCTCTCTCTTTCTTTCTCTCTCTCTCTTTCTTTCTCTCTTTCTTTCTTTCTTTCTTTCTTTCTCATCCTGTAATTTCATTAAATGGGTTGGGACATTCAGTCAGGGGTCTCTTAATCAACCCCACCTCCTGTTTGACTATACATAAGTTCTGGTTCACAGTGCTAAGCAATTTGCTTTCCCTTTGCTCACCAATCCTCCTTTTAGTAATACATGCTAGAATTTTGCCATGTATTGAATTTAAAGGTCATAAGTATATAGTGTGAAGATCATAAGTATATACTAAAAATTAGGGCATCTATCCCTCTTGGATCCTTTGGCACTTTACCCTTTCTTCCCATGATTTTTTCTAAGATTATAGTGGCCAGCAATCACTTGTGCAAATACCTTGGAATGTCATCATTCTGGGCCTGGTAACCTGAATTCATTAAGGCAGTGTAATGCTCACATACTTTTTCATTCTTCTTGAAATCTAGCTTCCTGTTAACCAGTTTTTGTTTTATCATGCTCTGTCTGCAGATAACTCACATTGAAAGAGAAAACAGGAGAATGAAACAATATATAAATAGCTGCTTTTATTCTTTTATTTATTGTTATTGTCCTATCCACCTGAAACAGCACTCTATCCTTTTTTTCTTTTTTTGATTGTTCTCTTCTCCACAACATAACATTGAAAAACCATTTTTTTCTTTAATGATTTTTATAATTTTTAGCTCATTTTGCTCCTTAATTTTCCCATATCATTAAAAAAGGCCCATGCCATTCTTTTATATTCATATATAGTTGCTTATTCTTGATTCTGATATTTTCTGCATATTTATATTCACTGTGTGATTTCTTCAATATAGGGAGTTCCCTGTGAAGAAAGTTCACCTACCAAAACAGATGAGAGCTGATACTGAAAATTATAGTCTTAGGTAGAAGGTCCCAGCTTCTTCAGCTATGATTTGTGACTCCATATGGGATCTCATATCAATGTGGGGGGTCATGAAATGATGATTTATCAGTAAATGTTTAATTTGTATATTTATTTTATATACTTACATATCCAGGGTCATGTAAAAATTTCTCAAATAAGGGGTTAGAAATGGAAAAAGTTTAAGTTTGGTCTAGGTCATTGAGAAGTGAAATGACCAGGCCAGTCAGTTTGTGTCAGAAGTAGGTCTTGAATTCAGGTCTTATTGATTCTGAAGCCATTTCTTTCTCTTTCCTCCTCATGTACCTTTTAAAAATCTAAGTTAGCTGAAAAGTTTCCTGGGTATCTGAAGTCTTTTTTAGGCTCTTCTCCCTTGATTTCTTTGTTATAGTCTTATGTATTACAAGAATTTAATTCTTCAGAGTACCAAATATCTCTTAAGTCAACTTCCCTGTAGAACTGGAGGTCTTGGGAACTTAATATAAAATGTTTTCCATACTGTCTGAAATCTGCTCTTTCTAGATCTCTGACTAACATCACCTGAGTCCTGGGACATGTAGTCCTTGTCTTTCATACCTGTCAAAACTAAGCCCATCAGTTCTCTCTTGCTTTTGCTGTTTTCATTAGATGCTTGCTATTTTGACAGAAGTTGTGATCACCAAGTCTGTTCACTACATGTTAGGTTCTGTTGTTGGGGCAATAGCTCCTTTGAACTAACTTTTTCTCCTTTCATAAGCTTTCTGAGATTATAAGTAAGCTTCTTGAGGGCAAGAACTGAGTGAGGATTTCTCTGGTTTTATGCCTCAGGTGTCTGTCCTGACATTATGTGTAGCAGGTGTCTTTAAAATGCTGAACTATGTGACTGCTTTTTCTTGCTTTCAGGCACTATATGCTCAGCTGTGTTTGAGCTGCAATGAGTAGGTTCCTGCCTCTCCCTTAATACAAATAGAACTGTTCTCAGTTGTTACCTGTGAAAGCTTTTGAAGAGATAGTTTCCAGCTGCTGCTTCCTTTATCTCCTCTCCTTTCACCACTGATTAGATTATCTACTTGTATCTGCCTAGTTTTAATGCCATCCTTTTCAGTGTTTACACACACACACACACACACACACATTCATATATGTGCATGTATTACACATATTTAATTATCTATCCATCTATCTATCTACCTATCTATCTATCTGTCTATCTATCTATCATTAATCCCTGAGATGGTGGTGGGATGAGTTTAATCAGGAGTCTGCTGACCAAATAAGTCCTCCAACCCACTATTATATAAAGAGCAAACTTTTAGTTCTCATTTTTTCATTGTTTCTTGTGTCTATACTTTCAAAAAATGGCTTGGGGTACTAATCATGGATCCCTTAATCAAGACCACCCCCTACTTGATTATATGGAAAAATGATATCTCAAAATATGATTTTTTTTTTCTGTAACTCATTGAGGATTCCTTGAGATCCTCCCTGCCTTCCTTTCATTAAAAGGGCAGACAATCACTTTAGAACATTTCACAGCTATCTTTTACATTTTCTATGAACTGGGATGCCAGGCTCAATATTGGTAGCATCTCTTGTAAACCCTACCATGACTGTGCCTTCCTATTATTTATAGAATTATACGATGAGAGACTTTAGGATGCAATGGACCTCGGAGGTCATCTAGACCAGCTCTCTTAATTGACAGATGAAAAAACTAAGACCCAAAGGATGTAAAGTGACTTTGCCTGTAGTAAGTTTGTAAGTAGGCAGTAAGGTGAAGGAAATAAGGATCTACAGAGCACTTATTATGTGTCAACATTTTTTTAAAAAACAAATATTATCTTATTTAATCTTTATGACTCTGGAAAGCAAGTACTACTATTATCCTCATTTTACAGTTGAGGAAACAAACAGAATTTAAACAACTTGCCCAGGGTCACACACCTAGTAAGTATCTGAAGTCAAATTTGAACTAAGTATTCCTGACTCCAAGATCAACCAACTTTATCTATGGTGTTACTAGCTGTCTCTAGGAAAACCAAGCGTTAAATTCATGCCCTCTGACTCCAAGTTCAATTTCTTTTTCCACTATACCACTATACCACATTACCTCTCCTTAAAGGGAGTAATTGGTGATTGTTGGGCTGTCATATATAGGAACTTTTTTTAATGAGATCACTTGAGACCCCTGTGTTTCCTAAAATCATTGGTTTGTCAAGACATTTAAATAAAATTTCCATGATTGGCATTTTATGCACCAATTTTGCTTGAAAATAATTCGACTACTTCCTTAACTTGGAAAGGTTTTTGAGTTGTTTCCCCTGTAGTAATGTAATAGTTTGTGTTGCTCTGTCCAAATTCTCCCAGCCTTGTGTCCTTGGTGACAAATACTCATTTCTCTAGCACCTGGTATAGTGTGTGTTTATGAAACCCAGTGAAACAATAGGCACATTTGAGAATTAAGTCCATGTCTTTGGTTCTGTCTGGTAAACCTTAACAAGAATTGACTTCAGAAAGTTTTATAGTGAGGCAGAATGTCTCCATTCCAATTCAGTATAATTCAGTAAACATTTATTAAGCACCTATTATGTGTCAAACACTGTCCTACATCTTGGGATATGATTAATGAAAAGATAGTTCCTGTTCTCAAGGAGTTCCCAGTCTAATGGAAGCAGAAAAGTGGGTTGGGATACAACAAAGGGGTCCAGTGTGGAGCAAGGGTGAAATAAAACCAAAGACAGCAGCAGATGAAAAGTAGAATGAATCAAAAAGTCAATTTTCTGTCTTCTACAAAGTCCACTCTCCAGCTCTCCCAGGGGAGACGAGGCTAAGGGAGATGGAATCAAACAAGGCTTGAATTAGCACCATGGTGATGCCTTAGATATCATGAGTCTCATCTGGGAGGAGCTCTTGTTCAGTGAAGTTAAAACCACATATAACAGAAGTTGCCTAATGAAGTTTAAATTGTGAATAATCTTAGAAATTGTGACTGTTTCTTACTTAGAGTCAGATAATTGTAAAGAAAGAGACATGCTCAAAAATTATTATTAATTAAATTACATTGGAGACATGAGAAATTAATTCAGTATTAATTAATATTTAGTAAATGTTCATTGTGTGCACATTCCAGGAAGTATGTAGGTGAACCTGGATCTTTGATTGCAGTGCAAGACACTCTTGGATGAGTACCTTCTCTTCAACTTAGAATCTTTCATAGTTTCCTGGAGCATGGAGAGACCCAGTGACTTGCCCAGTGTTAACACAGGTCATATATATTAGACAGATGACGTGAGGAGTCTTTTTTTAAAATAGCTTTTTATTTACAAGTTATTATATGCATGGGTAATTTTACAGCATTGATAATTGCCAAACCTTTTGTTCCAATTTTGCCCCTCCTTCCCCCCACCCCCTCCCCTACATGGCAGGATGACCAATACATGTTAAATACATTAAAGTATAAATTAAATACAAAATAAGTATACACAACCAAACCGTTATTTTGTGTCCAAAAAGAATCAGACTCTGAAATATTGTACAAATAGCCTGTGAAGGAAATCAAAAAATTCAGGCAGACAAAAATAGAGGGATTGGGAATTCAACATAATGGTTCTTAGTCATCTCCCAGAGTTCTTTTGCTGGGTGTAGCTAGTTCAGTTCATTACTGCTCCATTGGAACTAATTTGGTTCGTCTCATTGCTGAGGTTGGCCAGATCCATCAGAATTGGTCATCATATAGTATTGTTGTTGAAGTATATAATGATTTCCTGGCCCTGCTCAGTTCACTCAGCATCAGTTCATGTAAGTCTCTCCAGGCCTTTCTGAAACCATCCTGTTGGTCATTTCCTACCAAACAATAATATTTCATAATATTCATATACCACAATTTATTCAGCCATTCTCAAATTGATGGGCATCCACTCAGTTTCCAGTTTCTGGCCACTACAAAAAGGGCTGCCACAAATATTCTTGCACATACAGGTCCCTTTCCCTCCTTTAAGATCTCTTTGGAATATAAGCCCAGTAGTAACACTGCTGGATCAAAGGGTATACACAGTTTGATAACTTTTTGAGCATAGTTCCAAATTGTTGAGAAGTCTTTTTGATGTAGAGGTCAGTTTTCCCTATGCTAAGCTATTCTGAATTTCACTGGAAGAGATACAGAGATTAAGTAAAACACACAAGGAGCTTACATTAGAGGATGTAGTACATACATAATTTGTATAATATAAAATGATTTATGATAAGTGGAAAAAGAAATATGAAGGTCCACATTCTGAGAAGTGCAGTTGGGAATGGGAAATGGTGATGATTATTATTGACTGATGGGTATCACGGAAGATTTCATAGAGAAGCCAGCATATGAGCTGGGCTTTAAAAATCCTAAAAGATGTCCATGTGGAATTGGACAGGAGAGAAGGCATAGTGAACCGCAAAGGCAGGGAAACAATGGAGCACAGTTTGGAGGATAGCAATCAATCTAGTATGATTAGACCATACGGTGTAGGGAGGGAAGCATTTGGGTTAAGACTGGAAAGGTAAGAGGCATTCAATTTTAGAGAGCCTTGAAAACCAGATTAAGGAGTATGTGTTTTATTCAGTAAGCAATGGGGAGCTATTGAAAAGTTCTGAGAAGTGAAGTAATCTGATCTTCAAAGGAGAAATTAATACTTAGAGGTAGTATTGGGGTGCTGAATATGTTGGAGTCATATCCACCTTCCCTTTCTTGCTAATAGAACTGGAAATTGAATTTTACATACAATTGGGTCATAAACTCCAGATGCTTTATCTCAGTTCTTGCTAGGATAATTCCCCCTTCTTTTGAATATTGTCCCTCCCCTAACCGTCTCCTGTCTGCAATCTTTTTATCTTGATCCCTATCCTGTTAGGATTAAATTATGATCCGTTCCTGGAATTATGGCTTGTCCATCTTCCCAGTGACTTTGCCCCCTTACCTGCTTTTGTTTCCCCTATCAAACCCTAGTTAGCTAAAGCCCTATATATATTCCCTGCCTTGGATTATCTGAGTCAAATGTTTGGATAAGAGTCCCATTCTGTTGGCTACCCTACACTCTCCACATTAAAGTTGAAAAACCAATCTCTGTCTGCCTCAGTTTCTCTGAGATTACAGTAGGAGAGTTACAATAGAGGACTGAGAGAATGAAAGAAACAACAAAGATTTAGGAAGTGATTGAAATATTAATTAACAACTCAAGGTGCCAGATTCATTTCTCTTATCTTAGGCTGGCAATTTTCATATTTTCAGAAAAGGGGAAAAATATCTGATATACAGGCTTATCCTGTTTTGACCGAGACCTGATCATCTCTGACTATGTAGATGATTAATATCTAAGCATTTTTTTCTGATTTCTCTTGTAATTTTCTGGGTAATTATCCTTTTGGTTGAAATCTCAAAACTTGTCATGTAATGAACAGTGAACTACCAAGGAAAATTAGAAAAAAAATACATCCAGGTATTTTTAAATTTGTAGAGGAGGAAAATGTTTCCTTTCCATAAATAAGTTTAAGACCTTTCTCCTCCAGAAGAGCTAACCAAAAAAAAAAAAAAAAAAAAAAAAAAAAAAAAAAAAAAAAAAAAAAATCAGAAATGAATAAAGATATTTTTAAAATTCTTATTTGGCTTTCAATTTTAAGGGCTAGGCTTATTTTTTTTTCTTTATTGATAAAGAATAGTGAGTTAAAAAGTCAGAATGGAGAAAGATGTTCCTTTAAATTTCATTCAAACAAGATAGGAAAAAGACAAGTGCTTTGAGATATAGTGCTACTATGAAGTTTAGCAGCATTTTTTTTTTTTTTTTTTACAGCTCTATCTTTAAGAGGTTGGCACCTAATTTATTCTAGAGCAAGTTGTTCAGGGAGCTCTGTTTCTTTATCTCTCTGTGTTTTCCCCTCTTCATTTTTCTTTAATAAGGAATAGGAGCTCACATTTCCAAAATAGTACAACTTGAAGGTTGCAAACTTATACTCAAATGTTCACAATTGCAAGAGCTTTTATTTACATTTAAACAAAATGTGCTCCTTAGACAAAAGGTTGCCTAGGGTGGTTTGTGTAATCTCTCACTTGCTTTAAACTGATTATTCTGAGAATAAGACCTATTTGCAATTTCTTCAGATTTTTTCATTTGAAATTCAATAGTTTCTTTATGTATACTGTTAGGAATTTTGGTGACAGACCATTTTAAGGAGAATGAAACTACACAAATCAAAATTATTGTTGAATTCTCCATTCTAATTAGACAGAGAACAAACAAGAAATGAGGGAAAGATAGGGGAGTGCATACAGGTTTATAAGTATGAATGTCTCCCTTCTCATCCACAGAAAGATTTTAATTGTTTAATTTAATAATTTAATTTAATCCCAGTGCTTTTAATTGTAGATAAAGTCTGAAATTACTTCCGTTGGGGGAATTAAGTATCTAAATATAAAATTAGGGGCAGCTAGGTAGCAAAATTAGTAATAGTGCTGGAGTATTCTTCTTGAGAATAAACCAGATTTTAGTTGCTCACTATTTGTGTGTTCTTCTGCAAGTCACTTAACCCTGTTTACCTCAGTTTCTTCCTCTATAAAATTAACTAGAGAAGGAAATGGCAACCCACTCCCAAATTTTTGCCAAGAAATCCCCAAATAGGGTCACAGAGGCTCTGTGTAAAAATGACAGCAAATGTAAAAGCAGAGAAGATAATACTCGATAAAATATATAAGAGCCTACTATGTTTCAAGCACTATGCTAAGTACTGGGAATACCTCCCCCAAAAAAAAGAAAAAAAAAAAAAGACATTTTAAATCTAAATCAGTTCAGTTTTTGATGCTCTTTCAACTGAAATGAACTTTGCATGGCATCTTGGTGCCAAGAGACCTGTGATTGGGACTGCATAAAGCATGAAAATAGCCCATCCTCAGCACAGCCTTAATGGGGATCTTTCTCTCTAGAGAAGTTTAATTAAGTTAGATTTTTTTTTTTTTTTGGTGAGAAATTAGTATGAATTGCCTTCATGCTTATAAATGTGAGATGAGGTGAGAGAGAACTTTAAAAATTTTGTCTAATTTAGCCATATCTTTGCACAGTATCATATCTGGTACCATCATTTACCTCATAGTGGCCTAATTTCACAATGCCATTGATAATTTCGAAGTAGGAAAGAATCTCAGGGGCCTTAGTTTCCACTCTATATCATTTAAAAAAATATTAATTTTTTAGCCAACAGCTTCAAGGCCTTCTTGTTTGAGACAAATTGTATATTTATAAACATATAAATAGAGTATGAATATTTAATACTATTCAATAAATAAGATAAATATATAACCTATAAACTTATAAATAGTCATGAATTCTGTTTAAAAGAATGATCTTTGATAATGAGATAGAAGTATCTCCCTTGGCACCCTCTGGCAAGATATTATTGGTATTAGGGCAATTGCCTTTTTGTATTGAGTTTGACATCAAAAATCAAAACCCGAATGTTAATATACATTTTTTTTACATACACACACACATACATCAATGCTACAATTGATCAATTTTTTGGTGTTTCTCTTCTATTTTTCTCTTAGTGGTAGACAATATTCTGATTTAATGCTTCTCAAATGAGTAGGTTGGGATTCAGGTTTTCTTCACAGTGATACTGAAATATGGGATGGTACCACTCATGGGTTAGATGATATTCACATTTACACTTAACCTAGCTTTTTCTGGAGACCTATTTTAATCACTTGGCTGATCTCTATTTTAGTGCATTACAAAAGTCCCGCATGAACAAGTGAGAGGCTTTTAGACTGGGGGTAATAACTTTTTCAGTTCCTATTGCATCCCTCCCTTCATAGCCAAGTTTATGCTCCTTTATAATAAAAAAAAAAATTTTTTTTAATGTAAAGACATCTGAAAGATCTTGGTTTCTTAGATGTCATTTATTCTGTTGCCAAATATTTTGTTTTAATTTATATTGAATTCAGTTCAATATTGGATTTAAACTTGTGCCTCTGTAAGAATCCCTGAATATATCTGTGACTCCTGCAAGTCCAGTATCATCCACTGCTCAAAAAATTTAGAATGTTAGCTTCTGAGGCTAGTTTGTTATATGCTAACCTAAAATGAGACTGTAAATTGAAGAAGGGGAAATAGGAAAGGGAAGGGGAGATATTGTGGGGAAGTCAGAAGAAAATAGAAGCATTTATTTTCCCCTCTTGCAAGAATTAAGAACTGGTAATTTAGTTGCTTATATACAAATATAGACAGTTTTGCTAATACTTTATTTTAAACATGTTTTTAACTTACTAGAGCTGAGGAAAAATTGGGAGAAAGCAAAATGATAGAGTAAGGTCGAGAAAAATATTAATAGAGGAAATAAGAGAACAGGGTCTGTGTGTATATATTATGTTGAGAATTCTAGGATAGATCATGTGACATACAGTGCAATAGGGATGAAGATAATGGAGAAATAGATTAAAGATGTTTATTGAGAATCACTGTCAGTTGGTAATTGTGGCTTCTAATGGGTTATGGCAAAAGTGCTAGATGAGGTAAGGAAATTGGAGAGAAAAGGAGAAACAAACTATCCAGAAGTTTTCCCTAAGTCTGATTCTAGGAATCTCTTGAGTTCATTGAATGAAGTCTTGCTGTTGCTGCTGCTATAGTTGATGAGCTCATTCTGGTTCTAAACAGAGTTATTGTGATGATGATGATGATGATGATGATGATGATGATGATGATGATGATTGTGAGTAAGACTTCCCCTAGTCAGGGAGAAGGACAGGAAGAGTAGATCAAATGAAGGGAGGGTAAGTTGGCTAGTTATTTAAAAGGGGGAATAATTATTAAGATGGCATGTTAAAGACATTAGCCATCTTTTTATATCTCTATTTTCCTCTACCCCCAACTTGACTATATGACTGAAAAAAAAAAAAAACTTGGCAATGTGGCAAAGTGAGAGGAAAGTATACTTTTAATAGGAATCAGTGGGTATAAATAATATATTCTTTCTCCCACTAACTTGATGGTGACCTTGCCTGATTATCTTCTCTGGGCCAAAAGAATAAAATGAGAGTAATGTCTAGATGATGTTGAAGAAACATTCCTTTAAGTTCTAAAATTCTTGGTTCTGTGTCAACTCTTAGCTATTGCAGTAATGCATAATTTTTTTGTATTATTTTTCTTCTCCTTTCTCTCCACCACCATGTAAAATTTGTTTATTGAAATTGTATTCAGTCAATCAAGTATTATTTGTTAAGCACTTAGTATGTACTTGACATTGTGCTAAGTGACTGGGAAATAAAGAAAGGCCCAAATAGCCCCAGCCCTCAAGTACCTTACATTCTAATGAGGGGCTCTCTCCTCCATCCCCACCTTCCCCCACTTCCATCTCATTTTGCTCCTGAGAACTCTTTTAAACTATGTTTCTGGTGCAGCAAATCCATCCTCAGGCATCCTTTTATTTTCTGCTCATTTAATGTCACAGATTTAAGAGTATAGTTGAATACATGGGTATATGTCCTTAGGGGAGGAAGATATGCTTAGGGAATATTTCTCCTGTTTTAAATTCAGATATATCAGGTCTGTAGATTGCTATATTGCCTTATATGGGAGAGTAGATGAAGGACAGCAAGTGAAGGAGTCAAAAGGAAGCTAGCTGGAGACTATGTTCATAGCCCTACCAGAGAGTTCTTTTAAAAAGTTTCCTTTTTACCTTATCATTTTAGTTTCTTCTCTGCCCCCAATCATTGTACAATCGAGAGCTGGCTAATGGGACAAGGGGCCATTAGCTTCTTCTTCCAAAGTGGTAGGGTAAGGTTTGCTTTTTCTCTCTTCTTCCTTTGTAACTCAGAAAAGTATTTTTATGTGTGCTCTAGAGAGAGCACCTTAAACTCATTCAGCCTTATGGCATGGTTCAACTTTGCTTTGTATTAAACTAAAAGAGAACTTTTTCTGGTCATGCTTACAAGCCCATTGCACAGTCACTGATGCTGTGAGTTATAATAGAGAGCATGAATGAGGATTCTTTTTTTTTTTTTTGCTACTGAGATAACCTTGATATATAAAGTTCAAGACCATTGGCATGTGGCAAGGAGAAAAAAAGGCTTTTAAAAAAAATTCTAGTTTATTTTGCTGGACTTCTTTATCTAGTACTGCAACACAAATACTGATAATTCCCTTTCTTGTTTATGAATAACTGAAAACTTTTAGTTATTCATGGGGAATTCTTCAAAAGTGTCCATGTATGCTTCCCTCCTCCCTGACTCACTTCA
Organism: Sarcophilus harrisii; assembly: GCF_902635505.1. Lineage (NCBI taxonomy): Eukaryota > Metazoa > Chordata > Mammalia > Dasyuromorphia > Dasyuridae > Sarcophilus > Sarcophilus harrisii. Next base: position 118,801,274 of record NC_045428.1, on the reverse strand, counting down.
GCCATCACTTGCTTTGAACTAGGAACACACTTCCACTTTGTCTTGTTGTTCTACCAAAAGATGCATAAAAATCTCCAACGGTTAGGGGTAGAGGAGCTTAAGGAAACAAATGAGATTTCAAAAAAAATCTACTTTCCTGTTTCAGAGCTCTTTTTTTGGCCACTTCTTTTTCCTGTTGTGCAATCAAGCTGCTATTGCAATCCTGCTGCTTGGTCTGAGGCAGTACTGGCCAGACAGTGTATTTGTGGGGATCTGGGGTAAACTTGAAGTGAGAACCTACTGGGTAAAGCACAGGCTGCTATGCTGGTTTCTTGTTGAGACCATCACTTAGTTATACCATTGATGGGACAGATAATGTGAATTCTCAGGGATGATAATGATATTGAAAAAATCAGCTTATTCATGCTGCTGAGCTTCCTTTTAATGGATAGCAATAGACCAGCATGAAACAGAAATGGTGGCCACTTCCCTATTTAATTCAAGGCCCCTTCTGAGCTGTCTGGAGCTGTCCATTCCTATCTGAATAATCTATTCAACTAAGAATAGAGGAACTAATTTAATTTCTACAATGCTGCTGGGATCTGCAGTAAATCATTTTAAGGAAGATACAGTTGTCTGCAGTTGTCTTGCTTGAGCATGAATAAGTATTTGGAAAATGTAATCCCTTGTGGTAGGTCAGCTATACATGTATTAGGTTTTCAGCTCAGCTGAATGACATTGTTCATCCTAATAGCACCCCCAGTCCCCCAAAATGTTTGCAATGTCATGTTATGTAAAAACATGGCCAGCTCTGGGAAAGTGAACCTTCACTATATTTATCTTCTTGCTTTTGTTTTGGGTGTGTTTTGCCTCCTGGCTCAGATGGTGGGTGGATTTGGTCATTCACTTTTCTGTATATTTGAGCCTGGAATGCATCATCTTATGTCTTCATTTCCTAACTGCTGTTATTTCTGTGAGCAAAAACAGTAGGGGGAAAGGCTTTATTTCTGATTCCAACATTACCCATACATATAGATGAAATAAACACAATTCCTGGAATGCATGAAATTTGAAATGCTAAAAATGCCGTATCAAAGCACATTGATGTTCAACTGAAAAGGAGACAAATCTAGCATCTTTTCCACTCAGGGGTCCTAAGTGATCTGTAAAGAAATAGTTAGAAATTTTTTTATATGGTAAAGGGAAGCATAATCTAAAAATTATACTTATTGCTACCTCAGGGATGATTTGACCTCTTTTTGGCTCATACAGACCCATTCTTTTTAAGTCTAAGGCAATATATAGTGGTGATGGGGAATAGGTTATTGTAATCCTGCAGGGTTCCTGGAAGGGAAGTTAATGTTTCCCCATTGTTTCCATGCAGACAAGAATGATTTCCAGATTATTTATCATTGGCCCTAAAAGGGGTTCCCCGCTTTGAGTACTTAGGAATGTTTTGGAGCCTTTAGGGTGCCATTAGGATTCTTTTGGCGTCATAATGGGCTCATTTAATAAAAAAAAATCTCTTATTTGTAAGAAACCTCAAAGGCAGTGACATAACTAGAAATTATGACCCTAGAGAAAAGTTGGGTTATGTTCACATGCAGAGGATAGATGTCTAAGGAACATAGGGTAGAGAGGAAAGTACATTAATTCTAGGATATTCCTAGGAGGCAATGGGGTAGGGCAGGAGAGGCAGGCCCTTCCTGGTTCATTTATACTGAATAAGCCACAAAATGAGAGGAGGGAGAGGGAGAAAAAGAGGAAGAGAGGAAGAGGGGGGAAGAAGGAGGAGGAGAAAGAGGAGAGGGGGAAGGAGAGAGGAGGAGAGGGCAAGAAAGAGGAGGAGAGGGAGAAGGAGAGGGAGAGAGGGGGAGGGGGAGAAGGCAAAAGGGAGAAGGAGAAGAAGAAGGTTGAGAGGGGGAAAGGGAAGGAGCAAGCATGGTTCATGGCAATAAGTTGAGAAGGGAGCAGATTCTTGTGGTAGAAATGAAATGCAATCATACCTGACAATACCCTTAGACACTGAAGGAAAAAGTTGGAAGATACCCAAGAAGATAGTTTACTCTTTTGGTTGCAGTCTTGCAGATATTACCTGGGAGAAAGTGGAGAGGTAGAAGATAAAGAGGCTCAGATGAGGAAAGAGAGAGAGAAAGGACGTTTACAATGCAATTTTATATTGGGAAACACTGGTGTAAAGTTAAAGCAGAGGGGCATTCTTCTGGGTAACCTCTGAGTGAAAGCCTTCAGGCAGGAAGTAAAAAGCAGATGTTATTTGGGTACAGTTATTCTGGGTATTACAAAAAGGAATCAGGGGCTAAGGCAATGAGCATTAGGGAGAGGGACAGGATCATGCTAGTAGAAGACAGTCTTTAAGACAAGGGTGGGACTTTTGTGATATCTCTTGGTATAGGGCTAGCAGAGGTCCTAGAACTGCCAGGACAGAAAGTAGGAAAGCCCTCCTCCATCCCTTGTCCCTTTGTTAATAGGGGTAAATCCCCAGTTACAACTCCTTAGTTATAATTTTATTCAGAGGCTTTTCATGTAATTTGTTTCTGAAAAGGCACCTTCTCTACAAGATTCTTGACCAGTGATTATCCAGCATGTTTGAAGATATTTAGTATTAGGAATTCATTTTCTCTTAGGGTAACTTATTCTGTTTTTGGATATCTCCTATTTTTTTTTTCCTTTTATCAAGTGTAAACTTGCTTCTGTAACTTTTACCCATTGTCTCTAGTTCTTCTAGAATTATTTGAATACCCTTCAAATATTTAACTATCATGGTTCTCCTAAGTCTTCTTGTCTAGATTAAACACCTCCAGATCTTCCTAATGATCTTTACATGTCTATTATTCTTGTCACTTTCCTTTGGAGGAGCTGCTTTTAAAACGTGGCACCTAAAACTGAGCAAATGCTTTCTGAGAATGTCATCTCCCTTACTCTGGACTCTGCGCTTTTATTAATGTAGCTAAAGAATCCCTTATCTTTATTTCTAAACTTCTATAATAAATATTGAGTTGGCAGTTGATATCAATAAACATTTATTAAGTAGTTATATTTACTGAGTAAGTACCTAGTACCCAGGCACTGTGCTAAGCACTAAGGATACAAATAGATGTAAAAGACAGTTTTTGTCTTTAAGAAGCTCAGTCTAATAATGGACCATGCAAAGTTCCTTTCACACCAATTTTTGTCTAACTTCTTGTATTGATATAGTTGACTTTTTTTTTTTAACTCAAGTAGGATTTCAGAAATAATCTGATTAAATTTCATGTGATCACATATGACTTGATTTTTCTAGTGGAGACCTTTTGAATTCCTGGCTAATTAACATATTACTTTTAGCTTTGTGTCAGATGCATATTTTATTTGATAATAAATAATAAGTAAACAAAATGATTTTTATAATAAATGCTTGTTGATTTGATTGGCACGTCTTCTCTGCCTTCCTTTTAAGCAATGGATCTTTTTTGAATCTGTATGAGCTCTTAGTGTTTTGGAATCTTCCATCAGGATTCTAGTTATCTCTGAGATACTTAACAATAATCCTGTTTCCTAGAATTTTCAGAATTATGGAGGATCTTCCTAGATTTATTTGGAACGCTTTGAGAAAAGATTAGGCTGATGATAGTAATAATAATACTAATAATAACCAACATTTATATAGTTAAAAAAAAAGGTTCATCTCATCTTAGTTCATTTAAATCTCACAGCATCTTTGTGAGGTAAAAGTTAAATTGAGAGATTAAATTACTTGTTTGAGGTCATGTAGTTGTTCAGTCATTTTTTTTTTCATCATGTACAGCTCTCTGTGACCCCAGCTGGGTTTTTAAAAATAAAGATACTAGAGTAGTTAGTTTCTTATTTTCCCAGATCACTTTACAGATGAGGAAATTGAGGTATATAAGGTTAAATAAATATGACATTGGGCAATGTCATACAGCTAGTGTCTGAGGCTAGAGTTGAACGCTGAAAGATGAGTTTTTATCACTTCACCATGTAGCAGCCCCCCAAATCTAAATGTCTAAGAAAGAATTTGAATCCTTCCTCACATCATATCCTGAAAGTTTTAATCCTTACATTTCCAAAAATTTCACTCTGAGTTTCTGATGTTCTATTTAGTAAGAGTTTTATCTGTCCCAGTAATTCAGGTAGGCTCTAGTAAAACTTTATTTTATTCCTTACTTTATTCCCTACTGTGCTTCTCCCTCCATTCCCTTCCATAATATTTTGAACTCTTTAAGAGCAGAGTCTGTTTTTTTTTTTTTTTTTTTTTTTTTTTTTATTTCAGTGTTCTGTTGCCCACTGCCTCTACTTCTTCCCTCTGGGACCAAACAGAACTTTTCCATTCTCCCTTCTACAAAGCAACCCATCAAATACTTAGAGCTCTAGGTTCTCCTAAGTTTTATCTTGTCTAGGCTAAATATAGTGCTTGGCACATAATTGATATTTAATAAATATTTAGGGACTTGACTTGAATTTCCAGCTCTAGACCCATAAATAAATAAACTTTGCTAGGGGACAAAAAAGAATAGTTTAGTCTGTTTTCCATGAGTCCACTTGCATTGGTATAACTTTTGCCTTCCCTGGGTTCTACTTTGCTATATATGTGTTCCAAGATGTAAGTGTCTCAAGGACAGGAAGTGTCTTTGCTTTTGTTGTATCTCCAAAACTTATCAGAGTGATTGACACACACTAATGTGCTTAATAAATGGTTTTCATTCATTCATTCCAAAGATAGTTTATTTTCTTGTATAGTAGTTTAATGTTCTTCAGATCTCCAGATCATACTTGAATCTGGAACTATGAACCTTATAGAGCTGACTTACAAGCTTAATTATATCTTCAGAGTGATAATGAAAGTACAAACAAATTCAAAGGGAAACTTGAGTAGTATAAATGTACTACCATTAGTCATCATTAGACTGTGAGTTCCTTTGCTGCAGGGATTATTTTTTGGGTTTTTTTGCATCTCCAGTACTTAGCATAGTGTCTGGCATATAACAAGCCACTAAAAAACACTCATTGAACTGATTTGTTGACTAATATATTTCAGAGTGTCTTGAGGATGGTCTTTAATAATAGTAGAGTTTATTTCATATACCCTGGGTGCTATGGGGAACTTCAATTTTGTCTCTCTTGAATCTTTATTATTACTTAAATTCTAAATTACCTTGAATCTTATTTATTATAAATTTTTCATGTCAGGAAGTTTTTTTCTTCAGCTTCTAAAGATTTTCATTTAATTAATTTATTTGATTTTTGTAATTACTGTGGTGTTATGATATAATTTTAGCATCATAGGAGAGATGCTACTTATTCAGGGATTTCACATAACTACAAATTTTCAAAAGTAAGCACGAAAGATACAGAAATCACACAAATATATTTCAGGAAATATAGCTGCCGTGGGTCTAATCGTGATCCTAGAATATACTGATACACAGACAATCAGAAGCTGGTTAATTCTGTCCAGAATTTACTGGAGTGGTGACTGTTCTTTTGGCAATATATTCTTTTATACTAGAAAATAAGCAAGTTAGTCATAGTTTATAAGTGTAATAAGTTATATATATATATTATAAGTTTAGAAGTATAAGTATAAACTTATAAGTTTATGTCATAAGTTTATAAGTAGCCTAGGGCAAGAAAATTAAATGTACCTATGAATATTCCAACAATAGTCCAACAAAATAGATTCTTTGAGTGCAAGTTATATTTTCCAAGATGTTTCTGATTCCCACAAGATTGCATGTTTTTGACACTGGATGATAATATTACAAAGATGACATTTAGAGGAGGAAAAATTGTGGTGACAGAAATTTGTGATCTTGAGGATAAAAGAAGGGCCAAAGCAGCATGGAGATGACTGACTAGGACAACAGACAATGCTTACTGAAAACTATATGGATGAAAAGTCAGGGAGAATGGGTAAAGATAGCTGTGTATAGTGACTTTTAATTAAAATTGGAAAAGCTGACTCTACTGAAAATTTTTCTCTCTTCCTATACATATTCAGAGTATGGGTCATGGAGGAATTTGTTTTTCACTTCTCAAAGGTAAAAAAAGGGTGGTGTGATTGCATTCTCTTAGATGTGTCTAGGGTTATTTTCTTGTCATCATATTGAAGTGTATATTTATGTTTGTATTAAATATTTTCCTGATTTACCCCGGCCTTTTATTTTGGTCCCTGTTAGTATTATCACAGCTGAATATCTAGGGTATCCAGTTTTAAACTTTATGGAACAAACAAGTCAGATGAGCTAAAACTGAAAATTCCCCTAAAGGGAATGGCTAAAGAAATTGTGGCAAAGATACCACTACACACCTGTCAGATTGGCTAAGATGACAGGAAAAAATAATGATGATTGTTGGAGGGGATGTGGGAAAACTGGGACATTGATTCATTGTTGGTGGAGTTGTGAACGAATCCAACCATTTTGGAGAGTAGTTTGGAACTATGCTCAAAAAGTTATCAAGCTGTGCATACCCTTTGATCCAGCAGTGTTACTACTGGGATTATATCCCAAAGAGACTATAAAGAAGGGAAAGGGACCTGTATGTGCACGAATGTTTGTGGCAGCCCTTTTTGTAGTGGCTAGAAACTGGAAACTGAATGGATGTCCATCAGTTGGAGAATGGCTGAATAAATTGTGGTATATGAAAAATTATGGAATATTACTGTTCTGTAAGAAATGACCAACAGGATGATTTCAGAAAGGCCTGGAGAGACTTGCATACCTAACTGATGCTAAGTGAAATGAGCAGGACCAGGAGATCATTATATACTTCAACAACAATACTAGATGATGACCAGTCCTGATGGATCAGCCATCCTCAGCAAACGAGATCAACCAAATCATTTCTAATGGAGCAGTAATGAACTGAACTAGCTATACCCTAGAAAAAGAACTCTGGGAGATGACTAAAACCACTACATTGAATTCCCAGTCCCTATATTTATGCACACCTGCATTTTTGATTTCCTTCACAAGCTAATTGTACAATAATTCAGAGTCTGATTCTTTTTGTACAGCAAAATAATGTTGTGGTCATGTATACTTATTGTGTATCTAAGTTATATTTTAATATATTTAACATCTACTGGTCATCCTGCCATTTAGGGAGGGGGGGGGGTGGGGTAAGAGGTGAAAAATTGGAACAAGAGGTTTGGCAATTGTTAATGCTGTAAAGTTACCCATGTATATATATCCTGTAAATTAAAGGCTATTAAATAAAAAAAAAAAAAAAAAAAAAAAAAGAAATTGTGGCATGTGAATGTAATGAGCTATTACTTTGTTGAAACAAAAGTAGAATCTGAAGAATACACAAAAGCACAGAAAGATGTATAAGAACTGATGCAAAGCAAAAAAAAAAAAAAAAAAAAAAAAAGAAGATCCAACAAAACAATACACAGGAGGATAACAACCCTAAAGAAAACATATGAAGAATCCTCTCTGCCTCCTATCCCCTTATCAGAGATGGGAGGCTTAAGTGTGTGGAGTATTACATTGACACATTTATTATTTATTTTTTTGTTTGTCCTGATTTCTTTTTTCTTCTTTTTCTTGAAAAAAAATTATCATAAGGGATAGCTCTGGGAGGAAGGGAGGATGAATTGTGAGGGAAACAAAAGATAAATAAAATTTATCAATAAAATTTATCTTAACAAGAAAAGAATGTCCCCAAGACCTGAATCTTAATTTACATTAATTCTAGAGATGAGAGGAAAATGAAATCCATAAATAAACCAGTTAGGAATGTATACTCAGGTGGGTGGACAACTTGAGGCCCAATAATAACTTAAGATTTACTGTTTTTGTGGATGTGGACCCCTTAGCCCTCTGCCCTGAGAATTGGTGTAGTGTGTGTGTGTGTGTGTGTGCGTGTGTGTATGTGTGTATTTCAGCTTGCATTATGTCACTCTAAATAGTAGCTTATCTTCAGCAGATTTTAACCAAAAATGTAGTAACTGAAAATGAAAATTTGTCCAGATAATTTTTAAAGCTTTGGGGTGTACCTAGCATTCAGCCTCCTAACCAAGTTACTTCTGTGAGAATGTTAAAACCTAGCAACTACAGGACTGAAAAATGAATTGGCCAGAGACATTGAAGATTTCCACTGAAGCACCATAGGAAATTTATAACTTATTAAAACTCAGTTGAATGCAATTACCACCTTACTCTAAAGAGACATTGCTATATGATTTCACAGATTGGTTCAAGTGGTTTCCTTTGTGGGTTTTTTTTTTTTTTTGTTCTTTCCTTTATCTTATAGGAAGTAAATAAGCAAGTCCATAACTTTCTTTACATCTGGGCCTTTGTCTGACTTTGAAAGAATAAAGTCACATGTGGTAAATCAAATTGTTAATTAATGGAACATAAAGAAAGGAAAAGGCAAGAAGAGTAACAGGCTGGGGCTTCTATGTATGGACTAGAAAGGAATCCTTGAGATATGCGATTGACATCTTCATCTACTAAAGTCAAAGAAAAAATTTGGGTATATTGATCATGTAACTTAAGTATTCCCCCCCCCCCCCCCCCCCCGCAAATGGAGCAAAATTAGTGTTGTGCGTGGTCCTTTTTTTAGTTCTTAATTGCTCAGTGTCCTGACTCCCCCTTCTTACTAAATAAGTTACCAAAAGAGCCAAACTTTTCTTCTAATATTGACAACAGAGTATCTCAGGAAAAATTTAAGATTTTTGAAAGCAATGTAGTGTTTCCTGTTGATGACAAGTTCCAGTCAATATATTTTTCTGGTAGAGCTAGAACAACTAAAAAGTAATTTTTACAACAGATAAATTCTTCAACTAGAGTTAGCCTTTTGTGATGAAATCCCATACAGGAGGAAAATGCCCATTTATATTCAAGGAAAGTCTTACTGTAGAAGGATAATAGAATCATTCCTCTGGAAAGTGCTAAGTATAATTGACTTTGCAATAACTATAGGAAGAATTCTTTCAAGTGATTTATTTTTATCTTAAGGCATATTGTAATTCAGAGTAAGGAATGTCTATTTCAGCATGATGGAATGGAAAGAGTGCTGAACTTTGAGCCACAGTATCTGAGTTCAAAATCTGTCTTCGCTGCTTATTAGCTGTATGTTCTTGGGCAAGTCACTTCAACTTTCTAAGGTCTCAGTTTGTGAAACTTAGGCTTTATTTGTAAAATGATACCATTGGACTAGGTTACCTCTAAGGTCTCTTTTAGATTCTTTATGAATAAATGGCATCAGTTAAATTGAATGATGTTGAAAGATAACAAAGTATTAAATAAAATTTAGAGAAAATTAGACAAAATGAAATGTGGTGTAACTAGTTTATCTCAGAGGCTTCTAGGCTTGGAATGCTTTCATGAATCACAGAGCTTAATATGAAGCAAAATGTAAAAAATCCAAAAGTCACTTATATATTTATATAGAAGGGGCATTTAAAAGAATAACATTTGACCATTTTATTTTTTTCATATCCATATGATGGAGAGCTTGATATAGTCTTATTTACATGTTTGTTTTGCTAAAAATTTTTCATTTATGTCTGAATTATTACCTTTCTAAAAGATCTATTGCTGACATCAGTGGTCTAAGCAATGATAGTATTCCAGCTATATGGTTGTATTCCAAAGGTAAGCGTGGTATTATGATGAAATGGGAACAGTTGCTGTTTCAATATTTTATTAAGTTAAAGGTTTATTAGGTAGGGCAGAGAATATGTTATAATTTTCTTTATATCTCACCCAGTGCTTAGCAAGGTACATTTTACAATAGGTACTTAATTAATGCTTCTTGAATGAAAGGATTAAAGAGGAGATTGTAGAATGTAATTACCTCATGTGATGGGTAAGGCACACAGACATCTTTTGGTCATTGAATATTTTGTGACAAACTTTCTTTTTAGTTTACTTTTTAGATATTTTTTAGTTTCTATTCTCTCCTTTATATATAATCATATGTGCACACATACAAATGTGTGCATACATACACATATTTTAGACTTTATTTAGGAGCTTAAAGCATTAACATTATGACTCAAGAAGCATTCATCATGAAGAAATGCTTGAAATAGCATTCACTTATTTGCTATTCAAAAATCAGTCTCTTCTGTTCAAATCAGGTAGGTCTGAAAATGTTATACTTATTCTGTGTCCTCTTTGACCTTGCATTTAAGTATTTTTTGTATTTATTCATTACTTACATATCTTGCTCTCTCTTCATTTAGAAAGCTAGCTCTTTGAGAACGTAGATTATCTCATTCTTAGCCCACTACCCAGTATAATATCTGCTACATGAGTACTTAATAAATGGGTAGGTACTTAATAAATGGGCTCAGCTTAATGCACTTCCTCCATCAGGATTTTACAGATCATTTTAGGTCACTTAATCTCTCCCTTTTCTCTGTGGTTAGAATTAACACCACAAAGTCTCGCAATTCATTGCTTGTCTAATTTTTCTTGGATGTACTTTCACTTTTTTGGTGGTTAGATTTCAAACTTCTAAGGGTAGGATACTCATACACATTTTTTTTTTTTTTTTTTTTTTTTTTTTTTTTTTTTAGAGCAGTTAGATGGAACAGTGGATAGATTGTTGGGCCCTGAAACTGGGAAGATGAGTCCAAATTCAGTCTCTGACACTAACTGTGTGACTATGGGCAAGTATTTAACTACTATTTACCTCAGTTTCCTCATTTGTAAAATGAGGATAATAATAATAATAATATCTACCTCCCAAGGTGATTGTGCGGATCAAATGGGATAATAATTTCAAAGCATGTAACACAGTGTTTGGCATATAGTAAATGATATAGAAATGTTAGTTATTCTTATTACTACAGCTGTATCCCCCATAGAATTGAGTATAATGCTAGGCATATAATAGGTATTCAATAAATATTTGTGGATGGATTGAATAATTCATCTTTTAAAATCAGAAGCCGGAATAATATAATTTTCTATTCTTCTTCACTTGTTAATAATGTGTATTTGAGAAGGATTATTCTTGAATATTCTTATAATTTCTTTCCATGTTTTACTTTTGTGTTAATGCTAGCAAAGTCAGGTAGCATAAATTGGGCACACTTAGACAAATGGTAAGAAATGTTGGCAGCAGTAATGAAAACTTATCTGAAAGTTGAAAGTACAGCAGGACTAAAAAGTTATTAGAAATAATCCACAACTTTAGCAAAGTTGCTGGTTATAAAATAAACCCACATAAGTCATCAGCATTCTTATATATCACTAACAAAATCCAACAGTCAGAGTTACAAAGAGAAATTCCATTTAAAGTAACTACTAATAATATAAAATATTTAGGAATCTATCTGCCAAGGGAAAATCAGAAACTTTATGAGCAAAATTACAGACCACTTTTCACACAAATTAAGTCTGATCTAACCAATTGAAAAATATTAAATGCTCTTGGATAGGCAGCAAATATAATAAAGATGACAATATTACCTAAACTAATCTATTTATTTAGCTATACCAATCAGACTCCCAAAAACTATTTTAATGACCTAGAAAAATAACAACAAAGTTCATATGGAAAACAAAAGGTCAAGAATTTCAAGGGAATTAATGAAAAAAATCAAATGATGGTGGCTTAGCTGTACCAGATCTAAAATTATATTATAGAGCAGCAGTTACCAAAACTATTTGGTATTGGCTAAGGAATAGATTAGTTGATCAGTGGAATAGATTGGGTTCAAGGGATAAAACAGTCAAAAAATATAGCAACCTAGTCTTTGACAAACCCAAAGATCCCAGCTTTTGGGATAAGAACTTACTGTTTGATAAAATTGCTGGGAAAATTGGAAACTAATATGGCAGAAACTAGGCATTGATCCATACTTAACGCCAGACACCAAGATAAGGTCAAAATGGGTTCATGACCTAGGCATAAAGAATGAAATTATTAATAAATTAGAGGAACATAGGATAGTTTACCTCTCAGACCTGTGGAAGGGAAGGTCTTTATGACCAAAGCAGAACTAGAGATCATTACTGATCACAAAATAGAAAATTTCGATTATACTAAACTGAAAAGTTTTTGTACAAACAAAACTAATGCAGACAAGATTAGAAGGGAAGCAATAAACTGGGAAAATATTTTTACAGTCAAAGGTTCTGATAAAGGCCTCATTTCCAAAATATATAGAGAATTAACTCTAATTTATAAAAATCAAGCCATTCCCAATTGAAAATGGTCAAAGGATATGAACAGACAATTCTCAGATGAAGAAATTGAAACTATTTCTAGTCATATGAAAAGATGCTCCAAGTCATTATTAATCAGAGAAATGCAAATTAAGACAACTCTAAGATACCACTACACACCTGTCAGATTGGCTAAGATGACAGGAAAAAATAATGATGATTGTTGGAGGGGATGTGGGAAAACTGGGACATTGATTCATTGTTGGTGGAGTTGTGAACGAATCCAACCATTTTGGAGAGTAGTTTGGAACTATGCTCCAAAAGTTATCAAACTGTGCATACCCTTTGATCCAGCAGTGTTACTACTGGGATTATATCCCAAAGAGATTATAAAGAAGGGAAAGGGACCTGTATGTGCACGAATGTTTGTGGCAGCCCTTTTGTAGTGGCTAGAAACTGGAAACTGAATGGATGTCCATCAGTTGGAGAATGGCTGAATAAATTGTGGTATATGAAAATTATGGAATATTACTGTTCTGTAAGAAATGACCAACAGGATGATTTCAGAAAGGCCTGAGAGACTTACACGTAACTGATGCTGAGTGAAATGAGCAGGACCAGGAGATCATTATATACTTCAAAACAATACTAGATGATGACCAGTTCTGATGGATCAGGCCATCCTCAGCAACGGATCAACCAAATCATTTCTAATGGAGCAGTAATGAACTGAACTAGCTATGCCCAGAAAAAGAACTCTGGGAGATGACTAAAAACCATTACATTGAATTCCCAATCCCTATATTTATGCACACCTGCATTTTTGATTTCCTTCACAAGCTAATTGTACAATAATTCAGGGTCTGATTCTTTTTGTACAGCAAAATAATGTTTTGGTCACGTATACTTATTGTGTATCTAAGTTATATTTTAATATATTTAACATCTACTGGTCATCCTGCCATTTAGGGGAGGGGGTGGGGGGGGTAAGAGGTGAAAAATTGGAACAAGAGGTTTGGCAATTGTTAATGCTGTAAAGTTACCCATGTATATATCCTGTAAATAAAAGGCTATTAAATTAAAAAAAAAAAAAAAAAAAAGAAAGTACAGCAGGAACAGAAAATTAGAAAGGAAATTCATTAAGTTAGTCATGATGTTAAGAGCTGGAATGAAAAACAGCATCATAAAACATAAGCTAATCTATCCACCCATTGGCAAGGCCAGTAATCATCATTAAGCTATGCAGGTTGGCCCCAAACTGGTTTAAAAAAACCATAAAAATAAACGGAAGACCCTTTTGGTTTTTCTGCTTTTTTCAAGGCAAGGAAACAGACAACCTGTACATTGATTGGGTTGTACTGGCAAAGGAGAAAGAGGAACACACAGAACAAAATGCTAGAACTGAGATGACCTTTTGATTCTCTTTTCCTTTTTATCTGTTTTTTTGTGATTCAGGAAAGAACTTTGAGAGTAGTATTTTTTTGTTCACTGTTTTCCTTTCCATTTTTGAATATCTGTGTTGGACAGATGTTATCCTGTGGAAAACACAATATAATACAACACAACAAGGCCAAAAATATCTAGGGATAGAATCTTCCTCCTAAAGAGAGGATTCTTATGGAATGGAGAAAGAGAAGAATTTTCCTTTTGTCCCTTGGTAAACTCTCTATAAAGGAGAATTGACATGCATACAAACACATACACACACCTAGCTCATTTTCTCCCTTTGGGTTGGGATCTAACTATTCAGCATAGTTAGTATATAATATTTGGGAAGATATATATTGTTGTACAGCTGGGAATTTTAAAAAGTTTTCTCTAGCCTATTAGATATGCTATAGATCTTGGATCTAGGCTTGGATCCAAGAAGATCTACACTCAAATATCATTTCTGAAAACACAAGTTAGAAAAATTTCATAAGCTAGTATACAATAGGAAACTCTATAAGACTATATAAAGCATAGAAAATGCTGAACTGCAGTGACAGAATTTCCTTCTCTGACAACTTCCTATGGTGGTGGAATCACAGGCCCAGTTTCTGTATCCATTTGTATTTTTGCATATTTTCAGCTACATTGAGCACATCTTCCCATTAAATAGCATATTACTTATTGCTAGAGACAGCACTCAAGATATCCAGTGCAACTCACTATAATGGCTACTCATCAAATATTGTTGATGAATAACAGTTTAAAAGATAAATTGACAGTGTTTTTTTCCCCAAATTTTTAGGTGAAAAGGGTATTGTTGTTTGTATTTCATTCTTGAAAAGGACCATGTCATCAGGAAGGAGATGTCATGACTTATAATTAAATGGATTTAACTGAGGCAAGGCCATGCAAAGTCACCAGCCACATTCTCTCCTCCAGAGACATCTGGGTCCAGTGGCAAAAAATAGATCAGGATGATTAAAGATGGCTCTGGATTTAGTGAGAGGTCTTGACTTTTTTAGACTAAGGACTTTTGCAAGTCTCAGTTTGTTAGTGGGTATGGCCATTCAGTGATTAAGGATAAAAATGAGGCAGAGAATGGTCTCTTTTATCTTAAAAAAATCAATCTAGGAGGGGAAGATCCTCAGAGTTTCTGGCCAAAACAGAAACAATTGCTATTTACGTTCACTCTGAACCATCAAAATTCAAATAAATGACCAAGTAAAACTTAGATTGGAACTTATTGTTGGCCAATCAATGACAGCCACAGTGATTTATGGTATGAATGAATGAATGAATTAAAAATGAAATGGTATATACTTGAGGCAATTGTTGATGGAGGTTTACTGCATCATTTACTTATTCACTTTTTGAATAGTCTTCCCTGCTATAGGAATATTCAAAGGAAGGAGATTCTTGTCATGTTTATCATACACTGACAGGGGAATAGGGTTCAAACCTGGCTTTATTTTTCACTTCAAAACTGATTATGTTCATAGATTTCAATTCTAATTTCTGTCATATAACTTTGAAAGTTATTTTTCAAAATCTTGGCTCTGACTATTTAACCACATTCACCCGGGTTTCCCTTTAGTGTCTCAGACACTGAATTCCATGGGTTCTTTCTTTCCCTCTGAAAGCTACTTCCTTACATCTATGTTCTCTTTTGCCAACTTTCCATTTCCAGAGCTCTTTTGTCCTTGCTGACTCAAACCAATCCTTTCCAGGAATGGTGAAGCATATTAATTGCAAAACAATGTCAGAAAATAGTGTGACATGCACAAAAAGATTTTTGTTTTGCATGAAAATGAATAACTCCTTTCTCCATGTTTCTTTTTTTCTCATTAAAAAAGACTGGAGGAAGGGAGATGAAAGGATAAAATCTTAGGTATATCAATATACACACACTTATATTATATATATATATACATACATACATATATATGTCTATAAATATATGTATTCCTGCATATATATGTACATGCAATATAATGATATAGGGATATATGCCAATTATATAGGTATATACACATAGACCTACATATTTGTATACACACATTCATGTATGTACATACACACATACAGGTTAGTAGATATATGTACATTTATTGTGGATGATCAGTGGATCATTTTTCTGAGTTGAAATCTAGCCTCAGACATTAATTGTGCCATCCTGGACAAGTCATTAGTTTGCTTTAATTTCTTTATCTCAAAATGAGATGGAGAAGGAAATGCAAACCATTCCAGTATCTTTGCCAAGAAAACCCCCCAAAAGATCATAATGAGAGAAATGACTGAACACACACACACACACACACACACACACTTTTTTTTTTGGTATGAAGTGAAGATTCCATATCATCATTCATTAGCCACTGTTCCCACTAAAGAACTGCTTTAGAGTAACTGGAACACTGAGAATTTAAGATCAGCAGGGAAGCCCTAAACTCAGCTCTTTCTTGCCTCAAAACCAGCTTTCTACCTTCTTGCCATGTTGCTTTTTTTCTTAAACTATATTTTAATGTCCCTATTATTGGATACATTTCTCTGAAAATTTCAAGTTGAACATCTTATTTCAATTGATCATGGCAGAATGAATAGAAAGCTGGTTGCCAAGCTAAGGATACCTGAGCTCAAGTGTCACCTTTGACCAACCCTAGCTGTGTGACTCTAGGCAGGTCACTAAACAGATAGTTGTGTTAAGCAATTTATAATCTCTAAGTTACAGAGGAAGTGCCCTATCTATGATCCATTTCCTATCCCTTTAATACTAGAAAGTGTTAAGAGAAGAGTTATTAGGAAAATAAGAATTTCAGAGATGTCATAGGAGGAATGTTTGAAGGATCAAGTTCACTTCAAAGTTAACTTGAGGAAGAGAAGCTGTAGAGAAGGCATGGTTTCAGTTTTTAAATATCTGAAATATTATCATGTAGAAGAGGAATATAGTTTTCAGGGTTGCTCTAAAATATATAATTTTAGTGAATGTGAGGAAATTATAGAGAGACATATTTTATTTCAGTATAAGGAAAAAATTTTCTAATGATTAGAGCTGTACAAAAATTTGAATATTATTTTGTGAAGTAGTGAGTTTACTATCGTTGAAAGAACCAAGTTGAGGTTAAACCTGCTAGAAATGCTGTAAAATAAATGTATACACTGGAAGAAGGCTGAGATTCAATGACTTCTGTTAGCATAGTGTCAAAGGCAACGAGAGAGCTGCAGGGACAGGAAGGCAGCAATTTTAACCTATAGCCAAAGGGATATACCAAGTTTCTCTCATGTATATAAAAAAGAGAAGCTGGTAAGTGGAACCAGCTGAATTTTAGGGAACCCTAACATGAAACCTGTTATTGGGGGTAGGGATGAGGCAAGAAGGCACTAATAATATTACTGGTCAACAAATGTGAGAATCTATGAATTGGTACTATTTTTGAAATTTTACATCATTTATATGGAAAGGCTTTGCTAAAGTTAAATGGAGAGGAGTAAGAATTGGTGTTGGATATATGTGTGGACCATAAAAAAGTCTGAAGTCCCTTTGGACAGTCTTGAAGTGACTGTTAAAATACAGGAAAAATAAACTACTACCTTTATGTACTCATAGACTATTAATGTTAGATAAACTATTCTTGCTGATTTTTTCAAGGAAATATATGAATAGTCAGTTTTTGCAACAGTTCTAATATAGTTAGCAAACAGGACAAATGAAAAGTTGAAAGGCTGTGGATAGGGCAAGAGAACAAACAAGGGGTGGGGAATGAGAAAAATAGTATGAGAATACATATCGTGTTGAACTGAACAGAAAGAAAAAATGAGGTAGCATAAAAAGGGAAAAAAAGAGATATTATGGATGCAAACAGATAACATAATGGAAGACAGAATTAGAGAAACACAATCATCTTCAAGAGATAAAGAGGAAGAGAAAAAATGGAAATGGGCATAATCTTGTTTAGTCTAAAATATAGCTAAGAACCAGCTGCTCATCTCTCTGTTCCTCAATTTTTCCCTCTGTAAAATGAGATTCAAACTACAATAAAAAAACTGTGCCATATGATATTTTAATCAATGTGGAGGCTCAAGATGCTGGAATTTCTGCTTGTTGCCCCTTCTGCAGGAGCCAAATAAACCTCTCATCAAGGAACCTTGATCAACAGTAATATCAATAATCTTTGAAAGAGATCTATCTGATTTTTTTATAAGAATAGTTAAAGTTTCTGAGCTGCTTTGAGGACAATAAACTTGGAGAAAAAGACATCTTCTCTCTCCTGACTCCCTAAACTTCATATAGATAGAATGTAAAAACTTGAGGTGCTTATGAGAAATATTAGGAATTTAATAAAAGATAATGTTTGATTTTAAACACATGTGGTTCTAAAGGAGGCATTTGTAAAGAGTTTTTCTTTTTTCTCTTTGATCATCCTGGTGATTTCACAGGGGTCCCCAATCTCCAAGTGAGACTCTTTTTTTCTCAGTAGTATTTGGTTCTGAATATGCAACCTGGGGAGTTATCTGACTCACTGGGGCTTGCTTGGGGTCACGTAGAGCCAGTAATGTAAGAGACTGGGGTTGTCATCTATCACCTTTTATATTGAAAGTCATTTAGTTTGATTGAAGTAGCTAGATAGTATCTATTTGTACACGAAGGAGACTCTATAACCTGCCCTAAGGTAGAAAGCACTGCTAAACACTATTTGATTTTGATTGTCTCTTCTCCTGGGAACACTAAAAAACTAAGAAATACTAAAAAAAGATAAAGGGAAAGTTGACATGAATTTTGCTTTTGAATAAGACTTAAAGTGATAGTATTTTTACTTACCAAGGCAATATGAAACAGGCAGGGGTGGTGATAAAATAAAACAAGCAACCACTTCCCCATTATCTTTCCAGGCCATCTGCACTGCTGTGGCAGGAGGGGTTGGGCTGGTGGGGAGCCACCTGAACTCAGATCCCCTTGACTTCAGGACTGGTGCTCTATCCACTGCGCCACCTAGCTGCTCCCAAGATTTTTCTAATCATTTGGAATACAGGATCATAGGCTCATATATTTAGAATTTGGAAAGGAACATGGAAGGCATGAAATATAATGTTTTCATTTTAGAGATGAAGGTACTGTGGCTGAGAGTCTGCTTTTCTTAACCACAGAAGGAATATACTATGCTGATGTGTTAAATGAGAGAAAAACCACAATAGAAAAATGAATATATTTTTTCACCTGTTATTTTGTCCACATTAAGCTGGAGTAGCTTTTTGTGTCCCTTTAAATTGAAGGTTTGAAGGGGTGAAAATTATTTTTAAGTTTTGAGACTACAAAGAAGAGAAGCACTGGAATGCATTTTCAAAGTAGACTGTGGAAAATCCTTTTAAGACTTTTTAAAGAAATGGTTGATCAGCTAATTTTAAAAAATGGGCATGGATTTAAAAAAAAAATTCTTTCCTGAAATTGAACTACTGGAAATTTCTTCTTCTTCTATGTTTCTATGAGAACTTCCTCTCAGCTTTCAACATACCAGAATTTCTATGACTTCTGGAAAATGAAAAAGCAAAGGGCAAATGATTATAAGGATAATATTAATAATATTTGATTTAATTTATAGAAACTAGTCTTTTTAAGAATCACTGGCAGGGGTTGGAGCCAATATCTCAGAGTAGAGAAAGCAGCTGAGCTATCCAAATACTCTTCTCCAAAGAATTTTAAAATAATGTCTTGAATCAAATTCAGGAGTGGCAGAGCCAAGAAAAGATTGAGGTAAGAGATTTTTCCAGCCTAAGACAACTTGGGAAGTTGGAAGGAGAGGTCCCTGATACTGAAGAGAGGCTAGCCTTGAACATACCTGATGGTAACACCAGCTGTGTGCTTTGATATAGTAATAGCAGCTTCTAAAGTTCTTAAATTAGAGATGGTAAGGAAAGCAAGTAAGTATTCAGAAAAAAACTACAGGGAACCTTTGTATTAGGACTGAGTGCAGGAAAGGATGCTGTTTGGCAACTCCTTGCCTATATACCTACTGCCAAGTCATAGTTCTAGGGAGGAGAGGAGAACTTGCTGTCCCAAGGAGACAAGTCCTGGTTGCAAGGGAACAGTAAATACACCTCTCCTTAGATGACACTACTTTGGAAGCACTCAATGGGAAAGTGAATGACATTTCCTATTAAGGTAGTCCTGTTCATTCCAAAATTCAAGTTTTGATTGACAGAGGGGCTGTGCACAAAGTCTTTTTAAATAACGAATCAGCTTATTAACTCTATCATTAAGGGGAAGGATATATAAATCATGAGTTTATTATACCATTACACACAAACATGGCAGAAGGAAATGAGGTTAAAGGCCAGTTGTATTTATTTTATTGAATCTTCTTTACTAAACTCACCTTAGCAAGTAAAAGAATGTTAGAAAAAAAACAAGAAAAGTACTTTTTTTTAAAAAGGAGATCTAATCTAGTTTTAGTACAAAATGCTACAAAACAGATTGTAATCTTAGAATGACTCTAAAAATATAAATTTTGGGTCTAGTCTGATTTTTTGGGGTTTTAAAAGTTTTCCTCAAGTTTTTATAAAGATGTTACTTGGTGGCCTCAGTAGTCAAAGAGAAAGTTCATCCCTATAGCCATAGTCCTGACTATGGCAATCAATTCACTATGGCAGGATCCTATTTATCTCCATTTTAAACGAGTAAACTGAGAGAAGATTTAGTAACATAGCATTTTGGAAATGGGAGGGATGCTAAAGATCATTTCATGTAATCACACTAAATCTCATTTATGGAATGAAGCATTATGAGGCAGTGTAATGTCTGGGCTAGCTTTCTGAAGGTCCTCTGGACAGGTCATGATCTCAGCAAGATAGTCACCATGAGGATAGTCAGGAATAGAGTCTAAAGTCTTTATTATCTCCTTCACAGACTGTCTCCTTAGTCTGTTCATTCTATGTCCCTAGTTCTCTCAGCCCTTAAATCCCCTATTACAATTACATCAATATAGCATACTGAGTATATGGCCAACTAGAGTGATTATATCATTATATCAAATTAGAGTGATTATATCACAACATGAATCAACAAGAGGAATTATACATGTCCATAATTACGAGAAGGAGGGTATATAAATAACAATCACACATACACCTCCTTCAGCAGCCAAGAGGTAGTTCCAAACCAATTTATTGTCCATTACTTCATGTGTCAGGGAATCCTATGATTTCTGCAAGTCTTGAAGTCTTGCAACAGTTTTATTATGTGTTAGGGAATCCAATGATTCCTGCTGGTTTTAAAGTTCTGCATCAGTCTCATTAACAATTTTTGATGTTCGTGAGTCAATTGCCACATTCATAGGATTAACAGTCATGCTTTTTCAGTGGCACGTGTAGTCAGAGATGGAGCCATTTGATATTTCTTGGGTCTTTTCCTTTGTTTCAAGGATCTTCTCCTTTTCCCTCCAATGGACAAGGTGAATCTGGCTCATTGGCCCCCATCTGATTCCTTCTCTATCTGTAGAGATACAAGCAAACCCACTCCCCCAAGCAGTTAACCTATTTGGTTCTTTCTATTCACCACTTTCTGAGTCCCTCCATATCACCTGGCGATTATCTAAAGATAGTGGAGCTGCTTGCATTGGACACTGCCCTTCAGGTGGGTTATAAAACCTATCTTCTGGAGGCAGTGCATCTTTATCAAAAATAAAAAAAATTAATAGTGTAAAGAGCTAAATTTAAAAGTTCTCTAGAGTTACCTGTGGCTCCCCTCTTTTTTGTTTTTGGAGGAGCACCTTAATGTCTGTTTCTCCTCTCTACTGTTGCCTGTCCTTGAGGATTAAAAGGTATTCCAATGATGTGTAAAATCTGATACTGTGCACAAAAGTGTGTAAAATGTTTAGAAGTATATACAGGTCCATAATCTGTTTTTATTACTTGTGGCACACCCATAATTGCAAAAGCTTGTATAAGGAATTCAGTGACTACTCGGGCAATCTCTTTTGCTGCTGGTATTGCAAAAGTAAATCCAGAAAAGGGGTCTACTACAACATGGATAAAGACAGATGACCAAAAGATTTATAATGGGTCACATCCATTCGCCAAATTTCATTGGGTCTCAAACCACAAGCGTTCTTCCCTGGCCAATTTGTGACCAATGACTGGGCCAACTGGCATCTTTAATCACTGTATGATCTGCACCTGTGTCCACCAACCCTTCTGGTAGTATGCCATTTATATAGCTAGTAATCTTAGGATGGTCAGCTGTAACAGCTGCAGTCCAGGATATTCCTAGATTCTGTTGTTGGGAGTCAAAATCTGGGCAACTATCACCAGATTGCCTATTAGGAGTCTGTATCAGTAAACCTGATGCTAGTACTTCTCCTGGTTGACAAGTCACACATTGTCTACCTGTATTAGTGACTGGGATATTAGCTACACATTCCCCAGTTTCCCATATCAGTGTATGGATGAACACTGTTTTGTAAGCATTCTCAGGAGGCGAAATGGTCAAACCTACTGTGCCTGGAAGGTAAAGGTCGGACAGGGACAGATTTCACATCTCCAGGGGATATCTCAGTAATCCCAGCTGATACAACCTTATTCTCCCCAATTGTAATCTCTTTCTCCCATCAGATTGCTTCTCAGCTGATTGATCACATTGGAGTACTGAACTTCTAGAAACTCTCTGGGTGTAACATCGGCTGTCATGAGTCCCGCTTTTCATTTTCCTGAGTCATTTTACATTCTGATATCCAATGGAAGCCTTTGTTGCATTTTGGACATGGGGTTTTGGGTCTTGTTCTCCCACACCTGACCTCTCACTCTACCTCTATGCCAATATTGAACTTTTGTATGTCCTACTTTACCACAATGAAAGCATTGAGGAGTCTCTCTGGAAGTCCCTTACCAAAAAGGACCCTGTCTTCCCATGTTCAGACCTTGAGAAATCTGCATCTTATCCTGGGTATAAAAGGTATTTGTGCCCACTATGGCACAGCGTCTTATGATCTCCTCTAAAGCAGCATCCTTGTGTAGTCCTATTATAATTCTTCTACAAACCTCATTAGCATTTTCTTTAGCAAGTTATCTTATCATAATTTCTGTTGCTTCATTTTCACCAATAGTTTGTATGACAGCTGTCTGAAGACATCCCATAAAATCAGCAAAGGGTTCATTTGGCCCTTGTGCTATTTTTGTGAAGGCTTCCTCTATATATTGTCTTCCTGGGAGGATGCCCATCCTTTGATAGCAGTAGAAGCAATTTGTTCATATGCTGCTATAGGGTAATTAATCTGCATAAGGACCTAAACCTGCTAGTTGATCAAAGGTGATTGATATATCAACTTCAGGTTGCCTGTTTCATTGGGATTATATTCTACAGTGTTCATTATACTCAGAAAGCCACAACAAGTTTTGTCCAGGTTCTAAACATGTCCTTGCTATAGATTTCCAATCATTAGGGGTTAAAACTTCAAAAACAAAATTCTCTGATTACATCTTAACATAAGATGATGTAGACCCATAAAGAGTGCAAGTCTTTTTCAGATCTTTAATAATTTCCAGATTAAAAGGAGTGTATCTTTTTTCTTGACCTGAAGAGTCAAACTCTTCAATCACAGAGTATACATCTATTTTCAAATCAGATGTATCCTGTCCTCCATCTTTAGCTTTAATTAATGCCTTTTGTAATTGTGTCATGGGGGTGGACAAAAAACTGCTGCATGGGTGATGCTGATTGTGTCACTGCCCCTTCCACTCCTCCTTCTCCCCTTCACTCATAAAGGCAAAATTGAGAGTAGAGGGTCAGGAGATGTGGAATGCCCTAAGGGCTTCTGCTGAGAAGCAACACACTCCTTAATTTCATCTGCACTATACTTAACTCCTTTCTTGTCCAATTCTTCATGCTTTTCAGCTGCTTTGTCAATACCATCCCCCTCCTGCTCTTTCTCCTTTTTTCCTTATTTTAACTTAAAGTATTCCTTAAAGCCAATTGTATTATATTGTATATATAGAATGTTTCCTCAGGAATTTAATCAGGAGAATTATCTTCGTAATATTCAAATAGTTGCTCTCCTACTAGTTTCAGTTATCTGGCTCTAATTTTTCATCCTTAGAGAACCAAGGAAACATGTATTCTAATATTTCTAAAAGTTCAATGATCTGCTCCCAAGTTACCAACAAACCTTGCTTTATTTTTTTTTATTAACCTAACTATGCTTGCTGCATACTTCCCTTGGGGTGGGAAAGGCTCTTTTCTTAGTATTTGTCCCATTTCAGCTGAAAATTGAAAGTGACTAGTTTATTCACCCTGTTTCTGGTTTACAGGGACTTCTCCATTGAACTTACAATCGTGTCAGTTTAGCTACTGAGTTCTTACACCCAGAGCTTCAAAATGTAGTGTGCTCCTTTCAGTGTCCCATGTTTGGACTCCAAAATGTAATGTCTGGGTTAGCTTTCTGGAGGTCCTCTGGACAGGTCTTGGTCTCAGCAGGATAATTACCATGAAAATAGTCAGAAATAGAGTCTAAAGTCTTTATTGTCTCCTTTGTAGTCTATTTTCTTCTATTCATTCTGACTGTGTCCCTAGTTCTCTCAGCCCTTAAATCCCCTATTACAATTATATCATTATAGCACACTGAGTATATGGCCAATTAAAGTGATTATATCATTATATCAAACTAGAGTGATTATATCATTATATTATACTAGATGTACGTGAACTAGAGAACCATTATCTTATCAGTCACACTGAGTAAATACCTTATTGTAAGTATCCTTGTTTCAAGTATACTTCTCCAGAGTTGAGGCCCTCTACAAAACAGTTAGTACAAAAAGGTTACCGTATTCAGGGTCAAAGGACTTGAATTCAAATCCTGTTATTCCTACCTTTGTGATCTTGAGCAAATGACTCAACCTTCTGGGCACTTTGCTTTCTCATCTGTCAAAGATGACTTCTACTTTTAAATCTAAGCATATGATCCTAAACCCTAGCGGGGGTCCTCAAACTTTTTAAATAGGGGGCCAGTTCACTGTCCCTCAGACTGTTGGAAGGCTGAACTATAGTAAAAACAAAAACTTTGTTTTGTGGGCCTTTAAATAAAGAAACTTCATAGTCCTGGATGAGGAGGATAAACATCCTCAGCTTCTGCATCTGGCCTGCAGGCCGTAGTTTGAGGACCCCTGCAGGGTATGATTCAGCTTGAGGAAGCTGTTGGCTACTGTCCAGGGTGCTAACTGAATTTATGATCTTGTGCCTCAGTGATACATGTTTCAAATCTCATATTTTTGCGACCATCTGAATGGAGATACACATGCATATATATCATTTTCACATGTCAAAGAATGGGTGAGATATTTGAAATCAGACACCATGTTTTATATATTTTCTTTTTTGCAGTTCTTAGAATGGTAGTAGTGTTAACTAAAGCTACTTGATGAGTTAAAATGTGTCTGCATACACATAGGCTTGTATATATTTACTCACACTACCAGCTGTCACCTAAACAAATCCCAAGTTTTCCCACTTTTGTGGGATAGAAATATCTTACTATTTCCTGTTCCTAGAAACTTTGACTCTCATATCTTTTTTGTTGTAATTTCATCTACTATATTTGAATTAGAAGCCATATAGGAGAAAAAGGGTATGTATGAGCAGACACAAAAAAGAAAGGAAGCATGAAATGTGTTAGGAAAACAGTGAGTATTGTGATTTAATAGAATCTATTATTACTTCTTTTTTAAAAAAGAAAAAAACAAAATATAATTGGGAAGTATTGAAACAGTTTTTTAAACTAATTTTTAACAAAATAAATTATCACTGAAATTTTCTTTTTTTTTAAACTAATATTTATGGGCATTCCAGACTCCAGTGAGTTTGGAAGAGTGAGGCTGATGACTGCAATTTTACCTCATTTAAATTCAGTTCATGCATGAATCAGTGTTATATATTATCTATTATTATTGCTCCTATTAAAGATTTCATTGATTTCATTGATAAGGTGCACTCAAATCACCATTTACCTATAGTCTTCCTTCTTCTTTCCCTCTCTCCCAATACTTTTGATTTTTATATCACATTAATTTCCTAATATATCATTTTCCTTCCCTTGTAACAAAGATTAAAAAAAGTTCAGGGAAATCAAACAACATATCAATTCTGTTTGACCTTATATGCAATATTCTTTAACTGTAAACCTCAAATTCTGTATTGGAGAGAGGGAGATATGTTTTATCAACTGTTCTGTGAGGTCAAGTTCGGTCAGTATAATTACATGATTTCAATTAGTCAGGCTACATGTGCCTACTATGTGCAAGAAACTACTGTAAACACTGAAAAATTTAGTTGTGTTTTAATGTTCATTAAATTTATACTATGGGAATTATTTAAATTGTTTTCTTGGCTGTTTACTTGACTATATCAGTTCATAAAAGTCTTCCCATCTGTTTTTGAATTTTTTGTATTCATCATTTCCTATGGTATAACAACATTCCATTCATATAGCACAATTTGTTTAGCCGTTCTCTAAGCCTAGAACTCTTGGTTTGTTTCCATTTTTAAAAAAACCTAATGTATAGCTTTTATAGGAGTTTTCTTGAATTTCAAAGAGATAAAGTAATCTGTCCACATGGCTCATAACTAAGAAATTTGTTAGAGGCAGAATTTGAACTCGGTTTTTATTGACTTGAAGCTCTATTCTATGCACCAAACCACACCACTTTTCTAAATAGAAGTCTAAATAACAAAGGTAAATAAAACCATTGGATTTTTATAAAAGCATATCAATCAGTGGCATTTCTTAAAATCCTTTGGATTTTTCTGAATCCTTTCCCTCAAAGTCACTCCTTCAATAAACTGCTCAATAAAAGAGCAGTTTGAAATGATTGATGCAGGGAATATATTAGAAAAGGCACTGATAGAGCTGGGAGTGATTCAAGTTATGGTATGACAGTTTTCCAGTCTGATTCTGAATGGAATTAAAGGTCACAATAAATGTCCATAATAAACAGTGGAGTGATGGATTTGAAGTCAGAGTACTTGAGTTGAAGTTTTGAGCTCAGCTACTATGCAGTTCAAAGATTTTTTTTTAAAAACTAGGCTAGTGTTCCAGGTTGTCATTTCTTTGAAAAGATGTGACTTGCCCCCTCCTTCATTTACTTGACTTGGTACTTCCCTGAAACCTCTTATATTGAAAGTCTTTCTTGTTGGAAAATTCTAATTTCCTAGTTAATTGACATTCAAACATTGAGAATAGAAAATCACTTAGACCCATTCCAGAGAGTTCCTGACCCTCTTTATAAAATGCCTAGCCCTCTAATCCATGGCTAAACTTCTATGCTATATGAAATGGGACTCATTTATGTTGATATCAAACTGGCAGGAATTGTAGGAACCTGGCTGTTGGGTACAGATGGAATCTTTGTCTGGTCATTGATTCCCTTCTTCCCCTTGGCATTACTTTGAGATCAACTCACTCAAAGCTTTGCTTGCAGAATGACTAGATCATAGTTGTATTCTGCTCTTCCAGAGATCTGATTGTATCCTATAATTTTTTAAAATTCCTGTTAGATTAATCCATAAGCAGTTATTAGGCAGCTACTGCATGCTAGGTGATTGTGCCAACTAATGGGGCTTTGAAGACAGAAATGCCAGTCTGTGTTCTCAAGAAGGTCATATTTTGTCATTCTATGTAATCTTAATGTAGTTGTATTCTCTCTTCTTACACACAGATCGTTCCATTAATATCTTTTATATTTTCTTTCTGATATAAGTTAAAATATGTCAAATGAAGGCTATTACTTTTAGCATCACCATTGACCAATTTCTTTTTTTTTTTTCATAGAAATCTCCAAGTTCCCAAAGAGCTAACATAATTAATTGCCATATCTATTTACTAGATGGGTAAAACTGGGCAAAATATTAGCTTTAGTTTACTCATTTGTAAAATTATGAGAATTAAACTGCCTATTTCATGGCATTACTGTGAAGAAAGTCATTTGGGAAATACATAATAAGCCAGTAAGTCAGCTCTGAAAGCTGACTAAATAATAGGTGATTTTGTGAAGAAAAGATTGGATATTTTAATGATTAGCCAATAAGTATTTTGTGAGCACCCCGGTGGGTTTGATATTCTATGTCCTCATTTACAGAACCAAAAAACCCTCACTTTGGGACCAAGGATACTGAAGGAAGCATGAAGCTGAGTGACATGTTACTTCTTCTATCAACAGTCCTTAATATTCACAGAGAGAAGAAAAAAGAAATGGGATGAGATTTTCTTTCATGTTGATCCACTTCCATCACTGTTTTTCTAAAAAATTGAAACTTCACTATTTTCTATAAGTAGACAAAACTACTCTTCTTAGAAACTAGTAATTCCTTTAAATTAGATATACTGATAATCTTCCCAAAACTCAAAATCAGGTTGTAATTCCAGTCAGGTGGGGGCACCTTCCTTGTTCTGGGAAAGAATACAAAATCTTTATCTTCTTTCAATAATGATGGTAATATATACTCTTCAGTCCAAATTACGAACATGAGTATGCAAGAAAGGTAAACAGAGTGCTGACTGTGAGATGGTAGGGGGTATACCTGGCTACAAGTAATGACTGCTATAGTTGTAGTAATAAGAACTTTCACAATCTAATTCTGGAGATGATGGAGTATTTCAGATGGATGAGAGATGCCAGTGATGGGTTTAAAATTTTTCAGAGATAATCTATAGAGTAGGACATAGGATTCCTAAGAGTCATTTAATCTTTATATATACACACAAACACATATATGTATATGTATTATATATGCACATTCATGTATATATACATATACACACATGTAAGAATTAAATTATAAATATTTTAAAAATTCTCCTTTTGAATTCATTATTTTCTTTCACTCCTATTTCCCTTTCACCCCTCTTCTCCTCTATTCTTTTCCCTCCTCTTCTCTTCTTTCTCTCCTTTTATCCTCTTTTTCTTTATTCATTTTTTTCATCTCTACTCAGCTTTCTTACCTCCCCCTCTCCTGTCTTCTCCTCATCTTCTTTTCAAGAAAGTCCTTTTCCTGAAAGGAACCTAGATTTTATGTTTGTCCCTGACTAGGTATGGATTTCTGACTTAATGAAGTTATGTCACCTTTCATGGGCTTTCTGAGACTTAGGTCTCAGAAGACTTAAGTCTTTTTTATTTAGGCATTTGGTATCTTTTAAAGCTAGACTGTGGGGAGCTAAGTGGTATAGTGGATGGAGCATTGTGATTGGAGGTAAGAAGACTCTTCTTCCTAAGTTCAAGTCTGGTCTTAGACATTTATTGCCTCTGTGACCCTGGTTAAGCCACTTAATCCTATTTGCCTCAATTTTTTATTTGGAAAAATGTGTTGAAGAAGGAATGAGAAATCATGCTAGTATCTTTACCAAGAAAACCCTAGATGGATGCAAATAGATTTAGACAGGATTGCCATGGTTAAATAACAACAAAGGAGTTAGATTGCAATGTCAGTTAGCAGCCTTCATTAGTAGATGTCACCATCTGACACATGACTTATTTTAATTAGCTAATTTAATAAATTCAAGGATCTAGATCATACAAAATGAATATAAATATGTCAAATATTTATATTAGGTTCCTATAGTGTGTAGAACACTGTGCTAGGCTCTAGAGTATATATAAAGTTCAGAGAAGACATATCTTCTGATATAGAATTTATTTTTAATAAGAAAATTTGCTTCTACAGAATCACAAAATCTCAGACTTGGAAGGGAATTAAGAGGCCTTCTTGGCCAAATTGAACAAGGATGCTTTTTTACAAGATAGTTGGCTGCTGGTCTTCTAGTCTTTGCTTGCTAGAAGCACTAGTAAGGGAAACACATCATCTCCTGAAGGCATTCATTCCTTTTTGGAAACCTCTAATTACGAGGAAATTTACAGAAAGAAACGATATCACATTATATTAGATAAGATAGCTGGGTAATGTTGTAAGAAACAAGTACCTTAATAGGAACTCTGCAGACTCGCTTATGAAGCCAGGAAAAGATCTTTATTCATGATTTTGCAAGAATAAATATTTATACATAGACACACACCTATAGTACCAAAACGCAACTTTTTGTATCCTGTCCTGAAATGCAAGTCCCTCCTCTGATTCTTCATTTGCTGGGAATTACAGAGATTATAACTTTTCTGGAGTACCTAATTCCCTATCTCTATTACATCTCCCACTGAAGTTATTATTTGGTCATGGTTCTCTGTAAGAGACTATATTAGCAAAAACCAGTTACATGTTCTCTGTCATGTAGGCTTTTACAAATGGTTTAATCATGTATCATATCCCCACCCTGATCCAGATACAATTATTTCCAGTCATATTTTCTACAGTGTAATGAATGGAGTCACAAGGACCTGAGGTCAAATCTAGCCTCACTTACTAGCTGTGTGACCTTGTCAGTTAATACTATTGCCAGAGACACAGAGCTTGGACTTAAACTCATGTCTTCTTCCTGATTGTTGTCTTCTGTTGTCCATTTACCTGAAAGTATGTAGAAAAGAGGAGAGAGAGACAGAAAGAGAGTGAGAGAGAGAAAGAAAGAGAGCTCTTGCATCTACAAGAGCCTTTATTGAGACACTGTGCGAAACCTTGTAAATACAAGCAAAAAATAAAAGTTTTAGTCCCTTCTCCCAAGGAGTTTAAATTCTAATAGAGAAGATAAGACATAAAAGAGAGCTAAAAATCTGAGGGACCGGCAAAGAGTGTTTCTCAGAAGTCAAGAAGTCAAGAAAATCATGAGTTGAACTGAATTTAAAGTGAGCATGACTATTGTGGGCATTTTCCCAAATGGAGGTTTGGGGATAATTTCACTAGTTGGATGATGAGACAATTAATAGAAGTAGAGATATCACCAGTATGAAGGGACAGCTGGGGTTAAGGTCAAGAAGTAGCCTAGGGAGTCATACATTTCATTATGAAATGATGAAGTCTCTAGTAAAATAAAGTTCTTGCTAAGATAAAAGTATTACTTGTAAGGTAGACTTTGTCTTCAATATATGTCAAGATCCTTCCCTATGATTTGAACGTCAGTTTTATTGCAACATTTATCTGTTATGTTTCCTGATATTCAAACCACTGCTGAATTACTTCTTTCTGAAAATGTTTCCTAACAAATATTGGTTCCCTTGACAAGAGGAGTTGCTAAAAAAGCTAATACTGTTAAATTTGAACCACTGTTTGAAGGACTGGAATCTAGGACTGACCGCAGTACTATACTTAGTTCCTCTTAATCCTAGCAACTTATCTTTCAAGGAGCAGAACTGTTGAAAAGAAGTGGCTATGTTGCCCCTACCAAAGGCTTAATTTATTGCAATATTTTGGCAAGAACTTCCATTTTTGTCCTCTTTTAATAAAATGTTTGTTTATAAGGGGTCTCTAGAAGAGATTATGTGGTGGTCAGGATCACTTAGAAAAGAAATTTGCCATCATACTGCATATTATTGAATGATAGGCTTCCTGTCACAGAGAAGAAGGTTAGAGTTGGACAGGATTAATTTATCTTGTTATTATTCTACTATCTGCCAATCTCTGAATTCAAGTAAAAAAGATCAATACCTAGTAAAGGGACCCAAAGCCATTTGATCAGTAGCCTGGTGAGATTTACTTAAGAAATAATATGCCACAGTGATAATGAGGACACTTGCCAATATTGAGAGGATTATGCCATCTTCTAGAAACAAAGAACCCCATACATTCTACTACCTTCAGACAGTACCAATACTGACACTAATACTATAGAAAAACTACAAATAGTAGAGCCCCCCCCCCCCCAAGACTCTACTCTTTATACCTTCATTTTCATATACATTTCAGTGCAGGTTTTAAAAGAACATTTGTAGAACATTTTCCTTGGGCATTTCCATTAGGTAAAAGGGAATTTAGATAGAATGTAATTATCCTCACTTTATAACCTAAAGCCTTGTTCATAGACCTGTAGGCTATTAAGCCCCTGCTGCGATTCATCCCTGAGGGTCTGAATTTCAGAAGCTGCCCAAAGCATTCTTTTGTGTGTACTTTGTCAAAATCTCTTAATAGCATTTATAAAGTCTAATGAAAAAATTTGAGGAAAAGTGTTTTGTAAGTGAAAGATAAACTGGGAACCTGAAATCTTTTCTTCTGTATCTGCAGAGTTCCAGGTGGATGCTTTCTTCCTCTGACTGCCCACTCCCAAAGTGAAACTCAATCAGGACAAATTCTATCCATCTGAAGCCTAAAAAGCCTAGAACTTGTCTTTCTTTGAATGTGAAATGAAAAGAGTCTTTGAGCTTGAGAGAAGAAAGGAATTGAATAAATCCAAGATGTGATTACTATATTATTATTTGGCATTGGTACTTTAGGCTCATTACTAAATTTAGCAAGATGGTTGGAACATTCTAAGAAGAGATTTTGTCTAGGTCCTTAAGAGAAACATGTTGCCCTGTCATATGGGAGTGAACCTGCAAGACCTATTCAGAAGGAAGAAGAAAAATAGTTGAATTCAGTCTGATTGTTAAAGCCCCCAGTAACATTCTTCCAAGGGCATGTTTTAAGTGGGGAGTTTGCAAAAGATCCTACTCTGGGCCTTAACTGATATGGCCAACTCTCCAACTTCCAAGTTTCCAAGATCATAAGGTCTTTCTTAGATATAGTGAACTTGTCTTTGGCCTAAATTTCATTAGTTTCTAAATCTTTAGTGATCTCTCCTCCCCAGCTCAAATTTGCTTTTTCATTCTTGGTTCCTGAGTCTGCTTGGTTTTCTGAATTCAAATATTTGCTAAATCAAAACCTTAAAATTATCTTTCCTCTTTCCCTTATCTCTCCATCTTTCATCTCCAACCCTTCTGCTATTTCTGCTATCACTATATACTTTTCTGTGGTCTGGGTTCTCACTCTTTCCCTCCTTATGCTTGTGCCTAGACATTCTAGATAGAATTATTTATTTTAATGTTTATTTCTAAGGAAAAAGAATATATAATATAATAAATGCTAATTATGTTATATGTTTTATATATATATATATATATATATATATATAATATAAGGTTACATATTTTTAAAAGGCTTATAGTTAATTACATTTTATTTTACCCAAAAGGGTAATTAGTTGATCTATCTGCCTAATATTACGGTGCCAGACTTCCCAGATGGCATGATTTCTGTCAGGATTCTTTTACTCCTCACTGCCAGGGTCTTCTAAACTCAGTTTAATTAAGAAAACATTTATTAATCATCTAGTAGGTTCCAGACTGGTTAGACAATGCTGGGTGTACAAAGGCAAAATTAAAAACAGTTCTTGCCCTCAAAAGAACCTAGATTTTTCTCAATAAGTCCTAGATAACAGGGGAGGTTTGAGGGTTGTCCAGGATGTAATTGCAGAACTTGAGATGAAGAATTATCAATACGTAGCTGTTTGGCCCAAGACACTAAGTAACTCTTTGCCTCTTTATAAACAAAACACAAAAGAACAGAAACACAAGCTGCCCAGGTGATCAAATTCTCCAAAGCTATTTAAGAATGAGGTCTCACTTGGTTCTCTTGTCTTCCCTGTTAAACAAACAGCCACAGCTCTATATTCACAGCATGAGGACCAATTTAGAGATCAGAAACCCCAAACTAGACAGTGTCTGCTTTTGTGAACTGCCTACAAGAATGGAAGACGGATGCTCTTGTATTGATAATCAACAGCATGCATTTCTTTCCTGCTCTCACAGCCCAGCAGCCCTGCATTCATCATTGTTATAGCAATTCCATTCTTAGTCTGTTTTGTTTTAGTCATTTTCAGTCATGTCTGACTCTTCATGATCCCATTTGGGGTTTTGTTATAAGAAATACTGACATTTCCTTTTCTAGCTCATTTTAGAGATGGGGAAACTGAAACAAGCATGTTTAAATGACTTGCCCAGGATCACACCACCAGTAATGTTTGAATCTGGATTTGAACTCAGGAAGATGAGCCTGACTTCAAGCTTGGTACTTTTTCTACTTTGGTCACCTAGTTGCCCATTCTCAGCCTAAGGCCCATATATTGGTATAAGATTATCTTCAAAAAAGAGATTATTCTCTTTTTCAAAGAGAATGGCATTCAAAAAGAAAATGGCTTCTTTTATCCTAAGACTAACCTCTCTGTCAATTTAGAATTTATCAGTTGGGTACCTTGGACTGAGTTTATTCAACAGTTTATAATCCGAAACTCACATTTGATTGGATTCAATATGCTATCAATGCCGATCCTAATTAATTTGTAACTGTCCATTCTGTGGAGTCTTTATCTACATATATATTAATCATAAAAAGTCTGCCCAAACTACTGAATGTCTACTTTAAATTCTGATATAGTCTGAGTAGCATTGGAATATATCGCATATCCCTCACTCTTGGCTTGTGATCAGCTTACCTTTTTTCTGGCTATTAAGTTTCTCTGATAATACTTATTACAATCCATAGGTGTCAAATTTGTGGCCTATAAAATTCAGCAGTGGTACTGAACCAGATCAAAATGTAACTGGGAAGTGTTTAACAAAATAAACAAAAATAGAATGCAACATAGTTAATGTTAATTTGTAACTTTCTAAGTCAATATGTGAACCACTGAAATCTTTCTTTTTTGAGTTTGACATCACTGCTTTATTCCACTCTTCCTGTGTAATTCTACATTTGTAATGTATTATAGGTTTCTTCTGTAACCTTCTTGTTAGGATGATCCATTTTTTTTTTTTTTTTGGAATCTGTGTGACATGAAGACCTGTGACAG
The DNA here is from genome assembly GCF_902635505.1 of Sarcophilus harrisii. Classification (NCBI taxonomy): domain Eukaryota; kingdom Metazoa; phylum Chordata; class Mammalia; order Dasyuromorphia; family Dasyuridae; genus Sarcophilus; species Sarcophilus harrisii. Next base: position 118,766,977 of record NC_045428.1, on the reverse strand, counting down.
TGCCAGAAGAATATGCTAAGAAGATGATCCTTTATGTCAGGGAGAATTTTGGAATCATTAAAATAACTGCAATTTCTAGTCCATTGTCTTTTATTTAATTTTTGGGCCTGGTAAATTATTCATGTCCACTGTCTGTGCAAGATTTATGTCTACCCAGTATTTCTACTGGGCTTATATCCTAAAGAGACTTTAAAGGAGGGAAAACCCACATGTGCAAAAATGTTTGTGGCAGCCCTTTTTATAGTGGCAAGGAACTGGAAACTGAGTGGATGCCCATCAATTGGAGAACGGCTAAACAAGTTATGGTACATGAATGTTATAGAATACTATTGTTCTATAAGAAACGATCAGCAGCATGGTTTCAGAAAGTTCTGGAGAGACTTACGTAAACTAATGCTAAGTGAATGAGCAGAACCAGGAGATCATTGAACAGAGCAACAATAAGATTCTACAATGATCAAGTCTGATGGATGTGGCTCTTTCCAACAATGAGATGATTGAGTCCAGTTCCAACGATCTTGTGACGAAGAGAGCCATCTGCACCCAGAGAGAGGACTCTGGGGACTGAGTGGGGATCACAACATAGCATTTTCACTCTTTCTGTTGTTGTTTGCTTGCATTTTGTTTTCTTACTCATTTTTCCCCCTTTTGATCTGACTTTTTGTTGTATATAATTGTATAAATATGTATACATATATTGGATCTAACATTTTAACATGTTTAACATATATTGTATTAAAAAAGATTTATGTCTACCCACTAATGGACAGAATCTACAGATTATTAATATAACTACATGCCATTATCTGAAGAGTATGTATTCATTCACCAGCATATAATTTGAAAATTACTCCTTTAAACATTCTTTTGGCTACTATGCTTTTGTATTCTTTTTTTTTTTTTAAGTTAGATTATCTTTTTTTTTTTTTTGTATTCTTGCATGATATTCTTGCATGATCACTTAGTTAGCTGTCTCCCTTTTTTCTTCTCAAATGTGTGGGTATTCTGGAATAAAAAGAACTATCACATATCACTGAGGTTTCCTACCTAGAAAATAAAGTAATTCAATCTAACATCTAGTTCCTGCACAAAGTTCACAGAAAAGAATCCTTTTCACTACATTGTCTGAATTGTCATGCATTCTTGACCTCTCTCGACTTTGACTTGGCTTTGTAAGTAGATTGGCTTCCTCTGTTCCCACATAGAGGAAGGAAGGAAAGACAGACAAACGGACAACTGCAGGGCTATGAGAGTATCCCTGTCAGAGGTCAGTTTGTATAAGTGAAAGTTGTCCAAAGGACAAAGTAAATGACTACTTTGGAATGGACAGCTGTTAACCTCTCTGCTAAATGGCTTTGACAACTTTTCAAGATCAGGCATCAGTTTTGAAGACACTGAAATAAATGAGTAAAGCATTAGTAATAGTTGAACCAAGTAAAAACATTCCAAATATTTGGGAAATTTTAGTTTATCTACCTATTTTAGAGGGAAGTGGTCAAAGGTAAGCTAATAATACAGCACTGAAATCTACAGAAAAGTCAGGTAGAAGAGGGAATATCTCTGAAAGATTTTATGCTCCTTAAGAACAGGAGCTATTTTATTTTTGACTTTGTGAGTCCGAGGAAATGTAATAGGTGCTTTATAAGTGGTTACTGATTGATCAAGAGGATAATTAAAGAGTAGAAGTTTATGTGGTAAAACTTTTTCTTGGTCAATTTATTCATGAGGAAAATGGAACTTCTGGATGAATTTGATTATTTTATTTTATTTTTTGCTACTCCCCAGCTGAAGGTTTTTGGCTAGACTTATGCATAAAGAAGGAGAATATAAAATGTTAACTCTTAAATATCCACTTTAATGGAAGGTGTAAGTGTCGAAGGCAAGATCTGAATCCAAGTCCACTGATTCTAAATCCTGTACTTTTTTGTCTGTACATGCCTTCTGCAAAAAGAATGGCCTTTTGCAACTGTACCTTGGTGATTGCTCTGCTCAAAGAAAAAAAAAAGACCTTCGCTTGAGAATACAGAACAAAGAAAGCTTAACCTTTTTTTTTTTTTTTTTGCATAGGATTTGTTGAAATGTGGATTAGCTGTAATCATGAAGAATTTTTATCACCACCATCTCAGATTTAGATTTCCCTAGCTTGCTTATTGAATGCACAAATGTCTGTGAGTCTTGTGCTTTGGAATTGAATTCAGGGCTTAATTAAAAATAGCCCCACTCCCTGACATTCTGTCTTATGGACATACAAGGTAAATGGGAAATACACACATGTACACATACACACAAAATGAACTACTCTTAACCCCTCCCCCCCAACCCTATCTCAAAATATAAACCATACTTTTGAGCAGGGCAATTTGGTCAAACACAAAAACCCAGCTACAACGGCAGATCCATAAGATTTGATTTATCTTCATTTGTTTTGTTTTGTTTTTTTTCCTTCTACTTGGTTTTGGTAATGTCTAGAGGGGAGACAGGACAGCCAGAAGATAGTTCCTTTTGAGCAAAAAGTTCAAAACAAAGAGGATATTGGTATGAGAAGGAAGAGAGTAGACTTACATTTTATTAGGCTTAAGATCACTGATTTTCCTGTCCATTGCTGTTAGTGACCTAATCTTCTTGGTCATGTGATTAATGATGATAGTCTTTAAAACATTATAACCAGACTTTGGCATAAGGATGTGGAATGAACTTGTGATTTCTGTATTATGAGCTTATAATTGGAAAGATTCTTTCTGAGTTTGTTAAGCTTTATTCCTATCTTAGAGGAAACAACTAGAATGGTGCTTTTCATATGTGTGTATGTATATATAAATATGTATAAATGCACAGATACGTAGATATACATGCATATATAAATATACATATCTATACATACATATACCTGTTGGAATCTTTACAAAGTGTTAAGACATTTCTTTACAAAGTGTTAAGACATTGGAGTTGATTTGATCTTAGAGTTATTTTGGGCCAGAACTTGAACTAGGTACTAAGTTCAATTGATGGAAACAATGCTTGTGTTCACAACTTTAGAGAGCTCATAAGTATCTAAGTACTCAATGGAGTTCACAGTTTGGGAGATTCAGGGTCTAGAAAGAGATATGTGAATTCACACCTTCCTTAGGGCCAGAGAGCATGCTGGGAGATATCCTACAATTCCACTCTCAGAGAAGTAGCGTAAATAGAGCACTCGGGGAAATACAGGAGGGTACTTGCCTCAGTTGGAGATTGAGAAGCCACAAGTCGGTGCTGGCTGGAGGCTGAAGAAAGCAGAGGCAGAAGCCAAGGACAAAGCTGCAAGATCTCTTGGAGCCAGGCAGAGAGGTAGGCCTCAACTAACCGGGCTATTTTGGAAGGAGAACTAAACATTTGCATTTTTACCAGCTGGCTGTGATTTTTGGAGTAATTATTTATTTCAACTGAGACTAAGGCTGCCTCCAGAAAACCTTCACACTTTGGCGCCCAACGTGGGGCTGACAGGATCCTCAGCTGATTTCAATGGAAAAGCTCCGATCCTGATTTCAGTAGAAAAGCCTCTGATCCTGATTTAAGTGGAACAGCCTGTGACCCTGATTGAGTGGAAAAGTCTCTTCGACCCAGAAATTAGAGTGAGTACAACAAAGAAATTTTGTTAAAAGAATTAAAGTATTTCAGCTAAGATCTGACAGATCTTTAGAAAATAGCCTTCTGTTTCTGTACAAGGAAAATGTTTAGAGAGCATTATTAAAGTTATGGAAAGCGAAGGTTTGATTATAAATATGGAGCAGATCACTGAACTTTTACAAATTGTTAAGAAAATATGTCCTTGTTTCTCTCTGGAGAAAGATTTGGAGCTGGATGAATGGAACTTAGTAGGTTGTCAATTCTGTAATAAAAATGGCCCTAACTCAATTTCTAAAGACATATTTAATACATATAATTTAATACAACTGGCTATAAGAAGTTATTTAAGTGTTAAAATGAAAAAGAAGAAAGTGCCAACTAAAGTAGGTGATAAGCAGGAAAATTCAGATAATGGAGTTAAGTACAATCCTGAGTGTGATACTTCACAGCAGGAGGAATTAGATCATTCCTCATATCATGAAGAGGAAGAGAGAGAGGCAGAAACACAGTCAGCTTCTCCTGTGAAGCAGAATATGACAAGATTAGAAGAAGCATTAATTAAAGCAAAAAATAAAGGAGAAGATATATCTGATTTTATACATGCATATCCTGTAATGGAAACGATTGACTCTTCAGGTCAAAAAGAGAGACAATACACTCCTTTTAATTTGGAAAAACTTAAAGATTTGAAAAAGGGTTGCACTCTTTATGGGGCTACATCATCTTATGTGAAGATGTTGCTAGATAATTTGTCTTATGAAATCTTAACCCCGAATGATTGGAAATCCATAGCGAAAACATGCTTAAACCCGGGACAAAATTTGTTGCGGCTCAGAGTATCATGAATTATGTAGGCTTCAAGCTCAACGCAATAGGCAAACAGGAACTATTGGACAAATCACTTTTGACCAACTAGCTGGTGAAGGTCAGTATGCAGAGAATTCAGAACAGATTTATTATCCTATAACAGTGTATGAGCAAATTTCTAAGACTGCAATAAAAGCTTGGAATTCTCTCCCTGGACAGAAAGATGGAAATAAAGCTTTCACAAGAATAGAGCAAGGTCCCAATAAACCTTTTGCAGATTTTGTGGGACGTTTGTAAACAGCTGTAACCAGAACCATTGGAGATAATGCTGCTACAGAAATAATGACGAGACATCTGGCTAAGGAAAATGCCAATGAGATTTGCAAAAGAATTATATGGGGATTAGACAAAGATGCTCCTTTAGAGGAGATCATAAGACGCTCTGCCACAGTGGGCACAAATGCTTACTATACCCAAACTATGATGAATATGGCAAGACAGGGTCCCTCTTGGCAATGGAATTCTAGAGAAACTCGTCGATGTTTTCAGTGTGGAAAAGTTGGACATTTGAGGGTCCAGTACAGATATGGAGATAGAATGAGAAGACAGGGTGAGAGAAAACCCAAAATCCCATGTCCAAAATGCAATCAAGGCTTTCACTGGGCCTCTGAATGTGGATTGACCCAGAGAAGTAAGAGGCAGGACTCAGCTCCTAAGTATCAATCAAAAGACAGGTGGGGCATGATAGCAGCTGAGGTTACACTCAGAGAGTCATTAGAAATTCAGGACTCTGATGTCATTAATCAACAGAAAAGCAATCAGGATTACAGTTGGAGAGAATACAGACTTTTTAATCCAATGGAGCAGTGTCCAGTGCAAACAGCTCCAATATAATTACCAGATGATAAAGAGAAAGACCTCAAAACAAAGGAGAAGATTCAAGAAACATCTGATACTGAAAGCATGCCTGATAATGAGACTGTTAAAATAACTTTAAAATCTATTATTGGATTCTTGACACATTATATACCCACTATATATGTATGCTTATATGTATTGTTGTTTAGTCATTTCATTCTTTGTCTTTTTTTTTTTTTTTTTTTTGCAGAGCTAGTGGAATGTCCTGCCATTTCCTCCTCCAGCTCATTTTACAGATGAGGAATTGAAGCAAACATGGTTAAGTGAGATGCCCAGGGTTACACAGCTATCTGTGATAACTGAGTATCTGAGGTTGGATTTAAATTGAGAAAGATGAGTCTTTTTGATTCCACACATACTACTGAACAGAAAAAGGAATAATCTAGTTGGGTTCACTCCTCGTCTAGCAGACTGTATATTTCTAAAGATATTACTACATATAAAATAGACTAATAATGGGATGGAGTTTCTGCAGACCAAGTACTATAATTCACATTGCCATTTTAATGAATCCCAGTTGTTAATCAGCCTTGATTTTTATTTCTAAAGGGCAAGGAGAAAATGGATATCAGCAAGACTTATCACTTGCTTTTCTGCAATGATTGTACACACTATTCCTTAATCTTATCATCAAGAAATATTGCCTGGAGATTGTCACATTTTGCAAAAGCATGTGTGTGCTTTTGGCTCAAAGTGCAGGAAACAATTTCAAAAGATCAGGTAAACTACTGTATGGCATTGTTGTCAGTTTTAAATGTCAATTCCATATGTACTCAGATCAAAATGTATACGACAGAAAGCAAAGGATTTTGATATTTCTATTAGAAATAAATTTCCCCTTTCTATGTAAAGTTTATATTGAAAGCTCTTCAGATATACTTAATCTCAAGCAGAGGAATGTAGTAGAGTATGATTGCCTAGTTTCAGCACAACCCAACACCAAGAAAATAAATGGAGTTCTTTTTGAATGGCAATGGAGAAATTTTCCTTTCCAGTTTATTTATAAGCAAGCAGCAAGGTAGCTCAGTGTATAGAATATTGGGGCTGAAGTCAGGCTGAGTTCAAATCTGGACTCAGACGTTGACAAAGTCTATGATCCTGGACAAGTAATTTAACCTCTTTTTGCCTTAATCCATGGAGAAGGAAGTGGCAAACCATTCCTATCTTTGTCAAGAAAATCCCATGGATAGTAGGGTCCATAGGGTCATAAAGGGACATGATTGACCAATAACATATTCAAACTTTTTGGAGAGTATGAAAAAAGGGAAATATTGAATTGGGAAGTTGCCACTATTTCTATTTTATTGTTAAGAAGATAAAAGTAATTTGGTTGCAGAGAGAGCGAGCAAGAGAGAGCGAGAGAAAGAAAGAAAACTATGAACTTGTTGAAAATGTGTTTATATTAAATTACACTCAATTAAAGATTCACTCAGGAATAAATTTAATCTGATGACTCAGATTTCAATTTAAAAAAACCTTAAATAAGGAGCTTAAAAGAAAATCTTTTATCAACTGAGATTACAAAGTGAAAACTTTCAACTCAATAGTAAATTTGTACTATGGAAGAGGAAAGATATATTTGTAATTTATAATTTTACTTTTTTATATAATGTTGAGGCAGTTTTATAGTTTTAAATTCTTAAAGCTACAGCAAGTTGCTAAGAAACTAATATATAATTTTGTTATTTGGTTTGTTAAATATGTATATTGTATATTGTTTTTTGGTATATATAATTCACACCCTAAGTGTACTGTGTAGGGTTTTGCTTTTGTTTTTTTAGTTATGTAAAATCATTAGTGACATTTTTACAAAATAAATTTTAATGATATCTATTTTTTACATCCCTAGAATTTTCCCAATATTTCTGCTCCTTTATTTCCTTGAGAGAGAACCCAAGTAATAAAAAAAATTTTTTTTAAAAAGAGGAAGAAGAGGAAAAAAAATCAGCAAAGCCAATAAATAACACCTATAGATGTCCCACTTCTGTAAAGGAGATATGTAAACCACTAACATATGCATAATATATATGTATAGACAACTCACAGATATATGTGCATGTGTGTATGTGTGTGTGTGTGTGTGTGTGTGTGTGTGATCTATCTTCTAGTTGTCTCTATATATCTTGGATACCAAATCCTTATCTGAGAAATTTGAATCAATTCTGCCCCTCCCCCATTTAATCTGTTCAGTTCTTTTCCTAATTGCATTAATTTTGTCTGTATATAAGCTTTTCAGTTTCATGCAACTTTTTTTATTTTTTGCAATTGTTTCTAACCTTTGTTTGGTTAAAAAAATAATCTCCTACCCATGTATATGAAAGTTATATGATGTATTTCCAATATTTTTTATGGTATGACCTATTTTTCTTAGGTAAATTGATTTTTTTTTCTATCAAGATTGTTGAAGTCTGTTTCTTAGTCTTTCTTCCTTAGTCTGTTTTGTTGATCTGCTTCTCCTTTTAAAAACCAGTATCAGATAATACTATGATCTTTAATATTAAGGTCACATATCCATTCAGAATTTATTATGGAATATGGTATAAAGTGTTAGTCTAAGCCTAATTTCTGCCAGAATGCTATTCAATTTTCCCAGAAGTTAGCTTTGGTTTGCTATTTTCATTTTTATTAATGAATGAATTAATTAATGACTTTTAGTCAATAGAAGCAATGCAAAAAGTACTGGCTCATTTAATATTCCATATCAGCCCGTCTCAAATTCTTGTCTTAAAGCAATTCACTTAACCTTCTTGGACTTTAGTTCCCTCATCTGTAAAATTAAGACTTTTGATTCAATAGCCTCTTAGTCCCCTTGCTATTCTAATTATATAAACTTTGGGGGCTTGTATATGATGAGAACTCTAAGGTAATCAATAAAACTGAAGTAAATATAAAACCAGATGAGGAAACATGGCAATCACCTTCTCATCTGTTCATCACCCATTTCCAATTGGTGGTATAGGTAGATTCTACATTAGTGTTATTTTATTTTATTTAGTGGTTGATCCTCTTACCTACTGCTGATGTAACACAAGATGATTCAGGCATAGGCAGGCAGGTGATTAATGAGATGAAAAATCTATTTAATTGACTTGTTCTGGCACAAGAAAATTCTTTTGGGCTTTGTGTGGGTGCTGTTATTTGTCCTTCATTCTCAAAGAGCACCATGGCATCTCGAAGGAGATATTATGATTTGCTCTGTGAATTGGATTTAAGTGAGGGAAAGTTCTGCAAAGTCACCTGCTTCTCACTCTCTCTTCTAGAGCCATTTAAATCCAGTGGCAAGAAATAGATCAGGAAGACTGGAGATATTCCCCACATTTTGTTTTGTTTTGTTGGTGTGTGTGTATGTGTGTGTGTGTGTGTGTAGAATCTACCTATACCACCGCAAAGAATACATGGATAAAACATGACATTTGAATAAGAATGACAGTTGAGGAATTGGCTTAGTATGCATGGGCACACCACACACACACACACACACACACACACACACACGGATGAATTAAAAAAACTCAATAAACTTTTAAAGTTATTTTTTCCATAATCATGATAATATATATTCTACAATTTATCCAGGTTTCTGGCAAATCTTAATAACCTTAATAAGAGGAACCGGAAATCAGTGCAATCAACAAACTAAATATATTCTCTATGCTACTTGGGAATTACCATCCATTTAAATGTAATGACACAAACTACTCCAATCTTATTATAGAAACATAATGAGATATGATTTTCATGCCAGACATGAATATAATTTAAAAATATTGTCAATGATGGGCATGTGGAGAAATAGGATATGAAGAAAATTCTCTAGCTTCATACAAAGTTCTTGCTTTTAGATGTTTTTTGTTTGCATTGTTCTGTCTGAAGTTCTGAAGTTTTGACCTAGAATGAAATGCCACTTTACCCTCTTTTTCCCAAATGATGCTTTCTATCCTCAGTGTTCATTCTTATCTAGACTACTCATGATGCTATTGACATTTTTTAGTCATTTTCAGTCATGTCTGATTCATCCCCTTTGGGGATTTTCTTGGCAAAGATGCTGGACTGGTTGGTCATTTCTTTCTCAACTGTGTCCCCATTTTACAGATGAGGAACTGAGACAAATAGAGGTTACGTGATTTGCCCAAGATCACAGAGCTAGTAAATATTTAAGAGTAGATTTGAATTCAGATCTTCCTCACAACAGACCTAGTGCTCTATTCCTAGAACCATCTAGCTGCCCCAAGTTATACTGACCACACACTAAATATTGATTGATTAAATAAACAAATGAATGAATTAATGATGTACCAATTACTCTAGTCAGCTGGAACTCATATAATACTTCTGTAAATTTGTTCCTTTTTGTCATCTTATCTTTAGGTTGCTATATGTTAAAATGAAATAAAGAAAATAAGTATTATTCAGGGAAATGTTTTAGTTAGCAGTGCATGAAGTTGCAAAACAAACTGGGTTCAAGTCTCTTGGTAGCCAAGAATCTCAATCTTTGGTCTTTATCTAGTTAATATTCAATAGGGAATATAAAACGGGATGAAAGACTTAAAATACCTGGTTTTTTATTGGAAGAGGGCATAGGAGACAATGAGGAGAGATTGGGGATTGGCTGGAAGGGATTAGAAGACAATTAGGAGATGCTGAAGAAAGAAGGAAATATAGGTTATTTTGTGACATTCTTTAAGATGAGTGACTGGGGAAAATGTAATTTTGTGACTTCTGTAAACTCAGGTGACTTTGAAACAATCTGATAAAATAATGGAAAAAGGCAAAATGGATTCATTAATATTATTTCAACATTACAAAGGACTACACTTTTGCTCAGGTTAGTTAAGAATGTGATAATCTAAGATGGCTCTAGGAAATAGGGAAGAGTTAGAGGGAGAGCATGGCTTGGGAATACTTTTTCCCTTTGTTGGAAGAAAATATAATATTATATCTGCTGAATGGACTGGAGAATAAGATTAACTTGGAATCTTGATGGAAAAATAAAGGAGTCTATCACAATGTAAAGTTACTAATTAAGGTTGTAGAACTTGGGCTAAATCTACTTACTTACTTCTTACTTACTTTTTACTTACAATCTTAAGGAATTCAAGCACCTTAAAATTTGTGCTCCTTTCCACTTGTAAGAAAGGGATGTTTTATAAGTTATTTCATTAATTCATAGTGTCAAATCTGACAACGGCTTGATCTAACTTGTGCATTTTCTGGTCTAGTACACTTTTATGAATATCATTAGACATTAAATTTTATGTAGACTTACACTGATTAGAAAGATTTGTCTCTTTTTTCTTTTGTAAAACCCAGTAGTGCTATTTAGTTAGTAGGAAGATGTAACTAAAATATTGGTACCCTTGTACACTAAAAACTTGTTTATTCTCTTCTCTCTAATATAAAAATTCCCTCAAAAAGAAGTTCACTCACCTTATTTTATATTTAGGATCAGATCAAATGTGTGAATATTTAAGCCTAAAATAATTTCTGTGACAGATTGAAAAAAAGAGCATGAGTAGTAATTAGAAGATTTGGTTAGCTTGGACCAATATGTTCTTTGTTTTTATACATGGCCTTAGGCTTCTGAAAGCATATATTTTCTTTTAGAAGATAAAAGATAAATGAAATAAATGTAAGGAGGATATCCCACAGCCCTATTTTTTATGATGTTATTTTTAAAAAATGAGAATAGCCTCCAATCTATCTCAGAGCCTTCTGATGTTATAGTAGTGGTGTCATTGATTTCCAATTTTCAGGCAATCTATTTCTTGCTGCTAGAAGCTCAGGTCTATTCATTTATTATTATGTATACTCGGGGGGGGGATATAGTCCAGTGATCCAGCAGCATGCCAGATGGTAAATATTTAATGTTTATTCCCATCACTGAAATTATTTTAGGTTTGGATATTGACAATCATAACACACATACAGCTTGGTGTGACTTACAGAATATGACATCCTTTCCAGCAGGCTTGAGTTTATTTTTTTTCTTTTAAGCTTTGCTTATTTGCTGTTCAGGTTTTTTCTCCCTGTGCTATGTTCCAGATGGCTATTGTATAGTTCAAATATAAGCTTCAATTAATTTTGCAGGGTTTTTTTTTTTTTTTTTTTTTTTTTTTTTTTTTTTTTTTTGGCAGGGGGGTGGGTGGGGGAAGAGGGTAAGGTTATATAACAGAACTGTAGTCTCCTATTGTCTTTTCTTGTGGTGGAGTGTTATGCTGTGAAGGCTAAGCTGGCTAAGGAATGGGATGAGAAGGGATGTGACCGGTTCAGGTCCAAGAACATAACGAAGGATAATGGACCTGATGGCTACTGTTCGATTCTTTCTCAAAGCCTTCTTGGTAGAAAATGTGGCTAGACTTTGAAGGTTGGTGTGAGAGTATCTGGGAATTGGGACAAAATAGAGAAGGGAAGATGGGAAAGCAATAATCAAGGTAATTATAAAAGTGCTTACAAAAAATCTAGGTAGAAAATAAAAATGTACAACAAGACCAAAAACTGTTGAAGGTTTCTAATCTCCCCTCCCCTATTGGTGATGGAGACTCCCAGCCTACAGGTGTGTGTGTGTAGTAGTAGTAGTAGTAGTAGTAGTAGTAGTAGTAGTGGTAGTAGTAGGTAATAGTAGTAGTAGTAGTAGTAGTAGTAGTAGTAGTAGTAGTAGATGACAACTACTACAAGTAATAGTAGTTGGCAATGAGGAGATTTTAGAATCCCCAACCTTGGATATAAGAAACTAAGCTAATTCCGGGAAGAGAAAATGCTTCCATAGACTTGAAACTCTCTACAGAAAAAGGCAGATAGAAGTAAGCTCATTACAGAGATATTACAGAGATGTCACTTTTTAAGACTGTGATAGAGGAGATTCCTGTAGATTAAAAAAAATCAATTGCCCTATTGTTTGAATTTTATTAAATATTGTTTTCATACATATCTGTTTTTAGGCATCTTTCCTGTCTAACTAAATTGTAAGTTCATTGAGGGCAGGGACTTGTTATAAGACTCCTTGAATCGCTTTCTTCCAAATAAGCACTTTGCTTATAGGTGCTCACTTGATGATGAAGGATGTCCAGGAAGCTAAAGAATTTTGAGTATTTTGACAAGGATGCAATTCTAGATAGAATTCTGGGTAAATATTCCTCATGTAGGCAGTTTTCCTTTTAAGCTAATAATTCACATGCAAGTCAGTCTGCTGCTATAAATGATCTATATTGCTATATTGGTGCTTAACACACTCACCTTTAGCTCTTATTGCAATTTATCTAATTGACTTTACAAAGTAGAATATATTTTAAGCAATATTAGCACACCTGAAAAAGCAGATATTAAGAAACACTGGAGACAAGCCAAAGTAAGTTACAAAGAATAAATTCAAAAGACTTTCAAAAGTAAATAAAAACTAATGTAAGGACCTTTTGGATGGGAAATCATTCAGAAGAAGCATGGCACAGACTTGGTATTAAGGAAAATCTGAGTTTGATTCTTGCCTCTGTCTTACTGGTTGCAGGAACCCAGATAAAGCTACTTAATTTTTGATTGTCTCAGTTTCCTCACCTGTAAATTGATGGGTTTGAACTTGATGATCTCTAAGATTTCTTCTACTCTAAATCTATCATAAACATGATGAATCTGATCTATCCAGTTCAAGATAACAGCAAGAAGCAAATATAAAAACAGCTGGACTCTCATTTATCATGTATAAAGCCACATATTATTGTTGGTATAAAGAAATCTGCCTCCCATAATTTAAAGCTAATGCTGTCTATATAATTTAAGAATATTTCAAAGATCTTCAATTTTCTTGCATAGTATATAATAAATCAGTAGATGGGTCACAAAGTTTCCTGGAGTTCATAGAGATTAAGGTATTTACTAATTGTCTATATGTGATAAATATTCAAATTTTACCTCAAACATTTAAAAGCTCTGTGACCCTAGATGAGTGACTTAAACTCGGTCTATCTCAGTTTCCTTTTCTGCTTATAGGGCTAGCCCCTACCTCATAACGATGTAGGAAGGATAAAACAAAAATATTTGTAAAGTCCTTTACAAATCTATATAACACTATGCAAGCACAAGCACTATATAAATAAAGTTTTATTTATTATTATTATTTATAAGAGAGGAATTGTACACAATTCTTCCAAATCACAAGTCCAACATCATGGTCATTGTGAGGCAAATGCTTCTTATCTAAGAATGGTGTTCTTCAATGAACAAATATGCTTGTGGCCAGTCCTTTGACAGATGTTCCATTTATTTCTTCAGAAACACTCATCTGGGTCATCTTTAATACCTTTACTTAATGGGAAAATTGCCTGATGGTTCAGGGCACAAATCCAAAGGCTGGCATCTAATTTTCAGATGTCTGAAGATGTGGCCCTGTATAAATGTTTATCAGTCAGGAAAAAGAAACCCTTGAAAAGATGATTAATCAATTTATTCCTATTTCTTTGTTGATGAACTCTTTCTGATCCTTAAATTGACTTTATCTTTATCTATAATTTGCTGACAATTGAAATCACTGAAGTTCAATAAAAAAGATAGTGAGTGGTTCCAAATGTCTTTGCAGACAAAAAGTGTCTTTTATGCTATGGGCTAAAGTCTAAAACTCAAAACAGATTCTGTATTCTGAAAATACAGAATTCTATATTCTTAGCAACATGTTGGACAGAACTGGAGTAGAAAGAGGCTGAGTCCAACAGTTCGCTCATTACCAATTTCATTAAAATTTCTATCAATATTAATATTAATCAGACTCTATAAAGCTTGTAGGTACTTTTGGGGGAATGGTCCTAGGACCCGGCTTTGAACATAACAGGTTCTCAATAAAATCTCATTGAATGAATGAATGTGGATGGATTTAGTAGTTGCTTCAAACAAAAGTCTCCATTTCCCCATTTATCCATCAAAATGAAAAGTGCGTCAAGTTAATGATTTTCTCGATGACTGTTTATTTTGAAAAACCAAACTCTTTGGCTTCTTAGGTAATCTTTTGTAAACGGAAGGGACAATTTGGGTTCCAAGGAAAATTTGTTCTTACTAATGCTGCAAAAATTTTTTAAGGAGGGCATTTTTATAGTGTTTTATGAAGCAAGACAGTTTTTATCGACAACCAGCATAGGAGATATTTCTGTGAGAGTCTGCTTCTAATTATTCGGGAAACTATGATGCAGATCACGGATTCTCAAGTCGCTTTGCTTCTCCCCTTTGTTATTTTGTTTACATTTTGGTCATACTGGGGCATAGGCTGGATAATGGAAAGTAAAGAAGGTGATAATTCCTGCTTTGAGTGATTAGAATGATTTCAAGTGTCTGTTGTCAACCTTATACCTTCAAGGTTGACAGGGAAAAAGTGAAATGTTAGTATTTACTTCTGGTTTAGAAATTTGCAAGGGTCTAATCCAATTCTGCAAAAAAGTACATTCCCATTGCTGCAAGTATCTTGCATAGAACTTTTTACAACTGGCTTTTTGGTCAAGACATTTTTCCCCATGTATTTCTTTACTGCAGAAGAAATCAAAGCCTGATTCATCCTTGACTTAAAAGGAAAGGATGTTTGAAGGTCTTGTGGCATTATTACCATCAAGTTGATGTTTTATTGACCAGTTCATTCCCTTGTCAGATCATTTATAGTTATATGAACCACAATTGGCTGTACATTTGGTAATCTTTTCCACTTGATCTATGTATATTGACGTTGAACAGCTAGGTACTTAAAATATTTTTTCAAGGAAAAAAAGGACTCACTTTTTACAATTTAGTAAATTGTATGAAGGACATGAAGCACAACACCTACTGAAGTTAACTTTTACAGGACTCCCCAAATATTGGGGTTGACCTTCAATCTATTCAACTTGCCCATGAAATATGAGAAGTTGGGGAGCCCTAGGTAGGTAGTTTGTGGTATTTGTTCATTTGAAAATTTCTAAAAATTTTTGTCTCTGATTAGGGCTCTTGCCCACAGTCAGGGCTGAAGATTAAATGACCCCCGAGGTCTTTTTTATGCAAAAAACTTTATAACTTTGTATGACCCCCCAAACTTTTTATTAGTCTTTTCAGTAGGACCTATCCCCATTTTAGTGAGACTCAGACCACCAACTAGCTCCATCCCTTATTTTTAGGCTTACAGTTCTTAGTGGGTAGAATTTTTTTTTTAAGGTGGGAGTCAAGAGAAGCAGATTATATTTATTTTCCTTAAATTACCTTTTCCAGTATACTTTTGCAATCTTTATCCAAAGGCCCCAGTAATCAGTAGAATATGTAGTTATTTATTTAACTCAGAATGGATTACAGAGAAAGGCTGGATAACAATTCATTAAATATGCTTCTTTACATGCCATCTAAAGAAAGGATTTGTATTCTCATTCTCTCTCTCTCTCTCTCTCTCTCTCTCTCTCTCTCTTCCTCCCTCCTTCTCTTCCTCCCTCCCTCCCCCCTCTCCTGTTCACTCCCTCTTCCCCCCCCCCCATCTTCCTTCTCCCCCATCCCTCTCTGTCTCTGTGTTTCTCTTTTAGTCCTCTCTCTCTGTGTCTCTCCCTTTCTTTCTGTATCTCACTCAGTTTCTTTGCATCTCTATGTGTCTCTCTCCCCCAGCCTCTCTGTGTTCTTAAGTTCTCTATCTCTCTATGTGTCTCTGTCTCTCCCTATCTCTTTGTGTCTGTCTCAATTCTCTATCTCTGTGTGCCTCTGTCTCTGTCTCTCCCTCTCTCTCTCTGTCTCTTTCAGTTCTCTATTTCTCTGTGTGAATCTCTGTGTCTCTGTCTCTCCTCCCTCCCCATCATACCTACTACGTTAGGGGGTGATATTACAAAGCAAATCAAGAAGCAAAAATCTCTATAGACCTTCACTCATGTTCTTTGTTTACAGATTGAAATGGCTAGGCTGACATCCAAACCTTTAGATACATGACTTTGCCAAGGAAGATATTATATCAAGTCAAGATCTATAATAGGCTCTGTGCTATTTAAAATTTTTTATCAATGAGCTATATAAAGGAGTAGGTGCTTAATTATCACATTGGTAGATGATATTGGAAGGTTTGTGAGTTGCCCATGAAGGTTCCATTAAAATGTCTACATGTCTACTTGGATTTTCTAAAGAGTTTTACAAGAGGGCACGAATAGATAGATATCTCTAGAATCTCACTCACCTCTCTCCAAGTGACATTTTGATTCTTGACTGGAGAGGAGTAGGTGAGGAACCACAATGCTGGCCGTGTTATTCTCTTCAGAGAAGAGGAATCTGACTATGTATTCCCCCTTCCTCAATATTGCTAATCTAGGGGAAATAATTTCATTCTTCAGCCCAGGATGCTTTCCTGGTCACTTTCCCTTAAAGGGGAAAGTTTATAACTAAAGATTTGATTACTTCCACAATGCTAGTTACACAAAGCACCATAGCAAATAGTAAATAGTGGATAAATCCATTTGTTCAAGCAGACAGCAAATAGAAATCAAAGTAGTTACTCAGATTAGAATATATTAGACAATACACAGAGTAAATGAGTTCCTCTACTGAGAATGGGATATTAGGTATATGAGAAATATAAGCAAGACAGAAATATGTCTAAGAAAGAGAATGAGAGAGACACAGAGACAGAGGCAGAGATCAGCCATACCTTCCAAAATCTATTCTCTTTTTCTCTGGTTTCTCCCCAAAAAGAATTTGAAACTTCATGTAACCTTTCTCAGAGCAGAAAGTAAAAAAAAAAAAAAAAAATTCCTCTTCCCCCAAGCCTTTTGCCAGTTCCACAAGGCACAGAGAATTGAGTCATCATGTTCTTTACCAATGAGAATTTTATGGAAATGTATTAGATTTGAACTCCAGATTACAAAACAAAGTTGGAAGGCATAACTAATGCCCTTGATGATAGTTAGAATCCCAAAGGGTCTTTAAAGCCTTGATGGCTATAAATGAGCTGATGAGTAATTTTAATAGAGAGAAATTTAAAATCTTTCACAAGGATTCAAAAAAGATCTCACAAGTAAGAGATGAAAGAAGCAGTTCATCAAAACATCTCTTGGGGTTTTAGGGGACATCAAGCTCTGTTCTCATAAAACAATCTTTCCCCAAGTCTGTTCCTTTGTATTTGATGACTGCATGTCAGGAAAGTGATCCTTCCTTACTTCTAGCTCATAGAATCCCATCTTTTAATCTACCTTGAATTTTACCATGTCAAAATTTGTATTCACTTGTATTTGTTGTATACATTTACATATATATATATATATAATTGTCTCCACCACTAGAATGTAAACTCCTAAGATGGGATTGCTTCATTTTTTATGCTTGTCTCCCTAGTATCTAGCATAATTTCTGGCACATCGTCAATACAAAATATACATTTGCTGAATTGAATTGAGTGTGAGTTAACATTTAGGTGTGGCAAAATGATATGATCTCAGACTGCTTTGAGAGCCATAGTATATGGGATGAGGGTTCCCTCATTCTCTCTCCTCTTTGGATCTTATCTGTAGTATTATTTTCAGTTTAGTATTTTAGGAAAATTAATGACAATGATGGAAAATACCCAAATGAGGGTGACCAAGTATGATGAGGGGATGAGGGATGTTGTTGGTATATTAAGACCATGTCATATAAAAATGAGTTCAAGAATTGTAGAAAAAAATCTTTCAGGGAACAGAATAACAATTTTCAAAGCTTTGAGAGGCTTTCTTGGAAGCTGCATTATAGTTATGAACAGAAATGGAAATTAGTCAAGTTAGACTTGTTAAAAGGAAAAACTTAATAGTTACAGCTGGCCCAAAGTAGATTGAGCTGTCTTGCAAGATAATGAGCTTCCCTTTAAAGGAGGTCTTCTTGTGAAAGTTGTATGACCACTCTTGAAAATAATATAGAGAACAATTTTGGTGAGGTGTTCATTGGACTAGAATGACTTCTAACTAATTATGAAATTATTTGATTAATTTATATCAAGAAACAGTAGATATAAAGTTGAATGTTTTCATATAAATTCATACTTACAGTCAGACTCTAGTTAGATCTATAGGATTACCAAATATTCCTGTGTTGGATAATGCATGAATTAAAGTGGTAAATGTTCAAGAAAGTACAAATAAATGATTTCTAAAGTTTTCTTTTATTCCTCAAAGGGAAACTAGGATAAGATTTTATTTTTATTAGATCCAAGTCTAAATTAGAATAATTGGTAGTTGAAGATTTTGGTATCCTTTAGAAAATACCATTGAGTTTTTATTATTATTCCTTTAGTTATCTTAAGTATAAAATTTTCTTCAATAAGATATTTGAAAATTCAGTTACATTAGCAGCTGTAAAGAGGGAATATGAAGCCAGTAAGTGCTTAAGTTTAGAGAGATATTGATATTTCTTTGGCCATGCCTTTTACCATGTGTTTGAACTATAAGTAATTTTTCAGGTTTATAGTAACATGCAAATTTCATATTTTTTCCACTTCTATTACTGATTTCTTTGTTCATTCATCAAATAGCACTTACAACAAATCCTAAATGTGTAGCCTACTGTATTACTTTCTGAAAAAAAGGTGCTATAGTGGAAATGTTATTTGAGTTGGGCTTTGAGAAGGCATTCAAACAAGGGGAGAAATTTGAATCAAATTATTTAAGGATTGAAGTGCAGGAACTTTTCAGAGGAAGAGAATAGTTTAGTTTCATTGATTATAATGTTCATGGAAGGGAAAAATATAGGTGAAGGGCTGAATGTTAGAGTCAAATTTTGTAGAAGTTTGAATACTGGTCAAAGGAACTTGAATTTCATTGGTGGGCACTTGGAAGTGCCCACTGGGCATAACTGAAGATTATCAAGCCAAGCATTGGTAACACTATGTCTATTAAAAAGGATATTATTCATTAAACAGATACTTATTAAGTCCCTGTTATGTGCAGTGCATAATTATAGGTACTGGGGAACAAATGCAAATAAGACACAATCAATTTAAGACTTTCTAGTCCAATTAGATATAAGATTTAATACACATAAATATAATAGTAATTATAATAAGTACATGAGGATTTTAAAGTATCAAAAAAAAAAATCAAAGGAGAAATTAAGACATAGGGAGTAATGGTAAGGGAGTGGTATTTGAACCAGACTTTGAAAACTAGATAGGATAACAAGAGGAAAAAATAGGGAAAGGGGCATTCTAGGCATGAGGGGATACTGTGAACAAAGTTCTAGAGGGAAGATGGTGTGAGCTGTGGGTGAGGCATGCAAATAATCTTTCCCCCCTCCTATTTTGCTCCTCTTTTACTCTTCTTCTTAAAGAATGACTAGATTAAGTTTGTACTCATGTTAAGAAGAAAAACAAAACAATTTAGCCTTCAATATTTCTTTTTATTAAAATTCCAGGATTGACCTTATTATCTTTTTTCCCTAGGGAAAAAGCCCCTTTCAACCTGTTTTAAGAGGTATAACACTGCCTTAATGTTCTAAATCTTAACAGCAATGAGCAGAATATAAATGGAGCAAACACAATCCCCCATTCTGGGGCTAGCCAGATGCCAGGGCCAGTACTCTTTTTCCCTTCTGGGCTTTTCACATACAATTTATATTGTTCACTTAGATGTTTATGTAAAAAAAAAATAGCTATAATACATTTCCATATTATTTGGTTCTTTTTTGTGTTGAGTTGAATTGTGGATTAGACATTCTAAGTAAGCATTTCTTTTTGCCCAGAGCATTGATATTGGATTTATTCCAGGGAAAGATGTGATGGCTGTTCTTGGGGAAAGCTGGGCATTTTCTTTGTTTGGGATTTGAAGGGATTAACAATGAATTATCTAATCTTTGGGCATTCAGTCAAGGGATAAGAGATTCTCTGAGCAGGGACAGATTTTAGAGATTTCCTAGTCTAATGTACTAATTTTTCTGGGGAGAGGGAAGGAGGGCGGAACAACAACATTGGATTTGGTTCAAATCGTGATGCTATTTTTTGATCTTGTTATACTTTTAGTCATGTCACAATCTCTCTGGACCTCATTTTACTTACTTGTAAAATGAATTGTTTTAGATGAGTTCTGAGATTTCCACTAGTTTACATTATGTGGTTCTATTACTGGGGTTTGGACATGTAATATGCATTATCTTTTTTGAAAGAATTCAGGACTGAGGCTATCTCCAAATCAAGTAAAAGCATTTATTAAGATTTATTGAGAACCAAGTACTTTGAGCAGGCTGTGCTTCTTTAAGGAGTCAGCAGCCCTGCAAAGCAAGACCAAAGATATCATGGCATCTAATTATATCACAAATATACAAATTTTGCGGTTACAGGAGGAGTCTGCTAACAGGAGAGATCCTAAAGTCTTAATGAAGCTTAATGAATGTTTACCCAGAATTCATACAGAAAAGGCCATGGTGGGGAGTATTAATACATATTATAATTAGGCTGGCTTCATCATAAATTCATCCAAAAAACAGCAAAGAAGAATATTGTTTTAGTGCCGTGATTGGAGGAAGATTTATTGAAGTTTGTGGTTCAATGTCTTGTTCTAGATTTTGTTGAAGCTACTTTCTTTTTGGCTGATTTCTATGCTATGACTGGTATATCTAAATTCGATGGATAATGAGGTTATAGACCATGTAAACCTGTGCTTGGTAGTGAGGGACTAAGGATTTCTGTGCTGATTGGATTAGGGGAGGATGGGTGGGTAGAGAGGAGAAGGGCAACAATAAGAATCCCTTCATTATGATCCAATAGAGGATAGTAAGTGTGATATAGGATGAGTAGCTAGGTAGCAGCTGAATAGCATGACAGATCTAGAGTAGGAATCTTTTTGAGTTCAAATCTGACTTTAGATATTTACTAACTGAATGACCCTGGGAAAGTCACTTAACCTTTTTAATTTCAGTTTCCTCATATGTCAAATGACTTGAGAAGGACTTTGAAAACTACACCAGTGTCTTTGTTAAGAAATCCCCAAGTGGGGTTACAAAGAATGGGACATGGACGAAACAATTGAACAACAGTGAGGAAGAGAAAATGTTCCTGGGCTTAGAGGAAGCAAAACAATCCATTGTTTGGGGAAAAGAAGGATGGTGGCCACCATCTGTGTTACTGACTGCCTGTATGACCTTGGTAAGACCTCAGTTTCTATCCCTATAAAAGGAGAGATATGGATTAGGTGACCTCTACTCTTTCTTCCAGCTTGATATTGATAGAAATTAATTTTATGGGTTCAGTTGTTTTTTTTTTTTCTTGTTTCCAAATAAATAGTCTATAGATTCTTGCTTTCCTATTCAGGATTGTCCTTATATGATATAATCTGAGAGATTCTGAAAGGTAATTTGCCTAAAAATATCTCCATGGTCATATCTGAAATCTTTACCTTCATTTAGGTTAAAGCAAGCTTTTTTTTTTTTTTTTAATAGAACTATGTCAACAGGGAGTAGTAATAATTAACATTTTATAGTATTTTGAAGTTTGCAAAGTGTTTCATATGTCATCTTATTTGAACCCACATTTACTCTGTGGAGTAATATAGATATTATTATCTCTTTATATGATGCTAAGAGAAGATCTCTCCATGGTCTCATAACTAGAAAATGTCAGAAGTGGGATTCAAACGTAGCTCTCCAGCTTCCACTTTACAGTGCTGTCCTTTATAACATGCTGTCTAGAATTATTCTGAGCAATGAATGGCTTAAAGCAGTATACAGTGTAATTCATTAGTACACATTTATCTATTTCTTTTATCAGAGAAAGCTGAGTCTTAAGGGAATGGGAAGTAGAACAGTTAGTTTTTTTTTATTTGGAAAGGGGAAGGGAATAAAAACATTTGTAACATAAAATGCTCTTTAAGGAGGATGATGTCACTTTGATTGAATTGTAAGTATTTAAGTGGGAACTCAGGCTTTGTCTTTGCTTGGAATTAGTTGGAGTATGAAGGGCAGAAGGATTACCTTTAGACAACAATTGTAATCATGTAGAAATAGGGATGAGTTGGTGAGAAGGTCATTGTCAGGGGAAAAGTGAGCTCTTACTAGGGGTGTCTTAGCTATATCTCAGTCTTCACTTCTATTTCATGGGATTCCTAAAAAGAATTCAGTCTAGCATGCTCTTAGTAAGGACTTACTAAATGCCTGTTGAAGGAAGAAAGGGAGGGAGAGAAAGAGAGAAGCAGGAAGGAAGGCAGGGAGGGAGTGAAGGAAGGAGGAAGGAAGGGAAGAAGAGGAGAGGGGGGAAGGGAGGGAGGAAGGAGCGAGGGAGAGAGAAAGGAAGAGAGGGAAAGAAGGAAAAAAGGGAGGGATGGAAAGAATGAAGAGAAAGAGGGAAGAAGGGAGGGAGGGAGAAAGGAAGGAAGGGAAAGAAGGAAGAAGAGAAAGAGGGAGGAAGAGATAGAGGGAGGGAGAGAAAGAAGAAGGGAGGATGGGAGGGAGGGAGGAAAAGTAAGGGAGGAAGGAAGGCAGAGAAGGAGGAAGAAAAGAAGAAAAGAAAAGAAAGAAAAAAAAGAGAATGGGAGGGAGAAAAAAGAAATACAAAAGAAAATAAAGAAAAAGGATATAGAAAAGGTTTCTGAATGATTACAATTTGGCATGCTGCTATCAAATTAACAGAACTGAGGACCACTAAACCATACATAGGGATCCCTGTGGAACTGCATATTAACCACATATTAACATTATGTTCTTTTCTATTTTTATTTATTTTGCTATATATTTCCCGATTCCATTTTAATTTGATTCTGGCTATAAGAAACGTTATTCTGGGCCATGTGTTTGATGCATTTAGTATGGGATGTGGGTCAGAAAGTCTTTCTTCTATATCTGTTCTGCCTTTAACTTTGTGATTGGGTTTCCTTCTGCAAAATGTCTGCTGTATTTCTAAAATCTATCCCAGATTTGGACTCCATTTAAATATACTTCAATTTCTGTAAGAGCCAAAAATGTCATCCTTTTTGATCTTAGGCAAGTGATTTCTAGAAATCACTCTTGGAAAAATGTCAACTATTAGTTACTATTTTACTGAAAAAGTGTGTGTGTGTGTGTGTGTGTGTGTGTGTGTGTGTGTGTGTATCCTGAAAATGAGGTTGGAGAAAGAACAAAAACTATGGGAAAATAAGGAATGATCTTTTAAAATTCTCAGTAACTTCTAACCTCTGGCTCTTTGCGAGAAGAGTCTCTCTCTTAGACTTGTCTTAGATTGTCACTTTTGGTTGTTAGTGAAAAGAAATTTATTGGTGTCATACATAGTCATAGGATAATGAAACTGGAGGGAGTTTTGGAAATCATTTTGTTCAGAAGTTTTTAACCTTGAATCCATGAAATTGCTTTAAAATATTTAAAAACTGTATTTGGTTTTCTTTATAATCCTATGCTGTAGTTTCTGCATTAAAAAAAAAAAAAAACTACCCTTCTCCAGTCTGCCAATAGGGTACATGACGTAAAAAAAAGCAAGACCCCCCCCGATCTAGTCTAAACTCTGAACTTCACAGAAAGAATTCTGACTCTGAGGTTGTTATTCAATTTTTTTTCAATTGTGTTTGATTTTTTATGACCCCATTTGGGGTTTTCTTAGCAAAGATACTAAAGTGTTTTGCTATTTCTTTCTTCAACTCATTTTATAGAGAAGGAAACTGAGGCAAACTGGTGACTTGCATATATTCTCATAGCTACTAAGTGTCCGAGGCCAGATTTGGATATAGGAAGTGTGAAAAATTTGTACTTTAGAAGCATTTCTTTGTTTTGAATTTAGGTCCACAAACATTGAACTGCTTTGGCAGTGCACATATTATATCAAGGAATATTACCTTAAAGAAAGATTTCTTGTTTTGATGAATTATGAAGGCATAAATCAGTCCCTAGAATGGGAGCTTCTGAAGAATAGTTTGTGAACCCTGATTCACCATTTATGTCAATAAAAAAAATATCTTGCTCTTTTAAGGAAATCCCATTCCTTACTGACTTAAAAAGGAAGATGAACAAATTCTGAGGAATAATAGTTGTAAAGCCCTCTAGCATTTTCTGGAAATTTCTTAGGCACTCAACTCTCAAATGAGCCATCTGAGTAGATATTTAAAAATTGCTGAGAGTACCTTTTAATGGTCCTTTAATAGGGCTCCAGATGTGGAGAGGTAAGTCCTAAACAAGTAAATATGGAGGGAAAGATAATAGGAAGTTATTTATAAATCCAATGAGCAGCAAACAATTTTCCTCCCAGAGCAATATATAGACCATAACATCAGATGCAGGATTCAATTCCAAAGAAAGTTGTGGTCATTGTTAAGTAGGAATGAAAGAGACAAACTTGAATATAATAATGTGCTTTTCTACAGCATTCAGACAGAAAACTGTTTACAGTGGAATAGGTCCAGCACCATTGAATCAATTACAGTGTAGGAAAATGGAGTCACAATTAGCTTTGGACATTTAAAATTGTTTTCTTGTATATAATCACTATACTAGTATCCTGGAGTTTTCCTATTATTTTTATTTGTATTTTTATGAAGTCAGAGCAAGAGATATGAAGATATGAAACACCTTATATTTATCATACCTTCATATTCTATAGAACATACTCATCCAGACTGAATAATGTAAGATAATTAAAGAGAAAATGTAAGTGAAGTAAACAAAGCATTAGGATGGAATGGAAGCTATATTGCTGTGTAAGAACCATATCAATGAGATAAAGTTCTAGATTTGGAAAGAGAAAAAAAAGGATCCTAGAAATATTCTTATAGTCATTACACATACTTCCAAACCCATTATAAGCTTTAGGAATCCTCAACTCAACTCTCACTCACACTGATGAGTCAGAGTCTTCAAAGCAAGGCTGTATTTCTTCCTTAGGGTTAGAGGGGTATCACTGAAGGAGTAGGAGATCATTTTCTATAATAATATAAGCTTCCTGGTATATTCTTTCCCAATATTAACTGCCAGTTTCATTTACTATCAATTAGCTTTCAAAAAGTGATATTTGCTGTAAAGATAACAGCAAAAATGGAAGTTACAAAGCAGTCTCTCCAATACCTAGAGCAATACTATGCCCTTTACCCTCTCAATTTCTTCTTTTTTTAAAAAAAATTATTTATTTTACTATATTTTGCTTTATGAATCATGTTGGGGAAAAAATCAGAACAAAAGGGAAAAACGATGGGAGAGAAAAGAAAAAAACTGGGGGGAAAAGTGAACTTAGCATGAATAGATTTACATTCTATCTCCATAGTTCTTTTTCTGAATGTAGCTGAATGTAGTATGTCCAAAGTCTATTGAGATAACTTTAGATCACTGAACCATTAAGAAGAACCGAGTCTTTCATAGTTAATCATTATATATTAATGTTTTTGTATACAATGTATTCCTGGTTCTGCTTGTTTTGCTCAGCATCAGTTCATGCAAATCTTTTCAGACCTTTCTAAAATCAGCTTGTTCATCATTTTTTATAGAACAATAATATCCCGTTACCTTCACATACCACAGTTTATTCAGTCATTCCCCAATTGATGGGCATCTGCTCATTTTCCAATTTTTTGCTACCACAAAAATAGCTGCTACAAACATTTTTGCCTATGTAGGTCCTATCCCCTCCTTTATGATTTCCTTGGGATACAGACCCAGTAGTGGCACTCTGGCAAAGAGTATACACAGTTTGAAAGCCCGTTGGGCAGAGTTCCAGATTGCTTTTCAGAATGGTTGGATCATTTTACAACCCCACCACCAATGCATTAATGTCCCATTTTCTCACATCTTTTCCAACATTTATCGTTATTTTTTCCTCTCATTTTAGCCAATCTGAGAGGTGTGAGGTGGTACCTCAGAGTTATTTTAATTTACATTTCTCAAATTAGAGCATTTTTTCATATGACTCTAGATGGCTTTTATTTCATATGTGAAAATTGTCTGTTTATATCCTTTGACCATTTATCAATTGAGGAATGACTTATATTCTTATAAATTTGACACAGTTCTTTATATATTTTAGAAATAAGACCTTTATCAGAAACACCTGTTATAAAGATTTTCCCCCAGCTTTGTACTTCCCTTTTAATCTTGTTTTTCTTGGTCTTGCTTGTACAAACCCTTTTTAATTTAATGTAATCAAAGTTGTCTATTTTGCCTTTCTTAATATTCTCTAGTTCTTCTTTGGTTATAAATTTCTCTCTTCAAAAATCTGATAGGTAAATTATCCCTTGTTTTCCCAATTTGTTTATGGTATCATCCTTTATGCCCCAAAATTCTGACCTTATTTTGGTATGGGGTGTGAGATGTATGTCTATGCTGAGTGTCTGACATATATTTTTCAGTTTTCCCAGAAATTTTTGTCAAATAGTGACATTCTTATTTCAGAAGCTGGAGTTTGGTGGTTTGTCAAATACTAAATTACTATAGGTCTTGATTATTACGTAGTATGTATTTAATCTATTACACTGACCCATTGATCTATTTCTTAGCCAGTATCAAATGGTTTTGATAACTGATGCTTTAGAATATAGTTTTAGGTTTGGTACTGCTAAACCACCATCTTTGTTAATTTTTCCCCCATTAATTTCTTTGAAATTCTTGATCTTTTGTTCTTTCAGATGAATTTTGTTATTATTTTTCTAGTTTTATAAATTAATGTTTTGGCAGTTTGATTGGTATGGTACTAAAGAAATAGATTAATTTAGGCAAATTTGCTAAAGCTATTAATTGTTTCCAGTAGGTTTTTGGATGATTTTCTTGTGTTCTCTAAGTATATTGTCATATCATCTGCAAATTGATAGTTTTATTTCCTCAATGCCTATTCTAATTCCTTTAATTTCTTTTTCTTTTCTTATTGCTAAAACTAACATTTCTAGTAAAATGTTAAATAATAGTGGTGATAATGGGCATTCTTGTTTCAAACCTGATCTTATTGGCATTCATTACAATTACATTCATTACATCTCCATTACAAATAATGCCTGCTGTTGGTTTTAGATAGATACTAATTATTTTAAGGAAAGCTCCCTTTATCCCTGTACTCTCTAGTGTTTTTTATTGGAGTGAGTGCTGTATTTTGTAAACTTTTTCTGCATCTCTGCATCTATTGAGATTATAATATGATTTCTGTTGCTTAATTATGATAATACTTTTCCAGATATTGAATCAACCCTACATTTCTGGTATAAATCCCACTTAGTCATAGTATTTTATCCTGCTGATAAATTACTGTGATATCTTTGCTAATATTTATTTAAATTTTTGCATCAATATCCATTTGGGAGATTGATCTATAACTTTCTTTGTTTGTTTTGGCTCTTCCTGATTTAGGTATCAGTATCATATTTGTGTCATAAAAGGAATTTGGTAGGACTCCTTTTTCCAAATAGTTTACATAGTATTGGAATTTATTGTTCTTTAAATGTGTTCTGGAATTCACTTGTGAATCCATCTTTCCCTGGCCCTTTATTGAGTATAATTTTTATTGCATTGTACTCTGAAAAGGAAACATTTACTTTTTCTACCTTTCTGCATTTGATAGTGAGGTTTTTATGCCCTAATATATAGTAAATTTTTGTGTAGGTGCCATGTAAGGTTGAGAAAAAGATAAATATTTTTTCTGTCTCTATACAGTATTCTCCAGAGTTCTATCATATCTATGTTTTCTAAGATCCTTTTAAACTCCCTAGTTTCTTTCTTGTTTATTTTGTGGTTAGATTTGTCTGACTCTATGAGGGGAAGGTTGAGATCCCCTACTAATATAGTTTTGCTATCTATTTTTTCCTGTAACTCACTTAATATAATCTCTAGGAATCTGTATAATCTACCACTTGGCGCATATACATTTAATATAATTACTACTTCTTTATTTAAGGTATCTTTTATTACGATGTACTTTCCTTTCTTATCTCTTTTAATTAGATCTATTTTTTCTTTTGCTTTATCTGAGATCAAAATTGCTACCCCTGCTTTTTTTTTTTTACTTCAGCTGAAGCTTAATAAATTCTGTTCCAGTCTATAACTTTTATTCTGTATGTGTCCTTCTGTGTCAAATGTGCGTTTTGTAAACAGCATATTGTAGGATTCTATTTTTTAGTTCATTCTGCTATTTGCTTCTGTTTTAGGAGGAAAATTCATCCCATTTACATTCACAGTTATGATTACCAGTGCTCTGTTTCCCTCCATCCTATTTTCTTCTCTGTATATACTTTTGTTCTCTCTTTCCACTGTCCTTAGTAGTGTTTTTTTACTTACCTCACTCATTCCCTTATTTCCTAACATCCATCCCCTTTCTCTTAGTAGCGTTTTTTTAAAACCCACCCAGCCCACTACTTTATCTTCTCTCACTCTTCCCCTTTCTCTCAGATTTTTTTCCTAGCGTTTCTGCCTTCCCTTGTATCTTCTTTTCTTTCCTTTCTTCTCCTTCTTCTTTATAGGGTTAGATAAATTTCTATATCCAACTGAATGATTAAATTATTTCCTCTTAGAGCCCAAATTGATGAGATCAAGCTTCAGATAATGCTTATCCCCCTCCCTTCTTCCCTTAATTGTAATAGGTCTTTTGTGCCTCTTGTGGTTTAATTTGTCTCATTATACCTCCCCTTTCTTCTTTTTTCCTGTACAGACCATTTCCCACCCTTAATGACTTTTTCTTTGATATCATCACATCAGAATCCATTCACAACCATACCCTCTACCCATATGAGTCCTGCTCTGTCTGCCCCAGTAACATATATAGTTGTCAAAAGTTACAGATATCATTTCCCCATCTAGGGATATAAACAGTGTAAGCTTTAAATAATATATATTTTCCTCCTGTTTACTTTTCTATGCTCCTCATGAATCCTCTGTTTGTAGATTACATTTTCTATTTAGTTCTGTTTTTTTCAATAGAAATGACTGAAAGTCTCTTATTTCATTGAAGATCCATTGACTTCCATGAAAGATGATAGATGCTCAGTCTCAATGCGTAGTTAATGCTTGGTTTTAACCTCAGGTCCTTTAACTTCCAGAATATGGTATTCCAGGCCCTCCAATTCTTTATTGTGGAAGCTGCCAGATCCTGGGTAATTCTGACTGTTGCTCTTTGATATTTGAATTGTTTTTTTTTCTGGCAGTTTGCAGCATTTTTTCCTTGAGATTGTAGTTTGGAGTTTTGCAACAATGTTCCTTGGGGTTTTCCTTGTGGGATCTCTTTACAAAGGTGATCAATGGATTCTTTCAATGAGTATTTCTCCTCTCTGTGTCTAGAATATAGGGGCAGTTTTTCTTGATAATCTCTTGAAGAATACTATTTGAGCTCTTTATTTTTTTGGTTATGACCTTCAGGCAAACCAATAAATTTTAAATGATCTCTTCTGGGTCTATTTTCCAGGTTGGCTGTTTTTCTAATGAGGCATTACACATTTTTTTTTTTTTCATTTTCCCATTCTTTTTAGTTTGTTTAACTGATTCTTCATGTCTCATAGAGTCATTAGCTTCCATTTCCATATTCTAGTTTTTAATGTGTCATTTTCTTCAGTTAGCTTTTATCTCTCTTTTTCTAATTGGTTAATTCTACTTTTGAATTGTTGTTTTATTTTTGGTGGATTTTTTTTTTTTTTTTTTTTTTTTGCATTTAGCCAATTGTATTTTTTAAGGAATTGCCTTTCTTTTCTAAGCTGTTAACTCTTTTTTGCATATTTCTCATTTCTCTTCTCATTTTTTCTTCTACCTCTTATTTGCCTTTTAAAGTTTTTTATGAGCACTTCCAAGAAGCCTCTTTGAGATTTCATCTGTGGACATTTTATCTTCATCTGAGTTTGTGTTTTGGTCTGCCCTGTCACTATAGCTAAGGAGTAAGTCACATAGTCACTAAAGTCATATAGCTTTATGTGGTCAAGGTTCTTTTGTTTCTTGCTCATTTTCTTTCCTTTTGATATTTGTTCTTTTTTTACTTTTATGGTTGAGCTTTACTCCTGGACTAAAAGGAGTACTGTCCTAAGCTTCCTGTGCAGCTTTGAGCATAGAGGCCCCTTGTGTTGATAGGGGGTAGCTTTGCCTGCTTTTTTCAGGAAACACTCTGATTTCTCAAACTTTGCCTTCTGAGCTGGAACTGGAGACTGCCTCAGTGATCTGTTCTTCTACTGAGCCAAGACGTAGAGTCTCAATTTCTGATTTGCTGTGATTAAGACCCTTTCACCAGTTTTCCTGGAGTCTCTCTGAGTTTGACTGAGCATCCTTTTTGCCTCAGTGAGACTGACCTTTTTTGAACTTTTTCCAATCTATCTTGACTGGATTCTGTCAGACTCTGTTCAGAGGCTTGATTTCTTGGGTTTTTCAAGGCAGCTTGGGATAGCTCAAGCAGGTTCCAGGCTTCACTCTACCATCTTGGCTCCATCCCCAGAATTTGCTCTCAATTTCTTGAGAGACTAAGACCAAATAAAAATAGCACTTGTCTCATTATCAAGTTCACTTCTCAGTTTGCCACTGCTAATGGATGCATCATTGTAGCTTTCTCTTGACTGCCTTTGATTTGAATCAAACAGATGATAAGGATTTTGCTCCTTAGCATATGGCATCCAGCAAATCTTGTCATAGGCTCTAACTCCCTCCCTTCTGGCACTTGATATTCTGATCTTTCAAAATCCATGAGGATATAGACAACTTCAATACTCTAACATAAAGAAAGAAAGTATATACAAACTGTTTTCATGGTGACATGTCAGCTTCTGGTGAGAAGGGGTCAGAGCCTTTCCCAATACAAAGGCTTAAAGTATTTATCTTTCTCTGCAATGCAGCTAAATTACAAAGGGGAAGAAGGTCAGTTTACCAATTAATACCCCTCAAGAAACATTTAATGCACCATAGTTCTGGTTCAGTAGTGAATCAAAATCATATATTTTCATCATTTGGTTATATAAGGTATGGTTGTGTTCTAAAGCTAATGAGGGGAGTGTATGAACTTGTTTACATGTTTCATATACTATTAAGAGATGACCTATATTCTGTTATATTTGTATATGTGATTGTACTATATTCTCAACTTAAAATGTCTTTTGTTCATCTACTGAAAACTGGGGAGTAATTGACTTTTAGTTTAACACAGTTGCTGTTCACAAGTGAACCAAGATAGAACTTACTGGTGATCTCTCTATCAAAAGCATAGCACTTAGTGTTTTCTTGGTTTCTCTTAAGAATTATTTTATTCTTCAAAATTTGAAGGGACTTATGAGTTTCTAACTGAAATGTGATTCTCCCAAACATTGAAGGAACTGGTTCTTGGAGGAGAAATGAATACCAGGGGAGTGGCTACTCCATATTACAAATTGTTTAGAAGAGAAGAAAACCAGCTGCTGTTTAACATGAATCCTTCTTACTGAGGCAAAAGAATGCAATGGATTCAGAAAAAGAGCCAGTACGAGACTCTATGTCTAAATTTCTATAGAGATCAGCCAAGGAGAAAATGAAATTATATTTGGAATCAAAAGAAGGGGATTTGATTTTCAGCTTTGCTATCCTGGACTTAAGTGATCTTGGACATTCTCCTCCTATTTTCTTTATATTAAGGGAGTTGGATTAGGTGATACCCACAACCCCCCAAGTCTTCTTCTATATCTAATCTGTGACTATGATCATTTGATAAAGATGGAAAGTGTTTGGGTATAAAATTATGATAACACAAAGAAACAACTCTAATGGTGAAGAAAATGAGGAATTATCTAATGGGTCAAATGTGAATGCAAAGAAAACTCATTAACCAAATTAGATTTTAAATGGATAAGTCCAAAAGACAGAAGCAAGTACAGGTAATAGAGGTTGAATATCAAAGAGTGTTATTATATAGTAAGATTTAGGAGCACTAAATATCTGAATAAGCAGAGGTAAAAAGAAATGTCAAATAACAAAAAAAGGTATTTAAAAAAAACTGTATTGGGGGAAAAGAATAAGATCCAAGAAGAAGAAGAAGACAGACAAATACACATTATGGATGGGCTGATCATAAAGGGAGATGCAAAGACTACTATGATGTTGAATTTTTATTCTGATTGTTTCTCTGCCAAAGGCAATTTGATATTTGAACTGTAATTCAAAAAATGGATAATATGGAGTTTACATGCAAGAAAAGTAGGGGTAAAGTAAAAGAATACTCAACTCCCCTTGATCAAACTCACATAAACTGTATCCCAAGTTATGGAGAGTTGTGCTTGCTAAGTTATTTATTGCCTATGATCTTTAAAAGAAACTGGTGAAGAAAAGAGGTGCTATAGGACAAGAGAAAGACATATATTGTCTCAGTTTTTTACAAAGAGAGAGAGTGGAATCTCTAAGTCATAGGCCAATGAGCTTGACTTTGATTCCTAGCAAAACCCTAGAAGGTATTATTAAAAGGCTCATTAAAGAACAAATAGAAAAAGAAGCAGAGATAACAAAGAGCTGGTTTTCTTTCTTCAGGAACAGTTCACACCAGAAAATTCTCATTTTCTTTTTGATATAGCTATTAGATTTATAGATCAAGAGAGTGAAGTGCTATAAATATTTTAGCAAAGCATTTGGACAGTGTCTCACACTATTGCAATGGGGAAATCCCAATCTCCAGGATTCCTCCCTGTCTTTATGTTCAATAATGTGGAATACTTTGGTCAATCATAATTAGGCAGATATGAATCAAATTCCCATTCTAAAGCACACTCTACTTATAAAGAAAGAGGGAGACAAGCTTTTATTAAGAAACTCCTCTGTTACAGTTTCTGTGCTAAGCTTTACAAGTAATATGTTATTTGACCATTAAAACTAAAATGGTCTACCCATTTTAAAACTGAGGAATATGACTACTTAGGTCTTCTAGATTTTAGGTATAGTATCCTATCCACTGTAGGATACTACAGTGCCTCATGAATCAGGCAGAAACTTTAAATCACAGAGTATTTAATAGAGGCAGTGCTGGATAGATATGGGTTGGATCTATGATTATGACATGAATAAAACAAAATGATAGCCAGTAAACTACTTTGTTTGGAACATAGCATTTAT
Organism: Sarcophilus harrisii; assembly: GCF_902635505.1. NCBI lineage: Eukaryota > Metazoa > Chordata > Mammalia > Dasyuromorphia > Dasyuridae > Sarcophilus > Sarcophilus harrisii. The sequence goes on along the minus strand of NC_045428.1, from coordinate 118,733,740 downwards.
GAAGGTAAATGGTATGAAATAAATCAGGAAAAGTTGGTAGGAAATAGATTATGGAGGCTCTTAAAAATCAGAGTGAGCAATATGTATTTCATACCAGAAATAATGAGATGCTTAAGGTTTTTTAATAAGGTAATGGTTGGCTCTGCACTTTTAAGTAAATTATTTTGACAGTAGTATGGAGGGTATATTGGAAAGGGGAAACCCTGGAAGTAAGGATATCAATTAGGAGACTATTATAACATTACAGATGATAGGTGATGAAAGCCCGAAGTAAAGAAGTGGTAGTGTGAGCAGTGACTTCTGGGAATGTATATGAATAATGTTTTAGAGGCAGAACTTGTCAGGTAAGAGTCAAGATTAATTTTAATGTTCCAAACATTGGCAACTGGCAGGATTATGACATCCTTATAGAAACAGAAAAAGTTTGAAGGAAGAAGGGGTAGGTTTAGAAAGGAAGATGTTGAGTTTAGTTTTGGACATTCTGAGTTTCTTTGCCAATAAGATCTAGAGGATGAGTTGCCTACTGAAGCTGTATGGAAGTTCAGAAGGGAGATTTGTGGGAGTTAGACTGATTTTTTTATTATTAAAATGATAATTGTATACATTCAAGATGATGATTCTTAAAAGGAGAGCATAAGCAGAGAAAAAAAGAAAGCCAAAAATAGAGCCTTGGAGTTATAAACTCTTAGGAGATGGGAGATGGATGGTAATCTTAGCAAAGTGAACTGACAAACAATAGTACTACAGATGGGGAAGCAGCAGAGAGCAGTGTCATCAAAATCTATAGAGGAGAGAGTACCTTTAAGGAGAGGATGGTCAACTGGGATGTTTGAGATATGTTAAAAGGGATAGGATTGAGAAAAGTCTATTGGATTGAACAGCTAAGAGATTAACAATAGCTTTTGAGAGTGCTGTTTGGGTAGTATGTTGAAGCTTGAAGCTAGATTGCAAGGGGCTGGCAAGTATGGAAGCAGTGAGAAAATGGAAGCAGTTAATAAAAATGATATGATTCTTTCTAGAAACTTGACAGTGAAAGATATAGGAAGGACATTTTGAGGGGCAACTGAATGTAAATTAAAGAGTGGGGGAAACTCTGCTCCCATTGCCACAATGCAATGTTAGGGCTAAGGGATCTTAAGGTCATTCAAACTTGCTACGTCATTTTATAGATAAAGAAATCAGAGTGATGATGGAATACCATAGTGATAGCAATGAGGATTTCATTATATACTGAAAACTTTCTAGCTGTTTTATATTGAATACAGATGTTTATTCCTAGATTCTTAGAATCTGGGAAAAGAAAACCAGATTAAAAATAATGATATAAATGATGTAGTATCTGATACAATGAAGGTGTGATATACTATGATACACTATGTAGCCACTATTGTGAATATTCTCTTTTGGGTTTTCTTGGAGGTCTCTGGAGGTCTTGGGAGTAGCCTTTGCTTCAGTTCAGTAATCACCACAAGAACAGCCAGGTGTTAAGTCCAAATCTTTTATTGTCTCTTTCCAAGTCTTGTCTCCTTTCTTGGGGCCCAGTTAGCTTTCTTATAATCCAGATCCTTTATTATTTCCTTCCTGGGGCTGAGCAGCTTTCTGGAGAGCCTTTTAGTCTGGCCTTGGTTTTAGTGGGGGAAGTGCAGGAGTCCAGGCCAGCCACCAGGAATAATCTTAGATCAAATTGAATTTCTCCTCTTGGTTCTGAGAGCATAAGCTCCTGCTGCCAGTCTTTTGTCTTCTCTGCTTTTGCCTCTTGCTCTCTCCGAATCAACCTAGCTGAGGCTTCTAGCTTATATGCTCTACAGTGTATAAATCAATCATTGGATCACTAGGAAACCATTATTTGTTGTAGGATTAAATCAACGCTAAACTAGATTTAACCATTGTCTTCTTAAATCCATTTAGTACCTTGTTTCAAGTTCTAGCCTATAACAATTTATACCATTTATTTTCTTTTAAAAATATTTTAGGTTTTATTGTTATCTTTAGGTAGAAAATGCTACATTCTATATCCATAGTCTCTTACTTCTCTACTATGAGGCAGGTATTGTGTTCCATTGTCAGTTCTCTTATACTGAGAGTGGTCATTTCATCAAAGTTAAACATTGTTTTATTGCCATTTTCATTTATGTTACTGTCATTATTTTGTTTTGTGTGTATTGTTTTTTGGTGAATATTTTCTCTCCATAAGTTCATATGAGTCGTATATTTCTCTCTATTCCTCATCTTTGTCATATAATGCAATAAGATTCCATTCCATTTATATGCTCCAATTTAACCATTCCCCACATGATTAGCACTTAAGCTGTTTCCTATCTTTTACTACCATAAAAGTGCTGCTTTAGCATTTGAACATACCCTTGTTTCTTTGGAAAATATCTTTCTTGTCTCTCCCTCAAGGACCAATTTGTAAAATGAATATGATTGGTTGCTAAGTTGGCTGTTAACTATATTATAATTTGATTTAAAAAGAAAAGTTTTAGAATAAATAGGAAAATTTTAGGACAAATTAATTTAGAATTTAATCTTTCCTGAGGAGTTTCCAATGTCATATTTCCCTTTCCATTTTCTTTATTAGTACTTCCACAACAAATGCATATAATATAAGCACATCAAGTAAAATAACCGCCTACCTAATAAATAGCTAAGCAGCCTTAAATCAAGAACAATTTTCTCAAGATCTCTGAGTGGATGACTTGGGAAATGTTCTTATTTTTGAAGTAGTATAAAATGAATGTAATAAGAAGGGTACCATTAACTGTCATATAAGTAAAAGGATGCAATACTTTACTATTAATATCATAAGAAGTCCTTGCCCAGAGATGTTTTATGATGTGAGAAATAGATTTCGGAACTGGAATTTAGTCTAGAACAAATAAGAAAGAATAAGGTTTTCTCAAGACAACTGTGTTTCAATTAGTGCAAATAAATTTTAAGTGGCTGCATTATTCAAATTCTCATTATTTAAAGTTATAATTATGTCTAAAAAATGATCATTGGTCCTAGCCTAAAGGAAACATACATTTTGAATTCTAATAATATGATCACTTCTCAGGATTCATTATTCTCATTAATTAGGACCTTGCTTTGAGGATTGTGCTTGTTGGAACACAAGGGGTATGAATAACAAGGTGAAATTGGGACCATGAGTTCTTAAAGAATTAAAAATGTTCCTCAGGGAAGTGCCTGGCTCCAGTTTTCAGGGTTTCCTTGGAAATTGGCTATTATGTCTGTGGATTGGCACTAGTAAGTTCTTAAATCCAAAGCCTTTCTAGAAAAGTGAGCCCTCCTAGGATCTGTAGAAAACTACAAGGGCTTCTGCAAGTTTGAGTAGGTCGACTAGACTCTTCATATTCCCATTTAGTATGAAGCTTTAGGCCAGGTCTGGTACTCCTTCAAACATCTGTTTGATGTTAAATGTGGCTGAAGGTAGCTTTTAAAGAATGGTATATGAGGAAGGGAGAGGGGAACAATTAACTATCATTTAAATAATCAGAGAATGGTAAGAACCTTGCAAGCATGAAAAAAAAAAGTATTTGATGGCACAGAAACTACTATAAACTATATGATAGATCAAAGACTGATAAAACCCACTTATTTTTAAAAGTTTCGAACTTCATAGTCTTTCTCTATAACTATTATATCTTTTATCTCTAAGACTGCTCATGTTCTTATAAATAGGGGTGACCTTTTCTCAGTCTTCTTCCTTCCTGACTTTTGCTACTTCTAACACTATTGATTATACACTCTCCCTCCCTGGACACTTTCTTTCTTTGGATTCTGTGACATTCTGCTTTCTTTGATTATTTTCTGCCAGGGCTGAAGAACTTCTAAATCTCTATTGTAATATTATCATCCATCTCTTGTCCCCTAATCAATAATTCATCTCCTGTCTCCAATGCTCTCTTAGGTCCTATTCCACTCTCTATTTTGCTGTTAGTCATCTTATCATCTCCCATGTGTGCAATTATCTCTATCTAGATGATTAGAAAATCTATATATCTTCCCCTAAATGCTTTCTGAACAGCAGTCCTGCAGTTTCAACTGATGCACATATTTGACTGAGTGTCCCATTGTTAACTCAAACTCATTGTGGCCAAAACTTATCACATTCCTCTGATCTTCTTTCAAACTTCCAATAAGGATACCATTTTTTCAATAACAAAACTTGAAATCTCATAACTATCCCTTTCTCTCAAATCTGACAATCTATTGCTAACTCTTGTCAAATCTGTTTGTACAGGATCTCTTAAATATCTCCTTTGTTAAATATTCAAACTGCTATCATCCTAGTTTATACCCTGATTACCTGTTCCCTAGGCAATTTTAATAATCTTCTAATAGGTCCACAGGTTTGTTCACATCTCTTCTCTGTTCAAAAATCTTCCAATGGTTCCCTATTATTTTTCTGGACAAAATGTACATCTAGAGTGAACATGGGATCTGTCTATTGTCTTACATCCAAAATAGTGGCTTGAACAAAGTTGATACTTAAATGTTAGGTGGATTAAATATAATCAACTTTCTGATTCTGTCCCCTTTATTATACTGTATTATACTGTATTTGATCTGAGTGCTGATTTTCTAAAAAAAAAAAAAAGTGCTTAAGCAATTAATTGTTATGAATTTATTATTAAATAAATAATAGGAACCTCTAGCTCCCTATAGATAGAATGACTAACTCTTAGGAGCAAAACTGGACCATAGGAAATGGCATGGGCACCTTTGTTGTCTGAGCCAACATCATATGTCTAGCATGCCTTTTCATTTATCATTTGAAATCTTGCCCATTTTTCAGGGTTCACTTCAAATGCTACCTTCTCTGTGAAAACTTCAATTACCTTCCCAAACAGGAATTATCCTTTTTTTCTTCTGACTGTATGTACCATGTTGTGTTCTTCTGCATTGGAGTTATTATATAATTATTGAATAGTATTATAAATGGGGTAGGTAGGTGGTGCAGTGGATAAAGTGCTGAGTTTAGAGTGAAGAAGAGTCATCTCCCTGAGTTCAAATGTAGCCTCAAACACTTACTAGCTGTGTGACTCTGGGCAAGTCACTTAACTCTGTTTGCCTCAGTTTCCTCATTTGTAAATTAAACTGGAGAAGCAAATGGCAAATCACTTTAGCATCTTTGTCAAGAAAGGTCATGAAGAGTCAGACATGACTGAAAAATGACTTAACATACACATTGTAAAGATTCTTAGGAGTCTGCTTGATTACTTGTTTCCAAGAATTACTTTTTAGCTTTTTGGAATGGGTATGTATGGGAGGGAGGATAGGAGGCATAATAATGTCTAACTCCCCTTCTAGAATTCAGCCAAAATAATAGCTTCGGGAACTTGGATTTCAGTGAATCATGTAACTAGGTTAAGGCAACAACTTTCTGTCATTAATATAGTTGTCCTTCCTTGACTAATAAGTCAACAAAGCACCATTAGCTCTTTGATCTAGCATAGAGATTTTACATAGAAGCAGGATGCTTGTCTGTGGTTTTTATGAAGTACTCAGGAACAATTGTAGGGACTCTGGCTAGAAGAAAGACTTGTGAAACACTTGTGACCTGTGTGACTAGATCAGAAGTATTGGGTAAAGTTTAAAAACATCAGTTCCAAGTTTTCTCACCCTGATTTTACCTTAAAGGTATAGAAGTTGGCAAAGTAGCACAAAGCTTTCCCTTTCAGTTCTTCTCTGGTAGTTAGATGAGATAGACATCAGTTGTTAATCCACTTTTATTGTCTTTTTCATCATGCTATGTGTCTGTGATCTTGTTAAGAATTTTTTCAGACTTGTGATGGGAAATACTATCCACATCTAGAGAAAGAGGTAATGGAATCTAAATGCAGATTAAAGCATACTATTTTCACTCATTTTTTTGTGCAGTTCCCTCCCCCTATTGTTCTGTTTCTTTTTATACAACATGACTAATGTGGAAATATATTTTACATGACCGCACATATGTAACCTATATAAAATTGTCTATCACCTTGGGGAGGAGGGAGATAAAAGAAGGACAGAGAAAATTTGGAACTCAAAATTTTGTAAATGAATGTTTAAAATTGTCTTTACATATAATTGGAAAAAATAAAATTCTATTTAGAACAAAAAATTATGCTTTCAATAGAAATATTTTGAGTGGTTTTGTATGTATATTCCTGAGCTGGAAATTTCCATGGAAATCTTTTCTTGATTATGATCTCTTCTCCTTCCTCTCCTTTTTTTTATTTTTTTTATTTAATAGCCTTTTATTTACAGGATATATCCATGGGTAACTTTACAGCATTAACAATTGCCAAACCTCAGAAACTAGGCATTGATCCATACTTAACGCCGTACACCAAGATAAGGTCAAAATGGGTTCATGACCTAGGCATAAAGAATGAAATTATTAATAAATTAGAGGAACATAGGATAGTTTACCTCTCAGACCTGTGGAAGGGGAAGGTTTTTATGACCAAAGCAGAACTAGAGATCATTACTGATCACAAAATAGAAAATTTCGATTATACCAAACTGAAAAGTTTTTGTACAAACAAAACTAATGCAGACAAGATTAGAAGGGAAGCAATAAACTGGGAAAATATTTTTACAGTCAAAGGTTCTGATAAAGGCCTCATTTCCAAAATATATAGAGAATTAACTCTAATTTATAAAAAATCAAGTCATTCTCCAATTGAAAATGGTCAAGGATATGAACAGACAATTCTCAGATGAAGAAATTGAAAATATTTCTAGTCATATGAAAAGATGCTCCAAGTCATTATTAATCAGAGAAATGCAAATTAAGACAACTCTAAGATACCACTACACACCTGTCAGATTGGCTAAGATGACAGGAAAAATAATGATGATTGTTGGAGGGATGTGGGAAAACTGGGACATTGATTCATTGTTGGTGGAGTTTTGAATCAATCCAACCATTTTGGAGAGTAGTTTGGAACTATGCTCAAAAAGTTATCAAACTGTGCATACCCTTTGATCCAGCAGTGTTACTACTGGGATTATATCCCAAAGAGATTATAAAGAAGGAAAGGGACCTGTATGTGCACGAATGTTTGTGGCAGCCCTTTTGTAGTGGCTAGAAACTGGAAACTGAATGGATGTCCATCAGTTGGAGAATGGCTGAATAAATTGTGGTATATGAAAATTATGGAATATTACTGTTCTGTAAGAAATGACCAACAGGATGATTTCAGAAAGGCCTGGAGAGACTTACACAACTGATGCTAAGTGAAATGAGCAGGACCAGGAGATCATTATATACTTCAACAACAATACTAGATGATGACCAGTCCTGATGGATCAGGCCATCCTCAGCAACGAGATCAACCAAATCATTTCTAATGGAGCAGTAATGAACTGAACTAGCTATACCCAGAAAAGAACTCTGGGAGATGACTAAAAACCACTACATTGAATTCCCAGTCCCTATATTTATGCACACCTGCATCTTTGATTTCCTTCACAAGCTAATTGTACAATAATTCAGAGTCTGATTCTTTTTGTACAGCAAAATGATGTTGTGGTCAGGTATACTGATTGTGTATCTAAGTTATATCTTAATATATTTAACATCTACTGGTCATCCTGCCATTTAGGGAGGGGTGGGGGTGGGGTAAGAGGTGAAAATTGGAACAAGAGGTTTGGCAATTGTTAATGCTGTAAAGTTACCCATGTATATATATCCTGTAAATTAAAGGCTATTAAATTAAAAAAAAAAAAAAAAAAAAAAAAAAACTAATTTGAAAAAAAAAAACAAATAAAAAAAACAATTGCCAAACCTCTTGTTCCAATTTTTCACCTCTTACCCTCCCCTCCCTAGATGGCAGGATGACCAGTAGATGTTAAATATATTAAAATATAAATTAGATACACAATAAGTATACATGACTAAAACGTTATTTTGCTGTACAAAAGAATCAGACTCTGAAATATTGTACAATTAGCTTGTGAAGGAAATCAAAAATGCAGGTGGGCATAAATATAGGGATTGGGAATTCAATGTAATGGTTTTAGTTATCTCCTAGAATTCTTTTCTGGGCATAGCTGGTTCAGTTCATTACTGCTCCATTAGAAATGATTTGGTTGATCTCGTGTGAGGATGGCCTGGTCCATCAGAACTGGTCATCATATAGTATTGTTGTTGAAGTATATAATGATCTCCTGGTCCTGCTCTATTTCACTCAGCATTAGTTCATGTAAGTCTCTCCAGGCCTTTCTGAAATTATCCTGTTGGTCATTTCTTACAGAACAGTAATATTCCATAATATTCATATACCACAATTTATTCAGCCATTCTCCAACTGATGGACATCCATTCAGTTTCCAGTTTTAGCACTACAAAAGGGCTGCCACAAACATTCGTGACATACAGGTCCCTTTCCCTTCTTTATAATCTCTTTGGGATATAATCCCAGTAGTAACACTGCTGGATCAAAGGGTATGCACAGTTTGATAACTTTTGAGCATAGTTCCAAACTACTTCTCCAAAATGGTTGGATTCGCTCACAACTCCACCAACAATGCATCAATATCCCAGTTTTCCAATCCCTCCAACAATCATCATTATTTTTCCTGTCATTTTAGCCAATCTGACAGGTGTGTAGTGGTATCTTAGAGTTGTCTTAATTTGCATTTCTCTGATTAATAATGACTTGGAGCATCTTTTCATATGACTAGAAATAGTTTCAATTTCTTCATCTGAGAATTGTCTGTTCATATCCTTTGACCATTTTTCAATTGGAGAATGGCTTGATTTTTTATAAATTAGAGTTAATTCTCTATATATTTTGGAAATGAGGCCTTTATCAGAACCTTTGACCTTCCTCTCCTTTTTAAGTAAAATTGCTTCCTTCTTCAGTGGGATTCAGACCATACTTATTTTTGCCTTTAATTAAATTTTTATTAGTAAAGAAAGTGGTTTCTATTACACACTAGATGAAAAAACATGGACCAAACCTATAACAGTTTTGGTGAAAGAATTCTACAGGTTACAGGATTTTAAAGAAATAAATCCTCTCATAATCCCTCTTCTATAGCAGATTGTAAACATCCCAAGGGCAGGAAATGCATGAATTGGAGAGTGTATTGTTAAGGGTAATTTACTGGAGGGGGAAGGGGGACTGAAGACTGAAGCCACAAATGAATTCTTCACTTTGTTCCTATTTCAACCCTTCAATATAGTCAGAGAGACTGCTATGCTATTTTACAACTCTATCCAATATAAAAAAATTGCTTTTAGGCTCATTCACCTCCAAGTCTTATCTGCCACTTAATGTTCTTTTCTTGAATGAGTAGGGCCTGCAACTCTGGCCATGGAAGAGGAGAATCCAGAGGAGGGAAGCAAAGGTTGATATGGCCTATGAGAAAAGGTTTCAGAGTATTTATACAACACTTTCCCACACATATATGCCAAGTAGCCGAGGAGCAGGTGGCATTATGCAGCTGCCAGACAATTGAAGTTAATAAAATGAAATCAGAAAAACAGGCTGCAGATGGCAAATAATTAAAGGAAAGTTTTAACTATGAGCACATCTAAGGGGAGAGGAACTAAGCTAAGATGAAATAATTTGAGCTTGGTTGAGTCACATAAAAACTACAAGATATTTCTACATTTCATTCAAGGTTTCAGAAATAGAGTTCTTTATAGGAATATTAACATAGTTACATGATAATGTACTGATAGGATATTAACATATACAAACATATATTGCAATAATAAAATAATTTTGCTAATAATTGTGATTGACATATTTTCATTATAAAAAATTATGGTCATCTCAAATATGCTGCATTATGTGATTTTAGAATATGGAAATAATTCACAATCATCTTAGGTAGGTAATACAAATATTATTATTCCTAAATAAGGGAGTGATTTTCATCCAAATCCAGAAACATTTTAAAAATGCTTAGTGTACCAAGCATTGTATTATGGTATATGAAAACAAAAATGAAACTGTCCCTGTCCTTGAAAAGCTTACATGCTATCAGAAATGACACATATAAGTGTATAGAACTAAATACAATACTCAAGCTATGTTCTGATTTGTGTAGAACACATAGGGACCATCACCTCCTTATCCATCTCTCTTTTTTAAACTAATTTATGTTATTAGTTTATTAATTATTCATTGATTATAGATAAGCAACAGAGAAGACAAATGTTGACTATCTTGACTTAACAATGAACCTAGAATACTAGACTGTACTTCTCTTGAGACCACCCAAGGTTGTATTTAGCTTTTTGACTATCGTATTTGCAGTTCTCCCATATAATTTTTAGATGAACTCTTGTCTAACTGACACTGAATTTTTTGAAACATGAATGTAAGATAATATTTATCCCTGTTTAATTTCATATTTTTAGAATTTGACACAACATTTATCTTTCATAGTCTTTTTGGATCATGTTATCTGGTGAATTAACTGATTAGTACTATTTTTTAGATTTGTAGAATAAATATTAAAGGAAAAAGGAAAATTAAATTTCTATTTTCTTTTCTGTATGTAGTTGTAAATGCTTCTCTAAATGAGAGACTTTATGATGTCAGTATCCAAACCAGGACAGAAAAGAGCCAGTGTACATTCAAATGAATTATACTGATAAATGAATGTCTAAATGAGATAACATACAAATGAGATTTATATTCTTTTCTTCCCTAGTGGGCTTGAGATAAAGTATGGTATACCTTTCCAGGTTTTATTTCAAGATGGAATTCCACTAATTTTCTGAAGTCACCAGCAGTATCATATTACTTCATTAGACATCCAGAAACAAAGGGGGGTAACTTTCCTTCTTTTATTTATAATGGTCTCTATCTCTGATATGTTAAAGGTGCTCTCTCAGTTGATTAGTTCCCAAGTTTTCTATGGCTTAGCTTCTTAAACTATGGTTCATGATCCCATATGAGATCTTGTAATTGAATATGGGGATCACAAGGTTATGATGTATTCAATAAGTGTTTGATTTGCATGCCTATTTTATATGGCTATATACCTGGAGTTATCTAAAAATTTCTTAAGAAAAAAGGGATTGTAAGTGGAAAAAGTTTAAGAAATCCTGTTCTATGGTATTGATTCATAGGGTAGCAAATTGACTGCTGCAGCCTATTACCTCTACTTCAAGATTTAACCTTTGGGATCTTTGATGATTATAAAATGATTAAATGGATTAGAAGACATGGAATTGGAATACTTATTTCTTTTAACTCTATCCATGATCATTTAGCATGGGGTTGCAAGATGTTATCTGTATAGTTTATAAATATTATGAAACTGTAAATTTTGGATATATAAGGAGAACTCAGTCTATTTACCCATATAAAGCATAAATGGAGGTGCAGCAAAATTGTAAAGCATAGGGAATGATAAGCAATTGTAACTCAAAGGAATTCTCTTTATCTCTAAACTGTTCCCTTGTGATAGGAGAATGATATCAGATTGTCTATTCATGTGAGAAGACAGAGGTTTTTTTTTTTTGTTTTTTTTTTTTTTGATCTGGGACCTGAGAGTGTTACTTTGGGATTTTTCAAATGAATACTAAGTTTAGATTTTAGAGAGGGAATACAGATTTGATGAGAAAAATTTCTGATACAAAAGGAACCTAATATTAGAAGAGGAAAGCCTTAACTACATAAATAGAACCACAAATAAAGATATGTCTGCTTCATACATTTTCTAGCAAGCAATGCCTATTTGCATATATTCACATTTCTATCCAAGATATATATATGCACATAATGGAAGAATCATAGCAGTTCCCCAGCAGATATTATGTAATAAATAGTTTCCATCATAATTTAGCTGGTCTAGCCATAGTTAGTTATCCCATCTAGCTTCGTGCCTGTTGTAAAGAATGCCAGCTAAAAATACCATGTGATCATTTATCCAAGTAATTGAAAAAAATTAGCATAGAACCAAGTAGAAATTCCTGAGACCCTCCAGTGAAGAACTCCTTCCAACTTGGCATTAGTGGTTCCTCTTTGATTCTGATTATTCATCCACTGCTGAGTCCATTTAATTATACCAGGGTCCAGCACATAGCTCTCTATCTTTTTCATAATTGTGTAACTTTTCTGTTCCTCAGTTGTATCATCTGTAAACTAAAAGGGTTAGATTAGTGTACCCCTAAGGTATCTTTTAGCTCCAAATATATGATTCTGGAAAATGCTATCCTGTTTAGTAACTATCAAGGAGAAAATAAGTTTGTTCTGACATGAATTCTTCTTTACAGGGCTTTTTTCACTATACTGCATTGTTTCCATGTATTTCAATAAGCAGACCGAGTATGCAAAACTCAAAATGTAAGAAAGAGATGAATTTGAGTATGATTTTTGCATTAAAATGGATTTAACTCAGGTTTCCATTATGAGCAAGTTTCCTTTGCATATTTAAAACATGATTCAAATTATAGGCAACATGAACAAATTTGTTCATGTTGCCTATAATTTGAATTACATTTTAAGTACACTAAGAAAATATACTTGCTTTTTAAAGAAAGCTTTAGGTGAATCTTTTTAATTCAAATAATCATTCTTTAATTTATTTCTTTTGTATCTTAAAAACTTTGTATACTAGGTTTATAGAAATACATGGGGACTCTAGTGCATTTGAGTCTATTATTCTGTAATTATTTCCTATTTGTTCTCTAAGTAGCTTGCTTTACATATTTATTTGCATGATGTGAAATATTAGGTTGTGAGTACCTTGAAGATAGAGACTATCCTTTACCTCTTTTTGTACTTCAGTGCCTGATACATAGTAGGAACTGAACACAATAGAAATTCTTCCACAGCAACATTATGCAGTGATCAACTGTGATAGACTTAGTTCTTCTTACCCATATAATGATTCAACATAATTCCAAAAAACTCATGAAGGAAAATGCTAGCCACATCCAGAGAAAGAACTTTGGAGTTTGAATGCAGATTGAAAAATACCACTTTTAGTTTTTATTTTCTTATGATTTTTCCCTTTTGTTCTGATTCTTCTTTCACAACATAACTAATGTGGAAATATGTTTAATAACCTGATAAGTATATAACCTATATCAGATTGCTTGCTATATTGGGGAGAGGGGAAAGAAAGGTAAGAAAAATTTGGAATTTGAAATCTTATAAAAATGAATGTTGAAAAGTATCTTTATTTATAATTGGAAAAAATAAAATACCAATAAGTTGAGGGAAAATAATCTCTGCAGGCCAAATCCATCTCGCTCTTTTTTCTCTAGACTAATTTCTCTCAACTTTTCAGGTTCAGTTTAAATACCAGCTCATTCATAAGACCCTTCCTGTCTTTTCTTATTGCCAATATCTCCCACTTCTTTGAACTTCATAAGAGTTGTTGATCCTATGGACCGTTTGCTCCAAGTTGTTTGGTGCTATTATTTCACTGTTTCATGAGCATATATTGTAGCCCCAAATGCATTGTAAATTTCTGAAGTACGAGGTCTGAATATATTTATTTTGTTGCTTCCATAAAAAATGAGCACAGAGAAAGTGCTCAGAAACTAGTTGTTGAATGAATCAAATTCAAAATAGAAAATAACATTAGATTTTACTTCTAGAAATTGAGGGATGGGAAATGAAGGGGGAAAGTTACTTGTTAAAGGAGCCCAATTTCCAATGGAGGCAGAAGTTTACAATGGACTAAGTAAATAGATAAGTAAATGGAGTAATTTAACTATAAAAGGAAGGATAGAAATTATTTACTAGTGGGAGAGAGCATAAGAATCAATTAAAATACTTTTTCTTTCCTTTTATGAGTATAGGGAAGATTTATATGTAAGAAAAATTCCTACTCTGTTGATTCACTTTGCAATGACAGTTATTCTGGATACTAGAAGGTAATATTCTGTGGACCAGACTTGTAATATATGGAATAATTTGACTAGAGTCTGATGATGGTTTTTTCTGTTGATGATCAACCATGAAACAGATTAAAAATATAAAACATCATTCTAGTATGCCTTTTCCCTTTCAGATATGTAGTGGTATTGGAATGGTAGAAAATGAGGTAGAGTAAATTAAAGGCACAAACTTCTTATATTGTTTTCAGATGTGAATTTTAATTATTGGTACTCTTTGTGAGATTTCTTTCTAATGGCCAATGAATTGATACTCTATTGGAGAAACTAAACAATATTCAATGACATTTTGATTAGAAATGAAACCAGAATAATAAAGAAGTTATAATTTTACGTAAGGATTATTCAGAGGTTTTTGCAGGTGATGTGAATAAAGTAGCAGGTGAAGTTGATTGCAATGTGTATTTGAAAGTAACAAGAAACAGCTGATGTAATATTTCTTGAAGAAGATGAAGAAGCTGAAATGTTATATAAAGGATTTGAACAGATCCTTAAACTGTGTGCCTTAATTACCATATAACATCATTGTGAAATTATACAAGAGAAGATGCTAAAAAATGTCAGAAATTATATTTTGAGCTCAAGAAATGAAATAGACCAAAGTTGATGGATGTGGCAATCAAAGATGACATGATAAAGTGTTATAGGGAATAATCAAAGCTGTATTATTAACCATATCATCTAGCATGTTATATAATAGCATTATAGTAGTGTTGTATCACAAAAGTTGAAAAAGTAGTGTGAGATAAAAATTTTATAGAAAGTTTGACATAAGAGATCTAGTTAAGCCTTAATATAAGAATAGGGATAGAGACTGAACATGTGACCTTAATGATCCCAGAATTCCTGGATGAGAAAACTTTATCTATCAGTTTTCCTTACAACTTAAAATTTTAAGAGAATTGCCTAGAACACTGAGAGTTTTAATGACTTACCAATATTTATACAACCAGTATTTATTATAAGCAGAAATCAAACCCAAGTTTTCAAATTTCAAGATCAGCTTTCTATTCAGGATACCATGCTACTTCTTTCAAGTCAAATCATGCTGTGAGTATTTGAATAACAGAAGATCAAGTACTTGTGATGCATTTTCATTTTTAAAGCAATCTAGTCTCATTAATGATGACAACTGGAACCCCTATATTTTGATTCCACTATTTTACTATATTAGTATATTATCTGAAGTAGTAACGGTAATAAGGATACTATAAGGATAGTAAAGGTAATAAAGATAAGCATGTCTAATTAGACATGGTCAAATACAAATGCAAATTTAAAAAAAGCATTGCCTGGAGGGAATAATTTAGAAACTGATTTTCAAGGTGTCACAATAAAAGAAAGATTTAAAATATCAAAAATATATTGACATGGGAAATTTTCCAAAATAAGAAATATGAAGACATCCATAATACACATAACTTTCTCAAATTTGGAAGATTTTTCTATGAAAGTCAGTATGTATAGTTTGGGATTGGGAGTATGATAGGAGAAAAAATGAGTTTTTGTATTTGTTCTACCTGGAATCAGAAGAAGCTCAAGTTTTAGTATTGTCCTCTGACTTTTTACAAATTGTGCAGCCATGGGCAAGTCACTTTGAGTCTTATTTTCTCATCTGTAGAACTGGGATAATCATATCTGTAGTTCTTGACTCATCATCATAATTAACTAATTTCTATAATTTTCAAATATTAAAGTGCTATAACACTCAGTTATTATTTATGAGAATGATCTCTGCACACATTGAAGGTACTTTTTAGCGGAAACTTGATAAAGGAATAAGCAGATTTTTGATGACTATTTTCTTCAACAGAGCTTATATGTATACCATACAATTTAATAAGAGGTATAGAGCTGGCAAGATCCAACTATGTCAGTTGTTTGATTTTTTGAAAAGATATGACTTGTTAAAACAAAATGTAGACTAAAAGACCTTTTCAAACCTCCCATGCATAAGTTAAAAGTACATAAAATTCTTTGATAAATGCAACCTTGGAGGTAACATTATTCATTGATCTGTTCAGTATTTTTGTCAAATGGCTATAAAAAAGGAAGACACATTTATCCAAGGAATAGAAGCCATGGAATATGTGCTATTCATGTTTCAAATAAGAGAGTGTTTCCCTATTAATAGAGAGTGTCACAAGGGCCAAGGATTAAAATGAATAAGGGATGGGATGAGCAATGCAGGGCTGGGCCAGAACCAGTACAAGAATACTAAATCTTTTAAAATTTACTTTGTGGTTTGCCATGGTCATGAGAATTGTTCCCTCTGCAGTTCTTGCTTAGGAAGGAATGTAGTAATATTTTAAGTTTGATTACTTACTGGAAGTCTAAGGACTAGAATGGATTAGAGGAGGGAGGACCAGGAGAAAAAAGCAGGAAAAGGACAAAAAGACAGTAAGGAAGAAGGAATATAATTACTCCTGAGAGCTAAAGAAATATTGGAATTGAGGATGATTAGCAAACATACTATATACATTTAACAACCTCAAATTTCATGTGTACATGGCAAGTTCAGATTTTTTTGTTATTTTATTTTTCAGTTATGTTTGACTCTTTGTGACTTCATTTGGGGTTTTCTTGGAAAAGATACAGAAATGGTTTACCATTTTCTTTTCTAGCTCTTTATACAGATTTGGAAACTGAGGCAAATAGGGTCATAGTTAGTCCAGCTATGGACACATGGCTAGTAAATGTCTAAGGACAGATTTGAACTCAGGAGGATGAATCATCCTTACTCCAGGCTCAGCACTCTGTTAGACAGGGTTGATATAGCAAATGATATGATTGTAGGCACCAGGTGATGTGATTAATGTAGGTACCAACTGTTGGGGTTAGTCATGTGAAGAATTCACAGTGGTCATTCTCTTTGGTCACTCTCTAAAGGTAGATTCATTTTGGAGAAAAGGTTGTAGACAAAATGAAGAGATATGATAGACACCAGGAGTGGTAAATATGAAAGTGTTGGGAGAGTATGTAGCAAGGAAATGAGTTTTAGTAATTAATGGTGCAAAAGACAAGTTCTTTAGTGGAACTTACAGTTATCCAGGAGAAAATGTTGTGAATGTTGGGGCATTCCCTTAGCTGGCAAGCTAAATCTTAAAAGGGAATTTTAACATGCTAAAAGACTTAGTTATAAGGAGAAAGTGGGGTGTGAGAGGAGATTACACCATGAAGTAAGGTGGAAGTTAAGAAGAGAAACACCATGTGGCATTGAGGAGGGATGAAGGGAAAGACATCAAGAGTGTTGCAGCAGACTGATCCAAAGAGATTCAGCAAAGATGGATTGGGTCATAGGCAGATTTATAGGGGAAAAAGTACACAACTGGGGTTTCTGACAGGACATAGCAGGTAAGGCTGCCCATGACTCCCACAGAGGATGGGCCTCAGGGTTTTGATTTAACTTGGATTTCTTGGCTGGACACAGCAAGGTGGTCACCCATAGAGGAGAGGGAACCTCCATAGAGAGTGGGACCATGAGGCTGGACTGATTCCATCAATATTTCTTTCTTTTTTTCTGCCAACAACACCCAGAACCTCATCAAGTTTTGTAGATGATTTTGTTCATTGAAAATGTATTTATCCATTTTAAAGAATAAAGAGAAAAAGAGGAGGCTCAGAACAGGTTCATAAATGGATCTTTATTCTGTCTCAAGGGTGATCTCTTTAGCTCTCCTAGCTTTGATTGTTATTGTTATGCAGATGATTCCTTCTTAGATCTATGTAGATCTAGCCCTAGTTTCTCTATAGACCCTCCACGCTCCTGTTCTAAATCACCAAATAACATCATCAACATAAGCTCCTCAAATTCAATGTATCCAAAATAGAATTTAGGATTTTTCCCCTAACTTCCCTTCTTTTCAACTTCCCTGTTGCTGCCTAAGGCACCATCATCCTATCAGACATCTGATCTTTGATGTCTCACTTTCACTCATTTCATACATCAGCTGCTGCCAAAAATTGTTTCTGCTTTTGTAAAATGTATGCATTTCCTTTTCTTCACTCACACAATCACTACCTTAATTCAGTCTCACCTGGACTATTGTAATAGCTTTTCACTCGGTCTCTCCTCATTTCTCTCCCATTTCAATTTATCTTCCAGTCAGCTACCAACGTAGTTCCCCCAAAGCACTCTATATTTCTTTGTCATTCACATACTCACTAAATTCCTGTAGTTCACTAATACTTCCAGGATTAAAAATAAGATCCTCTATTTGGCATTTGAAGCTCTCCACAGCTGAACCCCTCCCTATTTTTTCAAGTTTTATTTGCTTCCAAATATTCTCCAGTTAAGCTACATCGACCAACTTGTTGCTTTTACATGAAACTCCATCTTCCATCTCTATGCCTTTCTCACACATCCCTCCCTGTCTTCCCAGGGAAGCCTTCCAATCTTTTCCTTAAATCCCACCTTCTGGAGGATTTTTAAGGTTCTCCTATTTGCTAAAACATATCTCCATTTGACATTACTTTTGATTTGCATGGAATATATCCTGCATGCACCTAGTTATTTACTGTTTTTTGTCCCCATTAGAATATATAAGTTCCTTGAAGTCGAGGATTATTTTTGTCTTTTAAAATATATATTCCCAATGTTTAAGCATAAAACCTGGCATATAGAGACATTTAATAAATAGATGTTGACTGACATGGTTTTGGATGGATAACCAATTTAGTTCATAAGCATATATATGCTATGGAGAGGAGCTAATGATAGGACTGAACTGGGCCTATAATTGAATCAGACAAAGTGAGCAGGTTAATTTATATTTGGGAAGCTGCACAGATTTTTCAGTATCACAAAATTCTGTTGTTGTTGTTGTTGTTGTTGTTGTTGTTTTTAAAGCAGTATTAGTCTAGGAATACTCTATGATTCCAAATCTTGACACCCCCTGTTTTGGATGAACAAAAATGTAAGTGACTTAAAGGACAATGTGAAGATAAACTACAGGTGTAAATAGATTGTAATATATTATCAATTATGCCTTTTGCAGAAGTGACATGACATATATTATTAAAGACATGACTAGTAGCAACAGAAAAAGAGATCGGCCAGTTGGTTGAAGGATAAAAAATGGACAGTAAAACTATTGCACATGAGATATTTGAAGAACCAGAGGAAGACTTCCAGTAGGTTGAATAAATCCTCTATAGAAAATTTATGAAAAGGATATAGACCAGTATCATGGAGGATGAGAAAGTGTGAATCATTTGTCATTTTCTTTGTTGTGTTGTTGCTGTTAAATCATATACAACTCTTTGTGACCCCATTTAGGGTTTTCTTGAGAAAGAAATTGGAGTGCTTTGCCATTTTATTCTCTAGTTCATTTTATGGGTGAAAAAGCTGAGTTAAACTGGGATTATATCCCAAAGAGATCTTAAAGAAGGTAAAGGGACCTGTATGTGCAAGAACATTTGTGGCAGCCCTCTTTGTAGTGGCCAGAAACTGGAAACTGAGTGGATGGCCATCAATTGGACAATGACTGAATAAATTGCTGTATATGAATATTATGGAATATTATTGTTCAGTAAGAAATGACCAGCAGGATGATTTCAGAAAGACCTGGAGAGACTGACACGACCTCATGCTGAGTGAAATGAGCCAGATAAGGAGATCATTATATACTTCAACAACAATACTATATGATGATCAATTCTGATGGATGTGGCCCTCTTCAACAATGAAATGAACCTAATCAGTTCCAATAGAGCAGTAATGAACTCAACCAGCTATGCCCAGTGAAAGAACTCTGGAAAATGAGTATGAACCACTTCATACAATTCCCAATCCCTCTATTTTTCTCTGCCTGTATTTTTCACAGGTTAATTGTACACTATTTCAAAGTCTGATTCTTTTTGTACAGCAAAATAACTGTATGGACATGTATACATATATTGTATTTAACTTATACTTTAACATATTTAACATGTATTGGTCAACCTGCCATGTGGGGAAGGGGGAAGGAAGAAGGGGGGAAAAATTGGAACAAAAGGTTTTGCAATTGTCAATGCTGAAAAATTACCCATGCATATATCTTGTAAATAAAAAGCTATAATAAAAAAAGCAAAAAAAAAAAAAAAAAAAAAAAAAAAAAAAAAAAAAAAAAAGCTGAGTTATTTGGGATTAAATGACTTGCCCAGAGTCATACAAATATTTGGGGCTGGTTTTGAACTTGTGAAGATGAGTCTTCCTAATTCTAGATGTGGCATTCTATCCACTGAGCCACCTAGCTTCTTTGATGTAGAAAGTATCATGTCAAAGAAATTTCTATTCAACTGAAATAGAGAAAGAAAGTATTGGCTATTTTTTTTGAAAAGAGAAGGAAAAGAAGAAAAAATAGGGATTATAAGGAAGGGACTAGGGGAGTAAGAATGGGGGAGACGAGATACTGATGAAGGAAGGAGCAAGAGTGGAGCAATGTCTCTCAGGAAATGAAAGGATTGGGATTTTGAGCATCAGTTGAAATCATTTTAAGAATGGACATAGGATTATTCCTTTGGTCATATATCTGTTCTATCCTTGAAGCTTTATGCAACTTATTACTTTTATTGAGAACTTTCAGAAAATACCAGGATTCCTGTAGATTATGAAACTGGGTTAAACTTCCCACTTCTACCTGAGCTCAGAATGGACTCAGAAGTTTTTGTTTTGCTTCAATCTTTAATTTTAACCAGAAACAAATGAATACTGCAATTTTGCAATAGATTCCTGAAGGACAGTTGTTTCTTCAAATGGAACACATAAAAACCCATCCACAACTTTTTATCTTTTGTGATTTTTGTTAGTTATCCCATAAATCTTCCCTAAAGTATATCTCAACTTATCAAAAATCTCCCTGTAGCCCCTTTAATATTTCATCAATAGGAGTATAGCATTTGCACTGTATATGTATTACCTCTTCCTAAATCTTCCTATGTGGTTGGGCCACTTTTTTGACTCTATTTTTCTTTGGTAATATCCCTAATGTTTCTTTTTTTATATGAAAGTCATTAGTAATACATAACATTGATAGTATGCTACAACCTATTATCCATCATGCACCTCTTTATTATATTTTGTTTCATCCATAATTTTAATTCTTGAATATTGTAGTTTTCCACAATTTCAGCTATACTTTATCACTGGAAAACGGCATAAAAAATATGATTTTTGATTATGTCAGAAAGCACTTAGGGATGATTTAAACCAATGCAAAATGTCTCAAGTATAATAAAATCTGTTGTTTTCCTTGTATTATTCATCCCAACTTTGAAATGTTTGTCAATAATTTTTTCACTTTTTATTGATGAAATAATTCTCAGTGGGTTGCCCACCCAACAGCATGGTATAAACTGCATGATAGATTTTTTCCATTTGTGAATTATTGAGAATATTTCTTTTAGCTGATTAAGAATCTTACTGGTAAGGGTCTAATATTATTCTTGGCCTTGGTATTACCTACAAATAGGAAGGAGTATCCCACTTCTATTTGTACCCTGTACTAAGTGTTCTCCATGATTGTGACAAGGACCTTAGTTGAGCATATATCTTCCTTTTTAATACTTTGTTTAATATTAAGAATAAAAAGGTTTTCAAATGAATGAATGAACAAACATTTTTCCCCCTGAGGCAATTGGGGTTAAGTGACTTGCCCAGGGTCACACAACTAGGAAGTATTAAATGTCTGAGACCAAATTTAAACTCAGATCTTCTTGACTTCATGGCTGGTGCTCTATCCACTGCACCACCTAGCTGCCCCTGAACAGCATTTATTAAACACTTCCTGTGAATAGTGACTAAAGTTAGATGCTCAGAAAAGCCAGACAGTCCCTACTCTCAAGAACCACATTTTAATGGAGGAGACAAGGCAGATAGGAAATTTCAGTTGAAAGTCAAATAGAAATTCCCAGTGATTTTTAGGATACTTTATCAAAGCAAATGGCAATGCATCTTACTTATTGTCATTTCAAATGATAAAACTATATTCATATCTGATATTGATCAATTTGACAGTACCAGAACTTGTATTCTGACTTGTCAGTTGTTATGGCACCTGAGAAGGTAGAGGCTGAAGCACTTATAAAATCACTTGATAGGTCACAGCTTCATAATGATTAATTTTTTTTGATGATGATGATGGGGGCCGGGCTGGGGGATTTAGGGACACTGCTATTATTTCTCTTGCTCTTAGTCTCAGAATTTCAGGCTATCTCCATCTAGGTATATGTGGAGATGCTTGTAAAGGTACTTTGATTCACCTGGTACATGCCACAATCTATTTTTCTCCTTTAGATTGCTATGCTGCTTCCACTAGGGAATCTCACTGGCAGGATCAGTCAAGCAATTATCTTCATAACATCTCTCAAGGAATATTTCATATTTTTAACATCTTTATAGAGCCTCAAGCTAGTTTTGTCCCATTATGTCCAGTACTTTTTTCTTTTGACAGAATTGGTCCTATTTCCAATTTGTTCATCTTCTTATTAGTCAATGAACCTTTTAAAGTTTAATGCCTAGGACTGAACATTTCAGATGTGGTTTGACCATGGCAAATATAATGGAATTTTATCTCCTTAATTCTGTTTACTATTAAAATAGTCTCAATTCACATTATCTTTTTTATTTGTTTTGTAGCCAGATTATACTATTTGACATATTGAACTTGTGGGCAACTAAAACTCCTTAGTTGTTCCCACATAAACTTCTGCCAAGTCAAATTTTTCTTTGCTGTACTGTATGTGTATGTTATAAAACCAATATAGAGTATTTTATATTTGTAATAATAATTGTTGATATTTATGTAGTTCTCTAAGGTTTATAACCATTTTAAATTCAGTATTATCTCTACTAAATTTCATATAATTAGATTCAATTACTCATTTGAATCTGTTAAGATATTTTGAACCTATGATCTGTAATTCAAATTGTTAATTTTGAGTTTTGTGTCCTTCACATATTTGATAAATATTTAATCAGTTAATCCACTACAATTTGAACAGAACAGGATTAGCCCTGTGATAGGCTGTTAAAGACACATTTTTTCTGTCCTTCATTGACACTGATGAGCATTTTTTGGTCTAATCAATTGGCTAGAGATCTATATAATTGTACTTTCATCCAGCCCACATCTTTTTATCTTGCTTATAAGAGTATCATGAGAGACTTAGTCAAATGTTTGCCTAAGTCCAATCGTACTCTGTCCACAGTGTTATCTCTGACCCATCCATTTTTTAAAGGCTATAATGACATTCACATATTTGGACAGATAAACTCCTTCTTTATTACATATTTTTGACTTTTGTTCTTGGATCAGCTAGGTAGTGCAGTAATTAGAGAACTAAATTTGAAGATAGGATGACTTGAATTAAAATCGGACCTTAGTCACTTACAAAATAGTATGACCCTGGGTAAATCTTTTAATTTCAGGCTCCTCATCTGTAAAATGGGGATAACAATAGCACTTGGAACTTCCATAATTGTTTTGAGAATCAAATGAGATAATATTTATAAAGTACTCTGCAAATTTTAATGTGCCATAGCTACTGTTATTATTTTATTATTTATTTATTCATGTCTCCAAATCAGTTTTCTTTCCAGGAAAGCATCTATTTTAGGTGAGCTCTGACTCAGTGTAAGATTTATATTGGAGTAAAATAAGACATCAACAGATCACCTGGCGGTTATAAAAATGTGCTTTATTTAACTATAGCATGTAAAGAATATTCATCAAGAATACAGCATTAATTTAGATGGAAGCAGCTAACTTGTCTCAGGATTTCCAGCGATTAGATACCAGTCCTAAGTGTGGAAAAAGCTGAGGACTCCCTCCTCTGCCATATTGGCTTTTGTGCTTCAGTGACTTCAAAACTATACCAGTGATTTTAAGCCTTTGTCCTCTGGACCATTTAAGATTTGAGGACAGTTTAACCACTTTTAAAGAAAAAAATAGTCTGTGTGGAGTTGATATTGCTGACAATATACAAGTTACAAATGAAGGTATACGTGAGACACAAGGATAAATGATTATTTACTAATAATGAATTCATTTACATGGGAAAAATAATGTGTCATTCAGGCATTAATCCTAGTTTATAGAATATGTTAGTAGTAAAATATCCCATTCTAACCATAGTAATTTCAAAGTAGATGACAGATTATTTGGGAAATGTGGTTTAGAATTTATAGTGAAGATAAGTTTTGCTGTTATTGTTAGTTTTTTGGAACAGAAAAAAGAAATCAAGGCAGACTAACAGTAGTTTTAGAAATTCACTAGTTAATGGTGTGAGAATAAATAATATTTTATTGCAGATATCTAGCAATTGAGTTTTGGAATAATTTTTATATACTTGTTATCAATTCCTATGTTTCTCTTGGGGATATTTTTGTTATCTATGCTAGAATGAATAAATGTTGAATTAGACATTACATTCTTTTATTTATTAAAAACAAGTGTTTCTAGACGTATTTTTGTATCACCATAGTATCCCTTAATATCTCTGTCCTTCCCTCTCCCAGAAAGCCACTCCATAAAACAAATAACATTTTTAAGACAAAAAAAAAGAAAAGAAAAAGAAGAGTTAAAAAAAAAAGCAAAACTGATCAATCTACTGAAAAAAATCTAAAAACATATTCAGTATATTTGCAAAGGGGTGGAATGGGAATACTCATCTCTTGAACTGTGCTTGTCCTTTATTATTTTGCAGCATTTGCTTTTTTTGTTTTTTTTAATAGTTCTTTCTGTTTATGTTGTTGTAGTTATTGTGGATGTTGCTTTTTTGGCTCATATAACTTCACTTTGCACCAGTTCATATAGATAGGGAAAAAATGAGGAGAGACAGATTTGGGCTCAATGGAAAGAAAACTTTATGAACAAATGGAGCTGTCTAAAAGTAGAAAGGCTGGTTAGGAGGAAGTAGATGTTTTCTTAGAGGTTTTTTGAGATGATTTATAGTGTGTTATAGAAGGAATCTTTGATTAGGTGTGGGTTAGACTATCCCACATTCATAAATTGTAGCTTGTGATCTCATATAAAGTCTCATAATTGAATGTGGGAGTCACAAAATTATGATTTATTATCAGTAAATGTTTGATTTGGATATCTATTTTATGTACCTGGAGTCCTATAAAAATTTCTTGGCTGAAAAGCAGTCACAAATGGAAAAAATTTAAGAAGTCATGGACTAGCTGACCTTAGAGATTCCATCTAACTTTTAGATTATATGATCATGAACAATCAGGTTTGGTAGGAAGTTTTATTAGAAGTTTTCCATTAATTCCAGCAGCTTTGGTTTGTCTTTTCTATTTTGTACTATATTTGTATTGAATTGTATTGTAATTCTTATTTTGTTTAGACTATAGTCATAACTATGCTTAATAAGTATGTGAAAGGGATTATGTTGTAAAATTGGAGGGAAATCATACTGTAATAATTCTTGAATGTAGCAAAGCAACTTGTATTTTACCTTATAGCTTATGGGGAGCAGCTAAAGACTTTTATGAGGAAGGGAGCACATTAGGAAGATCATTTTTTGCAATTGTGTTTGAGGAGAGAGTCATGCTGTAGGGAGACCAATTAAGAGAATAATGCAAGGTGAGAAACAAATGAAGGAATGAATTAGGGTAATCTAGTAAGAATGAAAGGCTGGGAAAAGATGTGAGAATCTGTGGAGGTAGAATAGAAAGGATTTAGTAACTCTTAAGACTAGTAACTCAAATATGGATATCATGCAAAGGAAATGAGGGTATCAATAGACATTGGGAGGTTTGAGGATGTACATATTTGGAGGAAAAGAGAATTGAATTTGATGTGCTTGCAAACCATGCTTATATGTCCTGCAGATTGCTGAAATGTAGTATTGGAGCTCAGGGTAAAGCTTGGACTGGAAATAGAGACTTGAAAAGTAGCTGTCAAAAAGCAATAATTTAAGCCATGGAAGTAAATTGTATCATGATATGGTTAGCTTGGGATGCACAGCTAGGAGAAAAATAAGATAGAAAAATTATTTTCATTTGCTCCCTTTGTCTATGTAGTTTATGCATTTATAAACATTTTTCTAAAAAAGGGTTCATAAGCTTCACCATAATGTCAAATGCTTCCATGACAACTCTACAAATGTTAAGACCCTTTTTGTAGAGAAAGAAGAAGGCCTAGTACATACCCTTGGGGGCAGAGGCCAAACCAGAAAAATATGGCCAAGTAATGAAGATGATGTAGGGCGAAAAAGTCTCTTATTCATGAAACTTATAGTTCATGACACAAAAATAATATAAAAAATTAGGCTCATTTCAATTGAACAGAACTGGGACTTAGTTGCAGCAATGGTTCACAGATGGATGCTATTAACAATACCACCTGGAAGCTTCTTATTTTAACTAATTATTTTAGCTAACTAAATGCTAAGTGTACTGGTTTCCACCTGCTGCAGGAGTATCAGTGCTATTAAATGTCAGTGCCCTGAGGAATGTCCTGAGCATCCTATCCTAGTTACTGCTCTGCTTGGGAGATACTGTGGTTTATGGAGTGGGACATAGAAGATAAACAAATAGAAGAAGTTAAGGAGTCAAGGTGGAGCCAAGATGGCAGAGTAAAGGCAGAGATTCTCCTGAGAGATCTCCCAAACCCTTCCAAATACCTTTAAATAATAACTGTAAACAAATTCTAGAGCATCAGAACTCACAAAAAGATGGCATGAACAATTTTCCAGTCTAGGACAACTTCTTTCAGCAGGAAAGATCTGTTGTACCAGGGTATGAGTGAAGCACAGTCCAGTGTAGGCTGTGCCAACATAACATGTGCCCCAGCAATTAGAGACAGGCTCCAGGGTGACTGAATCAGTGGCCATAGTGGCAGTTACCAGACCTCTCAGACCAAAGATGCTAAAGGGCAGAAATAAAGGTTTGTCACATTGAGTGAGAGGGGAGGACAGTTCAGCACAAGCTAAGCCAGGACAGCTTCTGCCCTAGCAAACCAGGAGCTGTCCTTGGAAGCCATTAAATCAGGAGGGGTAGCAGTGGTTTCCCAGAGCTCTTAGTTCACAGACTGTAAGGGAGTTGAACAACTGGTCAGAAGGAGATTATAGATAACTCTTTGCTAGCACTTAGGCAGGATTTTTGCCTTTACTTATATTGTATCACAGTCCTGCATAGCAGTCCCAAGGCAAGGAGGAAGACTAGCACACCAGAGCTTGCAGCCACAGTGAAGAAGGGACCCTCCTCACGGTTCTGCGGCATAAACCAGAACACAGGCCAGGAGAAGAATAAACACCTCTCCTTAAATCAAGAGTGGAGAATTTTTTTTTCTGCCAAGTATAACTTGGATATTTATAGCATCATTCCCAGGCCATACAAAATTATCAACTAATTGAACTCAAGTAGTGGAGGCTGTTGGATCTAGCTTTCAGCTATCATCATTTACAGTTGCCTCAACAAATTATTTCATGGGTTTTATTTGGTTTGCAGGATGGACATTCCCTCCTCCCTTACCTTAGATCATAACATCTTCGGGAAAACTAAAAACTTACAGGTCCCTAGAAGTATCTCTGAAAACAGCTGCACAAAAGCCTGAAACTTGTTACAATGTACCCTACACTCTGGAAGCAGAGTCCTATTTTAACAAAGATTTAAAATTCAAGTAATAGGCTGGGAAAATAAGCAGACAAACAACAGAAAAATATTCTGACCATAGAAAATTAGTAAAATGATAAGGAAGATCAAAACACACACACACACTCAGAGAATAACAAAGTCAAAGCTCTTACATCCAAAGCCTCCAAGAAAAATATGAATTGGTCTCAGGTCATGGAAGAGCTAAAAAAAAATCTTTTTTGAAAATTAAATAAGAGAAGTAGAGGGAAAAATGAGAGTGAGGCAAGAAAATCATGAAAAATGACTCAGCAGCTTAGTAAAGGAGACAAAAAATATACTGAAGAAAAGAACACCTTAAAAAGACTAGACCAAATGCTAAAGGAAACACAAAGAGTAGAAGAAGGCCTTAAAAAGCAAAATTGGCCAAATGGGAAAAAAAATCCACAGAAGAAAAGACCTCTGAAAACAGAATTAGACAAATGATAAAATATATACAAAAGCTCACTGTTGAAAATAATTTCTTAAAAGTTAGAATTGAGCAAACGGAAGCTTATGACTTCATGAGATATCAAGGAACAAGAAAACCAAACCAAAAGAATGAAAAGTAGAAGACAATATGAAATATCTTATTGGAAAACAACTGAGAAAGTTGTGAAGGAGAAAATATTGTGAGCATCCAAAAAGAAAGAATTCAAATATCATGAAGCCATAATCAGGATAAGACAAGATCTAGTAGTTTCCACAGTAAAGAATCAGAGGGTTTGGAATCTAATATTCTTGAGGGCAAAGGAGCTAGGATTGTAACCAATGATTATTTACTCAGCAAAACTGAATATAATACTTCAGGGGAAAATAAAGATATTTAATGAAACAGAGGACTTTCAAGCATTTCTGATGAAAAGACTTGAGCTGAATAGAAAATTTGATTTTCAAATACAAGACTCTAGAGAAGCATAAAAAGGTAAACAGAAAAGGGAAATATTAAGGAACATAATAAGTTAAACTGTTTACATTTCTACATGGGAAGATGACACGTAATTCATAAGAACTTTCTCATTATGAGGGCATTTAGGAGGAGTATATATATAGACATAGGGCACAAATGTTAGTTGAATGTGAAAGAGTGATATCTAAAAAAAATAAAACTAAGGTGTGATAGAAGAACGCGCTGAAAGAAAGCAAAAGAAAGAGATAAAATGGGGTAAATTCTCTCATATAAAAGAGGTAATAAAAGTTTTTACAGTGGAAGGGAAGAGAGGGAAAATAACGGGGAATTAGTGTATCTTACTCTTATCAGAATTGGCCAAAGAAGGAATAACATGCACCTTCAATTGGGTAAAAATAACTATTTTACCCTATAGGATAGTGGGAGGGAGAGGGGATAAGATAGATTGGTGGTGGTGATAGAAGAGAGGGCAGATAGGAGGAGGTGATAATCAGAAGCAAAATATTTTTGAGGAGGAACAAGGTGAAAGAGGAGAAAGAATAGAGTGAACAAGGTGAAAATATAGTCAGCAAGAATAGTTGTGAAAAAAATTTGATAAAGTCCTCATTTCTCAAATATATAGAGAACTAAGTCAAACTGATAATACAATCCATTCACAAACTGATAAATTATCAAAAGAAAAGAACAGTTTTCAGATGAAGTAATCATAGCTATCTATAGTCATATGAAAAACATTAACTTATTATTGATTGGGAAAATGCAAATTAAAGCAATTCTGAAATACTATCCCATACCTATTATATTATCTAATAGGACAGAAAAGGAAAGTGACAAATATTGGGTGAAATGTGAGCAAAATATGACATTAATGCATTATTATTGATGGAATTGTAGAACAATTTGGAACCATGCCTAAAGGGCTATACAGCTATGCATACCCATTGACCTAGCAATACAGATATTGGATCTGCATCCCAGAGGAGATTAAAAAAAAAAAAAGGAAAAATACCTATAAATACAAAAATATTAATAGCAGCTCTTTTCTGGAGGCAAAGAATTAGAAACTGAGGAGATGCCCATCAACTGGGAAATGGCTGAATAAATTATGATACGTAATTATGATAGAATACTATTGTGCTATAGTATCACAATGAGGGTAGGATGCCCTCAGAAAAAAAACTGTAAAGACTTGCATAAGCTGATGCAAAATGAAATATACTGTGTACAAAGTAACAATAATACTGTAATATGGTCAGCTGTAAATTACATAAATATTCTCAGTAATACATTTATCCAAGACCACTTTGAAGGACTTATATTAAAAAAATATTATCCCTATCCAGAGAAGGAACTGTGCTTGTATTTCTGTTTTCCTAAGAGCATCTTGCACATTATTTCTTACAGCACTTTTGAATTAAATCTAAGGTTTTTCCTCTTCTTTTTTCTTCTCTACTAATAAGGCCCTATAGATTATTGAAACATTGAAGTTCAGGACTAATAATGAGATGAAATCTTTTTTGAAACTGATCCAACTAGAAAACTCAAATGTGGTCAAAAAGTAAAGAAATTTTAGTTTAGGTGAATTTATTGATTCTGGCTCAATATGTTTTAGTGAGACAGGTGTGGGTAGGAGTGGATTCTCCATTTTGTTTTGATTACCTTAGATGGGGGTTTATGATATGGGTATAGATATTTGACCAAGACTGAGTGATCAGTCTTGTCCCTCAGCTTCTCATTAGAATAAGCCCATCTCTCATTATAATGTATGTTTGCACATTAACTGTTAACCAGTCAAAGTTGATTTCCACCTTCAGGAGCATGTATTCTTCCAAGGGCATATAAGCATTAAGTGAGTTTTATGAAAGTATTTGGCATTTGAGAGGCCCACTAACCCCTTTTATTAATTATCCACTAGCATGATTAATAAAATGATTAATTACTTAGGAACTGTGTCTCAGCTTTTAATATGTAAGTTAATTAAGTTTCCTTATTTTAAATTTTGATCTTTAATACTTGTATAATGCCAAATGCACTGAATGAGGTCATTGGGATCATTTAATTTTAAATCCCAGCTTTGTCAATTATAGTTGTATGACTGTGGGCAAATCCTTCACTCTTTCTGGGTCTCCATTTCAAAGTTTGTAAAATGAAGGACCAGAAATATGTCGCCTTTAAAGACCCTTATTTTTCTGCATTTATAAGCATATGATCTCATTTTTTTTTCATTTGCCAAAGCAATTGGAGTTAAGTGACTTAACTAGGGTCACACAACTTTTAAGTGTTAAATATCTGAGGCTGGATTTGAAATCAGGTCCTTCTGACTTCAGGGCTAGTACTCTATCCACTGCACTATCTAGCTGCCCCTCTATGATCTTATTTTAAAGCACTGAAACAAAGTATCTTTAAGAGGACAGAGTAGTCAGTAGTCTTAAATGTTAAATCCATTCTAATAGTGTTGGAAAAATCAAGGAAGAAAAAGAAAGATAAAAATTTGGTTTTCTAGTTATTTGGTCTTTAGTTATCTGGGAATAAGAAGTTTTAGTAGTATGATGGGGATAAAAAAGCTATTACATCAGGGATTAATGAGATACTAATGAAAAGTGAAATCAGCAACTATAAGACTAAACTTTGGGTAGTGAAGTAGAGAAGAAAGAATAATAACTTGAAGGCATAAATTGGTCAAAGAAAGATTTTACACCATAATAAAGAGAACCAAGAGAAATTTGTGAGATAAAGGGACAAAGGAACAAGGTTATGAAGACCTGATATATGAAGCTTTATGAAGTTTATGAAGACCTGAGTTTATGTCCTGGTTCCATACTGGCTTCACAATCCTGGACAAGTCTTCTAACCCCCCAGTGCCTCCAAAATATTCAAAGCTGTAAAGTATAAATAAGATTCCATTTTTGATTGGTCAAAGGTCTGATGGAAAAGGTACGAGAGAGAAAGAGAAAGGAGAAATAAGATGGAAGAGATAAAGAACATGGGAGAAAGGAGAGAAGGGGGGTGAAAAGGGAGAAAGAGAGGAGGAAAGGGATTGAGAGGAGGGAAAGAATAGGAGAAATGAAAGAGAGTTGGGGGGAAGAAGAAAAAGGAATCTGAGCTCAAGAACTATTTGCCTCTATAAGCAAACCACTAGATAAAGGACAAGAAAGACAAACATTATCAAATTTCTGACTTTAGCATCCCAATGACACAGCCTTGGATTAGAAGACCAGTCAATACAGATCAATAGCATACACTTAAAGAACAGATGTCATAAATATCTTCTTCAGGAAACTTTGTATAATTAATTGAAATTTCAAATCTTTAATTGATCAACATAGTTCTTGCCTTACTTCCTTGATATATTTAAATGATCGTGAAATTTAATTGTATGAAAGAGCAGTTATGGATCCTTTTGATATATTTCAAATTAAATTATTTTAGGGAAAAAGGAATTTGCTGTACAGTTATTTCCATCTATAGTTTGTTTTGTTCTCTCACATTTCTTATCTTTCTTGATTCATGTAGGAATTATTTACAACTTAATTAAATTCAAATATTTATTCAACTTCCATTACATGCAAAGCATTGGACTTTATTGTTGTTGTTGTGTCTGACTTCATTATGCCATTTGGGGTTTTTTTTTTTTTTTTTGGCAGAGATATTGGAGTGGGTGGTTATTTTCCTTTTCATCTCTTTTTATAGATGAAGAAATGGAGGCAAACAGAATTAAATGACTTGCCCAGGATGACAAGATTAGTAAGTATCTAAGGCCAGATTTGAACTCAGGAAGATGAATCTTCTTGATTCCAAATCCACTGCTCCATTCACTCTTCCACCTAGGTGCCCCTCCCTCCTGACTTATTTACCGGTCATTTTATGGAAATTATGTCCTATACAAAACAAAATAAAAATTTCCTCAAAGAACTTACACTGAACAAAGTTACCCATCTCTTCCCCAACACGGATATAAATGAAAACAAAATAAAGGTGACACAAAAAGGAGTCAGAATTTTAAAAATATCTTTTAATTATTTCTGTTAAATTTCCATTAGGTCATCCAGATTTCTTCTAGGTTTTGGTTACTTGCTTTACTTATAAGACTAGCCTTCATTTTACATGAATAAACCCTGTAAACAATTTCTTCTTTGTCAACAATAGCTTAGTGACTTGAAAATGATTGCCATTCTTTGAGATCAAGCAGAGACCAGGCTTCTATTAATAGATTTGCTTGCTAACTAGCCTTATGACCTTGGGCATGTAACTAGCTTCTTTGTCTCATTTTCCTCATTTTTATGCTTCTATTTAGCTTAAACTTTCAAGGATTATAAATGTATTAAAATTCTCTTATTGTAATTTTCAGTTTTCAAATGTACTTTTATCATACCAAATATACTGAATGGGATGATCATATGTGGTTATGTAGTTTCAATGTCAAAATTGTTTTGCAAGGCCATAACTCAACAGAGTTTGTAAAAACATATTGCTCACAGAGAGTTCAAAGTTAGTCAGTGAATGGCTAATAACACGCAGTAAGGCATATGGTCAATGATTCATAGATATTGTCAATAAAAGAAAAACAAGATAATATACTTAAATTACATTGCTGCCAATGTATTTATTATCCACCTGTAGTTAGAAAACACATTCTGCCTCATATTCTCATATGAATATGAAACATATTCTCATTTCTTCCAGAATGGAGGCAATGTGCTTTATGGCACTGTGGAGGAGAGAGTTCCTGGCTGCTCTCCCAAGATCTTTCTGTTTGGCTCATGAAGAGAATCAGTTATCTTGAACAGTGTCTGCAGTGATTTGCAAAGAGGACTTTATAGGTATTTATTGTTACTGAAAGATCAGAGGAACACAGGATTATTGATACTGTTTGTTTAGAAAGTCAAATTACGTAAACTGGTGCATAACTATCTTACTATTAAGATTTTTATTCAAGTTTTCAAATTCAACTCAATTTTTTTTGAGGGAGGAGGGCTTGGGGAAGGGAATCTAGAACTGGGTATTTCTCAAGGGGGAAATGTCTACAAAAGCAGATGAACATCTAGTTTGTTATTTGAAATCTTAAGGAGTTGCTTGGAGACACTGGGAAGTTAAATGAGTTACCCTGAGTCACACAGTTAGATTTTCCTGATTCCAAGACTTGTTCCTCACTTGCTAAGCTCTGTTGCCTCTCATGTATTAAATGATTTCTATTTGTGTTGTTTTCTGGGGTTACAAAGATAAAAAAATCAGGATACTCTTACTCCTTAGGGATCTTATATAAATCAAACTTTCATATGGAACCCACAGCTAAAGTACATAAGAAATATCACTTCCTGTAAGTTTCCTATAATTAATGAAATACAATTTCTATTTAGCAATCACAGTCCCTGAACTAGGGTATGCTTATACTTTACCCTAGAATAATTAGAATACTTATACTTAGAATTAGAATACTTATACTATGTAAATTATATACAAATATACATAATATGTATACATATACATGTAGATATATATAATATACATACATGCATATATCACAGTATCAAGTTTAACGAATGATCAATGAATTGAATTACATATTTATATATACTATGTATTTCTGTTATTTCATTCTTATGTCAAAAGCTCTTTTAAGCTCTTTATGGACAGAGGTCACATTTCCTAGTTTTTCCTTTAGTTTACTAGGTTACAGTTTTTATTTTAAGCATGTAGTATAGATTTTTTTATGTACTACAAGAATACAAGAAAAAGTACTTCTATTTGCACTTTATGATTTGCAAAGTGAAGAAACTGGAAATTGAGTGGATGCCCATCAGTTGGAGAATGGCTGAATAAGTTATAGTACATGAATATTATAGAATATTATTGTTTTATAAGAAATGATTGGCAGGATGATTTCAGAAAGTCTTGGATAGACTTACATGAACTGATGCTAAATAAAATAGAATAGAACCAAGAAAACATAGTACATAGCAACAACAAGATTATATGATGATCAATTCTGATGGATGCGGTTCTTTTCAACAACGAGATGATTCAGCCAGTTCCAAAGTCTTGTAATAAAACCATCACCCAGAGAGAGGACTGTGGGGACCGAGTGTGGATCACAATATAGAATTTTCATTTTTTGTTGTTGTTGTTTACTTGCATTTTGTTTCCTTTCTTTCTTTTTTTTTCTTTTTAATCTGATTTTTCTTGTGCAGCATGATAATTGTGGAAATATGTATAGAAGAATTGCACAGGTTTAAAATATACTGCATTACTTGCCATCTAGGGCAGGGAGTGAGGGAAGAGAGGAATAAAAAACTTTGGAACACAAAGTTTTGCAAGAGTGAATGTTGAAAACTATGCATATGTATTGAAAATAAGAAAGCTTTAAAAAGATTTGCAAAGTGCATTATAGTACTTTATGTCTATTATCTCACTTGAACCTCACAAAATATCTTTAGAATAGGTAATATTTTTTTTAACAGATAAAAAAACTGAGGCTGAATGGTTATGTAATTGGTTCAGAGTCACTGGATTTGAATTCAGGTCTTCCTGATAAGCACTGCTTATCAGATGACTGGTCATAATTCCATTGATATAAGTCCACTGACTATTGACTCACTC
The DNA here is from genome assembly GCF_902635505.1 of Sarcophilus harrisii. Taxonomy (NCBI): domain Eukaryota; kingdom Metazoa; phylum Chordata; class Mammalia; order Dasyuromorphia; family Dasyuridae; genus Sarcophilus; species Sarcophilus harrisii. The sequence continues at coordinate 118,698,760 of NC_045428.1, read as the reverse complement.
ACATGCTGGAATAGGTGGTTCCAGAAGATGCAATGGTTGAATTAAAGCTTCCCAGTAGCCACTAACTTTTGAATGATAAGTTTCTTTATCTTTTAGGACAGATTTGCAAATCAGATAAGCTTCACTTGGTGAAACCTACTGTCTCACCTTTGACAACCTTTGAGCCTTTGAGAACCTAGTTTTCCCCAAACAATAATGATGTGTTGGAGGGAACTTTACTGAATACCTAGAGGTGCTGTCTGATCTAGTGGGAAAGAGCATGGATTGCAGAATCAGAGGACCTGGTTTCAAATTCTGACTTTGCTACTCACTACTTTTTGACTTTGAACAATAAATCACTTGACCCCATTTAGGGCCTCATTTTCTTTGAAATGAAAGGGTTTGATTCAATCGAGATTTTATGACGGCTCATTATGTGCCAGACATTGAGCTAAATACTGAATATACAAAGACAATAGGGAAACGGCCTCTACCCTTGGAGAGTTTATAATCTAATGGAGAGACTTCTGTGTATACTATGACCTAGGGAACTAGTCCCTCTCCAGCTCTCTACCTATGATGCTATGATACCCTGATTCTGCATGGGAAATTTGACCTTTATGTTAGTGTCTAACAGGCTGGAAATAAATCAAAGCAGCATAACCATTGCTTATTCCATCCATCTACTTCACAATTTTTTCCCTCTTGTCCAGCCATTTGTAATATTACCTGCCTGATATTTCCCTCTGCTAAATGTTATTTACTTTGTGGTTTTCCTTTCTCCCCTTTCAATTCACCTCCTGCAGGGATGCCAACTGCATAGTCATTATTATCTGCTATGAATTTCTCTCTTCAGGTTTCTGCTTTGGGCACTTGGCCATAGACCTGAATGAATATTAGAGATTGTGTCTAAGCTGCTTCTTTAATAGGAGAGCAAACTGAGACCCTGAATGACAGATGAATAACGTATTGTATGAAACAGAGGGCATCTATAGTTTAACTATTGAAAGAAAAATGAGAGAAAACACATGTTATTGTTCTGAGGTCTATCTACATAATGATTTAAAGTATTTTGAAGGGAAGACTAGAGTTCAATCTAAGTCTAAAGGGAAAGACTAAAGAGTTAAACCAGAGTCAGCAA